>NC_034196.2:15913435-16240935 GCF_002021735.2 Oncorhynchus kisutch | reverse complement strand
CACTGCCTAACCCCATCCAGCTGAGCTCTTTTTCTCTCATGTAGCCTACACTTTATCTTATTTTGTCTTTTTATTTCTCTGTTTTCTCGTGCCATCCTTTTCCCCCAATCTCTCCTGCTGTCTGTCTGTCTCTCTCTCTTATATCTCTGTCTGCTCTTTCTGTCTGTCTGTATGTTTGTTTGTGTCATCTCACTCGCTCTTCCTTTATCCATTGTCACGTATAAATATACCCTGTGTATTACCATGCTGTAATATAACCAATCGATAATGATTCAAAACCTTGTGTCTAGTCTCAGTGGGTGTCTAATCCATTGCCTAGCACTCTGATCACAATATCACTTTCCCCACCAGTCGCTCCACCTTAAACATCCCGCTCCTGAAATGGCCTCATAAAATAAGACCTTCATGTTCAATTAAGTCTGTGACACGTGTTATTAAAGCGGGTGGCTGACACCTGCCCTGTACCCTCCTTATGCTGCTGCCTGCTGCTGAATCTGACTGCCGCTGCCTGCCTGGCTCATAATTGAGCAAGGCAGCCATTAATCTTATTCCAATTCCCCTCCTTAAGGAGAGGAGCGATCTCCCTGGCTGTGGATCAGGCCCTAATCAGGTCCTTGTTAGCCCCAGACCACGTTGTCTTTGGACCAGACCCAGGCAGGGAGCTTCACAGTGGAGGTCAGTCTAGGACAGTCATTAATGGGGTTTAGGGATGGAGAGAGCCATCCGGATAGTTGGCCACTGGACGACTCATCCCTACCGATGGGGAGCTAGTCATGTTGTGAATGTACAGTAGGCAGAGGTCAGATAAGTTGGTAAGCATTGTAATGGGGTTTGTGCAGTCTGCAGGTGTTAGTGGGTTTGTCCATGTAAGAGGCTTAGGAAGGAGATGAGTTTAGCTTTGAGAGCTGGGGTAGTGACTGCTATCAAAGCACTCTGTTAGTGACTTATGCTCTAACTTCAAGATTAAGTGAAGTGTTGTGAAATGTTAAACAGCTTAGTGAATTATTGTGGTAATTGAATTGAAAGATGAAGAAACCCAACTATGTTTGAAGAGATTTTCTAAGAGAAATGTGCTTTTTCTGCCATACTGTGCTCCTGCTCTCTTGCTGAGTTTTGGAGGCATTTCCCAGCTCTCTGGAGCAGTGCTCTTGTCTCTGTCAAGGATATGTCAGAGACATCCTTAGACTTTAGAAATGCAAACTCTGCTCTGCTGAAGATTAAGAGACTTTGCCAAAAGCATCAGAGGGGTTTGGCACTGCCAGTCGTGACAATGCCCTACTTTGAAAAATAAGAGAGAGAGAGGAATCTGTGCCACGCGTGGTGCCATCCTCTAGTCAAGATAACTTTGAACTAGTTCCAAGATGAAGTGATCTGTGTCAGGGGCCCGTTGTGAATGTGCCCTTCATATCCTCACTGGCCCAAATTAATAGGCTTTCTGCCTGAGAACTCTTCAAAGCAATTTATTATAATCACTATCTTTCATTAGTGTACTGTGGGTTATACTATGATTATGACTTATTGGGTAGAGGCGTGTATTCTTCAAAAGATTGCCCTGGGTTTCGAGTTAATGTATTACTTATTAATACAATATATTCATATATACAGTAGTCATGCCCATATGAAATCTATTCATATGTTCCTTTTACATTGGCTTCCTATGGTGGCAAATGGGTCACCCACCAAACTGTTTAATACTGTTGTAATTATGTTTAATCTAAAGCTATTAGTATGGCTTACTCCTCCTTAGTGTCAAGTGCCCCATGGGTTATTTGGTACTGAACTGGTCCTAAGAGTCAACAGCATATTGCTATATGATGATCTGTGTACCCTTTGATATTGGGAACCCTTTGCAGGAACCCTATAATAGAATATACACTGAGTGTACAAAATATTAAGAACACCTTCTTAATATTGAGATGCACTCCCTTTTGCCCTCAGAACAGCCTCAATTCGTAAGGGCATGGTCTACAAAGTGTCGAAAGTGTTCCGTAGGGATGCGGGCCCGTGTTGACTCCAATGCTCTTGAAACACATGGGAAATTGTTGAGCGTCAAAAACCCAGCAGCGTTGCAGTTCTTTACACAAACCGGTGTGCCTGGCACCTACTACCATACCCGTTCAAAGGCACTTAAGTCTTCTGTCTTGTCCATTCACCCTCTGAATGGCACACATACGTAGTCCATGTCTCAATTGTCTTAAAGCTTAACAGTCCTTCTTTAACCTGTCTCCTCCCCTTCATCGACACTGATTGAAGTGGATTTAACAGGTGACATCAATAAGGGATCATAGCTTTCACCTGGATTCACCTGGTCAGTCTGTCATGGAAAGAGCAGTTGTTTCTAATGTTTTGTACACTCTGTAGTGTATGCTAGTAATAATACAGTGATGTAATGTGTTCATATACAGATTGTTGATCTACGGCCAGTACTGCAGCCACATGGAGAATGCCCAGAAGATACTGGATGAGCTCATCGCCACGCGGGAGGACGTTAAGATGAAAGTCGAGGTACAGTAACCACACAAACACACATATCCCTCCCCCTCCCTTACCACCCATCTGGCATCTGCTCAAAATTGGCGCAAAGTTGATTCACAACCAGCCATGGTGTTTTGAATCATGACATTTTACTATGATAGTTTGGCTTCCATCTAAAGCTACTGTACTGCAGTTGGACAAACAGCAATGGTCTGCAGTGAAAGATCTGGTAAACCTGGAATCCCCAGCTGGCCCAAATCGTGGTCCACTGCTGGCCAAGCCATGCTGCTGGGTTGACCCAGCTCTAGTACTGTAGTTTACAGTGCATTCCCTTTTCCACATGTTGTTACATTACAGCCTTATTCTAAAATGGATTCAATAAATGTTTTGCCTCATCAATCTAAAAGCTGCCGCTGTCATCCCCCTCTTCAAAGGGGGTGACACTCTAGACCCAAACTGTTATAGACCGATATCCATCCTGCCCTGCCTTTCTGAAGTCTTCGAAAGCCAAGTCAATAAACAGATCACTGACCATTTTGAATCCCACCGTACCTTCTCCGCTGTGCAATCCGGTTTCCGAGCTGGTCACGGGTGCACCACTGCCACGCTCAAGGTACTAAACGATATCATAACCGCCATCGATAAAAGACAGTACTGTGCAGCTGTCTTCATCGACCTGGCCAAGGCTTTCGACTCTGTCAATCATTGTATTCTTATTGGCAGACTCATTAGGCTTGGTTTCTCAAATGACTGCCTCGCCTGGTTCACCAACTACTTCTCAGACAGAGTTCAGTGTGTCAAATCGGAGGGCCTGTTGTCCGGACCTCTGGCAGTCTCTATGGGGGTACCACAGGGTTCAATTCTCGGGCAGACTATTTTCTCTGTATATATCAACGATGTCACTCTTGCTGCGGGTGATTCCCTGATCCACCTCTACGTAGACGACACCATTCTGTATACATCTGGCCCTTTCTTGGACACTGTGTTAACTAACCTCCAAACGAGCGTCAATGCCATACAACACTCCTCCCGTGGTCTCCAACTGCTCTTAAATGCTAGTAAAACCAAATGCATGCTTTTCAACCGTTCGCTACCTGCCCGCCCGACTAGCATCACTACTCTGGACGGTTCTAAGTTAGAATATGTGGACAAGTACAAATACAGTGCCTTGCGAAAGTATTCGGCCCCCTTGAACTTTGCGACCTTTTGCCACATTTCAGGCTTCAAACATAAAGATATAAAACTGTATTTTTTTGTGAAGAATCAACAACAAGTGGGACACAATCATGAAGTGGAACGACATTTATTGGATATTTCAAACTTTTTTAACAAATCAAAAACTGAAAAATTGGGCGTGCAAAATTATTCAGCCCCCTTAAGTTAATACTTTGTAGCGCCACCTTTTGCTGCGATTACAGCTGTAAGTCGCTTGGGGTATGTCTCTATCAGTTTTGCACATCGAGAGACTGACATTTTTTCCCATTCCTCCTTGCAAAACAGCTCGAGCTCAGTGAGGTTGGATGGAGAGCATTTGTGAACAGCAGTTTTCAGTTCTTTCCACAGGTTCTCGATTGGATTCAGGTCTGGACTTGGCCATTCTAACACCTGGATATGTTTATTTTTGAACCATTCCATTGTACATTTTGCTTTATGTTTTGGATCATTGTCTTGTTGGAAGACAAATCTCCGTCCCAGTCTCAGGTCTTTTGCAGACTCCATCAGGTTTTCTTCCAGAATGGTCCTGTATTTGGCTCCATCCATCTTCCCATCAATTTTAACCATCTTCCCTGTCCCTGCTGAAGAAAAGCAGGCCCAAACCATGATGCTGCCACCACCATGTTTGACAGTGGGGATGGTGTGTTCAGGGTGATGAGCTGTGTTGCTTTTACGCCAAACATAGCGTTTTGCATTGTTGCCAAAAAGTTCAATTTTGGTTTCATCTGACCAGAGCACCTTCTTCCACATGTTTGGTGTGTCTCCCAGGTGGCTTGTGGCAAACTTTAAACAACACTTTTTATGGATATCTTTAAGAAATGGCTTTCTTCTTGCCACTCTTCCATAAAGGCCAGATTTGTGCAATATACGACTGATTGTTGTCCTATGGACAGAGTCTCCCACCTCAGCTGTAGATCTCTGCAGTTCATCCAGAGTGATCATGGGCCTCTTGGCTGCATCTCTGATCAGTCTTCTCCTTGTATGAGCTGAAAGTTTAGAGGGACGGCCAGGTCTTGGTAGATTTGCAGTGGTCTGATACTCCTTCCATTTCAATATTATCGCTTGCACAGTGCTCCTTGGGATGTTTAAAGCTTGGGAAATCTTTTTGTATCCAAATCCGGCTTTAAACTTCTTCACAACAGTATCTCGGACCTGCCTGGTGTGTTCCTTGTTCTTCATGATGCTCTCTGCGCTTTTAACGGACCTCTGAGACTATCACAGTGCAGGTGCATTTATATGGAGACTTGATTACACACAGGTGGATTGTATTTATCATCATTAGTCATTTAGGTCAACATTGGATCATTCAGAGATCCTCACCGAACTTCTGGAGAGAGTTTGCTGCACTGAAAGTAAAGGGGCTGAATATTTTTGCACGCCCAATTTTTCAGTTTTTGATTTGTTAAAAAAGTTTGAAATATCCAATAAATGTCGTTCCACTTCATGATTGTGTCCCAGTTGTTGTTGATTCTTCAAAAAAATACAGTTTTATATGTTTATGTTTGAAGCCTGAAATGTGGCAAAAGGTCGCAAAGTTCAAGGGGGCCGAATACTTTCGCAAGGCACTGTACCTAGGTGTCTGGCTAGACTGTAAACTCTCATTCCAGACTCATATTAAACATCTCCAAATCAAAATAAAATATAGAATCGGCTTCCTATTTCGCAACAAAGCCTCCTTCTCTCACGCCGCCAAACATACCCTTGTAAAACTGACTATCTTACCGATCCTTGACTTCGGCGATGTCATTTACAAAATAGCTTACAATACTCTACGACTTTCCCGAAGCAGATCCTGTGTTTTGCCCACCACCCAGGACAATGGATCAGATCCCAGCCGGCGAACCAAAACAACGTCGCCGTAAAAGGGGCAGACACAGCGGTCTTCTGGTTAGGCTCCTGAGACGGGCACGTCACGTACCCGCTCCCGAGCATACTACTCGCCAATGTCCATTCTCTTGACAACAAGGTTGATGAAATGGGTAGCATTCCAGAGAGACTGTAACGTTCTTTGCTTCACGGAAACATGGCTCACTCGAGATACGCTATTGGAGTCGGTACAGCCAGCTGGTTTCTTCACGCATCGCGCCGACAGAAACAAGCATCTTTCTGGTAAGAAGAGGGGCGCGGGGGTATGCCTTATGATTAACGAGACGTGGTGTCATCATTACAACATACAGGAACTCAAGTACTTCTGTTCACCTGACTTAGAATTCCTCACAATCAAATGTCGACCGCATTATCTACCAAGAGAAATCTCTTCGATTATAATCACAGCCGCATATATTCCCCCCGAAGCAGATACATCGACGGCCCTGAATGAACTTTATTTGACTCTATGTAAACTGGAAACCACATATCCTCAGCCTGCATTCATTGTAGCTGGGGATTTTAACAAGGCTAATCTGAAAAGAAGACTCCCTAAATTCTATCAGCATATTGATTGTGCTACCATGGCTGGTAAAACCATGGATCATTGTTATTTTAACTTCCGCGACGCATATAAGGCCCTCCCCCGCCCTCCTTTTGGAAAAGCTGACCACGACTCCATTTTGTTGCTCCCAGCCTATAGACAGAGACTAAAACAGGAAGCTCCCGCGCTCACGTCTGTTCCACACTGGTCCGACCAATCTGATTCCATGCTTCAAGATTGCTTCGATCACATGGATTGGGATATGTTCCGCACTGCGTCGAACAACAACATTGACGAATACGCTGATTCAGTGTGTGAGTTTATTAGCAAGTGCATCAGCGATGTCGTACCCATAGCAACTATTAAAACATTCCCAAACCAGAAACCGTGGATTGATGGCAACATTCGCACAAAACTGAAAACTGAAAGCGCGAACCACTGCTTTTAACCAGGGCAAGGTGACCGGAAACATGACCGAATACAAACAGTGTAGCTATTTCCTCCACAAGGCAATCAAACAAGCTAAGCATCAGTATAGAGACAAAGTAGAGTCGCAATTCAATGGCTCAGACACAAGAGGTATGTGGCAGGGTCTACAGTCAATCACGGATTACAAAGAGAAAACCAGCCCCGTCGGGGAACAGGATGTCTTGCTCCCAGACAGACTAAACAACTTCTTTGCTCGCTTTGAGGACAATGCAGTGCCACTGACACCCGCTACCAAAACATGTGGACACTCCTTCACTGCAGCCAATGTGAGTAAAACATTTAAATGTGTTAACCCTCGCAAGGCTGCAGGCCCAGACAGCATCCCCAGTCACGTCCTCAGAGCATGCACAGACCAGCTGGCTGGTGTGTTTATGGACATATTCAAACAATCCTTATCCCAGTCTGCTGTTCCTACATCCTCCAAGAGGGCCACCATTGTTCCTGTTCCCAAGAAAGCTAAGGTAACTGAGCTAAATGACTACTGCCCCGTAGCACTCACTTCTGTCATCATGAAGTGCTTTGAGAGACTAGTCAAGGACCATATCACCTCCACCCTACCTGACACCCTAGACCCACTCCAATTACCGCCCCAATAGGTCCACAGACAATCGCAACCACACTGCACACTGCCCTAACCCATCTGGACAAGAGGAATACCTATGTGAGAATGCTGTTCATCGACTACAGCTCAGCATTTAACACCATAGTACCCTCCAAACCCTGGGTCGAGACCCCGCCCTGTGCAACCAGGTACTGGACTTCCTGAAGGACCGCCCCCAGGTGGTGAGGGTAGGTAACAACATCCCCACCCCGCTGATCCTCAACACTGGGGCCCCACAAGTGTGCGTTCTGAGCCCTCTCCTGTACTCCCTGTTCACCCACGACTGTGTGGCCATGCATGCCTCCAACTTAATCATCAAGTTGGAGGCGTCAAGTCAGACGACACTACAGTGGTAGGCTTGATTATCAACAACGACGAGATGGCCTACAGGGAGGAAGTGAGGGTCCTCGGAGTGTGGTGTCAGGAAAATAACCTCACACGCAATGTCAACAAAACAAAGGAGATGATTGTGGACTTCAGGAAACAGCAGAGGGATCACCCCCCTATCCACATTGACGGGACAGTAGTGGAGAGGGTAGTACGTTTTTTAAGTACCTCGGAGTACACATTACAGACAAACTGAATTGGTCCACCAACACAGATAGTGTGGTAAAGAAGGCACAGCAGTGCCTCTTCAACCTCAGGAGGCTGAAGAAATTTGGCTTGTCACCAAAAGCACTAACAAACTTTTACAGATGCACAACCGAGAGCATCCTGTCGGGCTGTATCACTGGTACGGCAACTGCTTCGCCCACAACCATAAGGCTCTCCAGAGGGTAGTGAGGTCTGCACAATGCATCACCGTGGGCAAACAAAACTTGTTAGGTTAGATTACTCGTTGGTTATTACTGCATTGTTGGAACTAGAAGCACAAGCATTTCGCTACACTCGCATTAACATCTGCTAGCCATGTATATGTGACAAATAAAATAAAATTTGTTTTGATTTGAATTGGATAAGGATCAGAGTCATCCATTCAAGAGAGAGAGAGAGACATCAGCATTCAGCATCTACTGGGTTACGATGGCTCATGGTCTGTCTCAATCCATTACAATGCAGCTGTATGGCTTGTTGTTTTTCTTAATAAAAAAGGAGATTGTTATGGCTATTATTCAGACAGAGGGACGAATGTGTTCTTTATTACTCATACAGTAAAGAAATATCCATATCAGTATAAATGTCCTGATGTAGATGTTCACTAAGGGGTAAGGACAGAAAGGGATACCTTTTAATACGCTGTTGATACTGTTGTTGGAAGGCACAACTGTAGCAAAGTGGTGTAGTGATAGTGTGAAATTACAGAATGTAATACAGTATCAGAATGTGTACACTTTGGCTGCTGTTGTAGTTATGAACTATGAAATGTATGATGTTTCTTGTTGTTGTTGTAGGAGTGCACTATGAAGGTGCAAGAGGGCAAGTTCAAGCTCCAGGACCTGCTGGTAGTGCCCATGCAGCGGGTTCTCAAGTACCACCTCCTACTTAAGGTAAGGTACATCGCAAACCTAAACGTCTTCTCACTGTCAACTGCGTATATTTTCAGCAAACTTAACATGTGTAAATATTTGTATGAACATAACAATATTCAACAACTGAGACATAAACTGAAGAAGTTCCACAGACATGTGGAAATTGAATAATGTGTACCTGAACAAAGGGGGGGTCAAAATCAAAAGTAACTGTCAGTATCTGGTGTGGCTGGTGTGGCCACCAGCTGCATTAAGTACTGTAGTGCATCTCCTCCTCGTGGACTACACCAGATTTGCCAGTTCTTGCTGTGAGATGTTACCCCACCAAGGCACCTGCAAGATCTAGACAATTTCTGGGGGGTATGGCCCTAGCCCTCACCCTCTGATCCAACAGGTCCCAGACGTGCTCAATGGGATTGAGATTCGGGCTCTTTGCTGCCAATGGCAGAACACTGACATTCCTGTTTTGCAGGAAATCACACACAGAACGAGCAGTATCCGCTACGGATCCGCAGTCAAACGACCACCCCTCATCACTGTCAAACGCTCCCTAAAACACTTCTGTGAGCAGGCCTTGCTAATCGACCTGGCCCGGGTATCCTGGAAGGACATTGACCTCATCCCGTCAGTTGAGGATGCCTGGTCATTCTTTAAAAGTAACTTCCTCACCATTTCAGATAAGCATGCTCCATTAAAAAAATGCAGAACTAAGAACAGATATTGCCCTTCGTTCTCTCCAGACCTGACTGCCCTCGACCAGCACAAAAACATCCTGTGGCGGACTGCAATAGCATCGAATAGTCCCCGCGATATGCAACTGTTCAGGGAAGTCAGGAACCAATACACGCAGTCAGTCAGGAAAGCAAAGGCCAGCTTCTTCAGACAGAAATTTGCATCCTGTAGCTCTAACTCCAAAAAGTTCTGGGACACTGTGAAGTCCATGGAGAACAAGAGCTCCTCCTCCCAGCTGCCCACTGCACTGAGGCTAGGTAACACGGTCACCACCGATAAATCCATGATTGGCCAACAGCTCCTCCCCACCCGCAGCTACTCGCCCAAGCCTCTCCAGGTTCTCCTTTACCCCGAATCCAGATAGCAGATGTTCTGAAAGAGCTGCAAAACCTGGACCCGTACAAATCAGCTGGGCATGACAATCTGGACCCTCTATTTCTGAAACTATCTGCCGCCATTGTCGCAACCCTTATTACCAGCCTGTTCAACCTCTCTTTCATATCGTCTGAGATCCCCAAGGATTGGAAAGCTGCCGCAGTCATCCCCCTCTTCAAAGGGGGAGACACCCTGGACCCAAACTGTTACAGACCTATATCCATCCTGCCCTGCCTATCTAAGGTCCTATCCAAGTCAACAAACAGGTCACTGACCATCTCGAATCCCACCGTACCTTCTCCGCTGTGCAATCTGGTTTCCGAGCCGGTCACGGGTGCACCTCAGCCACGCTCAAGGTACTAAATGATATCATAACCGCCATCGATAAAAGACAGTACTGTGCAGCCGTCTTCATCGACCTTGCCAAGGCTTTCGACTCTGTCAATCACCATATTCTTATCGGCAGACTCAGTAGCCTCGGTTTTTCTGATGACTGCCTTGCCTGGATCACCAACTACTTTGCAGAGTTCAGTTCAGTGTGTCGAATCAGAGGGCATGCTGTCCGGTCCTCTGGCAGTCTCTATGGGGGTGCCACAGGGTTCAATTCTCAGGCCGACTCTTTTCTCTGTATACATCAATGATGTTGCTCTTGCTGCGGGCGATTCCCTGATCCACCTCTACGCAGACGACACCATTCTGTATACTTCCGTCCCGTCCCTGGACACTGTGCTATCTAACCTCCAAACGAGTTTCAATGCCATACAACGCTCCTTCCGTGGCCTCCAACTGCTCTTAAACGCTAGTAAAACCAAATGCATGCTTTTCAACCGTTCGCTGCCTGCACCCGCACGCCCGACTAGCATCACCACCCTGGATGGTTCCGACCTTGAATATGTGGACATCTATAAGTACCTAGGTGTCTGGCTAGACTGCAAACTCTCCTTCCAGACTCATATCAAACATCTCCAATCTAAAATCAAATCCTTCACTCACGACGCCAAACTTACCCTTGTAAAACTGACTATCCTACCGATCCTCGACTTCGGCGATGTCATCTACAAAATAGCTTCCAACACTCTACTCAGCAAACTGGATGCAGTTTATCACAGTGCCATCCGTTTTGTTACTAAAGCACCTTATACCACCCACCACTGCGACCTGTATGCTCTAGTCGGCTGGCCCTCGCTACATATTCGTCGCCAGATCCACTGGCTCCAGGTCATCTACAAGTCCATGCTAGGTAAAGCTCCGCCTTATCTTAGTTCACTGGTCACGATGGCAACACCCACCCGTAGCAGGCTCTCCAGCAGGTGTATCTCACTGATCAACCCTAAAGCCAACACCTCATTTGGCTGCCTTTCGTTCCAGTTCTCTGCTGCCTGTGACTGGAACGAATTGCAAAAATCGCTGAAGTTGGAGACTTTTATCTCCCTCACAAACTTCAAACATCTGCTATCTGAGCAGCTTACTGATCGCTGCAGCTGTACATAGTCTATTGGTAAATAGCCCACCCAATTTTACCTACCTCTTCCCCATTCTGTTAATATTTATTTATTTTTCTGCTCTTTTGCACACCAATATCTCTACCGGTACATGACCATCTGATAATTTATCACTCCAGTGTTAATCTGCAAAATTGTAATTATTCGCCTACCTCCTCATGCCTTTTGCACACAATGTATATAGACTCTCTTTTTTTTCTACTGTGTTATTGACTTGTTAATTGTTTACTCCATGTGTAACTCTGTGTTGTCTGTTCACACTGCTATGCTTTATCTTGGCCAGGTCGCAGTTGCAAATGAGAACTTGTTCTCAACTAGCCTACCAAGTTTTGCAGCTTTTTGTTAAAAATCGCGCAACATTTCAACGTCCTGCTACTCATGCCAGGAATATAGTATATGCATATGATTAGTATGTGTGGATAGAAAACACTCTGAAGTTTCTAAAACTGGTTGAATCATGTCTGTGACTATAACAGAACGTGTGTAGGAGGCAAAATCCCAAATCCCAAAAACAAAAATATCCCTCCGCCAGTCTCTGTATTGTCTATGGCAAGGGAAAATAGATAGCGTCCAGTTTACAGTTCCTACAGCTTCCACACGATGTCGCCAGTCTTGGCAATTGGGTTGAAGTTTATCCTTGGTGAAATGAGAAAAAGGCACTTCCTGTCATCGAGTACACCGGAGGAAGTTATGAAAGGGAGAATATGGACCATGATTTCAAGACTTGCTGCTATTGAATACAGATCGCCCCGTGATCAATTTGATCGATTATTAATGTTTACTAATACCTACAGTTGGATTACAAAAGTAGTTTGAAGTGTTTTATCAAAGTTTATAGGCAACTTTTTTCATTTAAAAAAATGACGTTGCGTTTTGGAAAGCAGTTTTTTCCTGGATCAGACGGGCTTCATAAATGGACATTTTGGGTATACATGGACGGATTTAATCGAAAAAAAAGACCCAATTGTGATGTTTATGGGACATATAGGAGTGCCAACAAAGAAGCTCGTCAAAGGTAATGAATGTTTTATATTTTATTTCTGCGTTTTGTGTAGCGCGGGCTACTCTAGTTATTTTGTTTACGTCCCCTTTGGGTATTTCGGGGGTTGCATGCTATCAGATAATAGCTTCTCATGCTTTCGCGGAAAAGCATTTTAAAACTCTGACATGTTGGCTAGATTCACAACGAGTGTAGCTTTAATTGAGTACCCTGCATGTGTGTTTTAATGAAAGTTTGAGTTGTATCGAGTACTATTAGTTGTCACTCTGAATTTCCGCTGATGTTGATCCCTGTACAGGGACAGCAGCCATAAAAGGTGAAAAAAAAAAAAAAGTATGGCTGGTGGCATTGTCATGTTGGAGGGTCATGTCAGGAATAGCCTGCAGGAAGGGTACCACATGACGGAGGAGGATGTCTTCCCTGTAATGCACAGCGTTGAGATTGCCTGCAATGACAACAAGCTCAGTCCTATGATGCTGTGACACACCCTGCCCCAGACCATGACGGACCCTCCACCTCCAAATCGATCCCGCTCCAGAGTACAGGCCTCGGTGTAACGCTCATTCCTTCGACGATAAACACAAATCGGACCATCACCCCTGGTGAGACAGTGAAGAACACTTTTCGCCAGTCCTGTCTGGTCCAGTGACGGTGGGTTTGTGCCCATAGGCGACGTTGTTGCCGGTGATGTCTGGTGAGGACCTGCCTTACAACAGGCCTACAAGCCCTAAGTCCAGCCTCTCTCAGCCTGTTGCGAACAGTCTGAGCAATGATGGAGGGATTGTGCATTCCTGGTGTAACTCGGGCAGTTGTTGTTGCCATCCTGTATCTGTCCCGCAGGTGTGATGTTTGGATGTACCGATCCTGTGCAGGTGTTGTTACACGTGGTCTGCCACTGCGAGGACGTTCAGCTGTCCGTCCTGTCTCCCTGTAGTGCTGTTTAAGGCGTCTCACAGTACGGACATGGCAATTTATTGACCAGTCCTCATGCCTCCTTGAAGCATGCCTAAGGCATGTTCACACAGATGAGCAGTGACCCTGTGTATCTTTGTTTTGGTGTCAATAGAAATGCCTCTTAATTGCCTACTGTCTGTAAGCTGTTAGTGTCTTAATGACCGCTCCACAGGTGCATGTTCATTAAATGTTTATGGTTCATGAACAAGCATGGGAAACCGTGTTTAAACCCCTTACAATGAAGATCTGTGAAGTTATTTTGATTTTTACGAATTATGTTTGAAAGACAGGGTCCTGAAAAAGGTAAAACAATTTTTTGCTGGTTTACATTACAACTTAATGCCAGCCAGACATTTTTCAAGACAATATGAACATCATGAGATTTTCTTAGTATAGCTGTTGAATATTCTAGGTGTTTTTCTTGGTGTAGCTGTTGAATATGCTAGGTGTTTTTCTTGGTATAGCTGTTGAATATGCTAGGTGTTTTTCTTGGTGTAGCTGTTGAATATGCTAGGTATTTTTCTTGGTATAGCTGTTGAATATTCTAGGTGTTTTTCTTGGTATAGCTGTTGAATATGCTAGGTATTTTTCTTGGTGTAGCTGTTGAATATGACAGGTATTTTTCTTGGTATAGCTGTTGAATATGCTAGGTGTTTTAAGGATCAATCTCACTCGAGTGCCCACTCAGTACACATCTTGGTGTCCCTCTGTTTCCCCCTCATCCCATTCCTCTACAAGGCCCTGTGTCTCTGGGTCTCTATGCCCACCCACATGGATTAAACATGCAGACTGTGTGGCCAGTACGCACAGAGACCCAACGGAGCCTTCTTCCAGGAACCCATAGTAGTCATGTTAGTAAAAACAAGCTGGTCAGGCTGTCTGATTCAAAACACAATGAATTAACTAGCCAGCTCAATAATGAATGAGGTGGGTTTAGTCGGTGACATGGGTATGGAGATAGTAGGGGTGAGCAGAGTTCATGGCAGGTGATGATGGGTGGACTGCAGTGAGTGGTTTTTCAACTCAGACTGGACTGACTGACTGACTGGCTGAATGGCCTGCAGGACTTCAAGAGAAGAGAAACTGTGTTCAAATCAGCCATGCTGTAATCGTATTACATGCAGCCCATTTCACTGCTTCCCATAGCTTTGTGGGAAAGGATTAATATGCTGTGGCCTCAGGGCATTCAACTGATAGTGTGTGTGTGTGTGTGTGTGTGTGTGTGTGTGTGTGTGTGTGTGTGTGTGTGTGTGTGTGTGTGTGTAAGCCTTAGCATCTTTCCTTCATGACCTGGGTGTTGCAGATTCCACTGTGATGAAGACATATCTGGTCTTTGTCAGAATTACACGGTACACAGCTCATAATATACTGTATACTGTAGCAAATCATTCTGTTTTCAATGAAGCAGCCAGCAGGCCTCAACTCACCAACAGACTCATCTTACACCATCACTCTCATATTATCTCCCCACGCTCCTATAAACTGCTGAAGCATGAAGTCGAGCTGAATGTGTCAGTTGTAAGATCACATGCTGTGTATGTACATATGTTCCACTCGTGCTGTGCCTCTGAGAGGCAGAGAGAATAGATGTGTACTGGCCTAAAATAACCCTCATTGTTTGCAGCAGCATTCATATTTTTTTGAAAAACGCACAGATTTTCTCATAAAGTATTCACTGTATTTATGCAGTAAAACACATTTTGAGGTGGCGATGTTAAGTGAGAGTTCATACATGTTACATGAGTGTAAATTACAGGGAGTTGATCTGTTTCTCTCCGCGGTGTGTGGCTGTCATACTGAGTTATGTCAATGTTTTGTGGAGTGTGTGGTGTATTTTGGTATAGTGTGCTCCACTGATGAAATGTAACATTCTCTTACAGGAGCTGGTGAGTCATTCAACTGACCGACCTGAGAGACAGCAGCTCAAGGAGGCGTTGGAGGCCATGCAGGTGTGTGTGTGTGTGTGTGTGCACGTTTGTGACGTTATTCCGGATATGATCATTGATGACATTTTTCTATTCATTCAGAAGAGTGCTTGGGAGCATTGGGAAAAAGGTTAATATTGTAGCTCTAACCAAGATATAATAGAGTTTGTTCAGATGTACTGGTGTACTGGTGTAAAACAATGCATCTCTGTCTCTGAAGGACCTGGCTATGTACATCAATGAAGTGAAGAGAGACAATGAAACCTTGAAGAAGATTAGTGAATTCCAGAACTCCATCGAAAACCTTGTAAGTAACTCTGATTGCTGTAAATTACAGTACTTTTCTACAATCAAGCACTGATGTTTCATCGATAAGGAATTTTGAACCCTTTTGAGATTTATTGAGCATCAATTGCCCATCCCTCTTGCCCCAACACATTGCTCAACATCTCTCGGTGGACAGCCTGGAACATTTCTTACCTTTCTCTCTCTCTCTCTCTCTCTCTCTCTCTCTCTCTCTTTCTCCTCTCTCTGCTTACCTCATCCCTCGCTTTACCTTTCCCACTCATCTGCAATTATCATGTCTCTAATAAATCATTTATTCTCCCAGAGCGTGAGCAGACAGGCTTTTTAAGTCTCCACGAATCCCAAACTAAAGTGTGTCGTACAAGGCAGTGTTAAGTCTAACAGCAGCTGGCTTTTAATGGCCTTAATATGTGTTTTAAGTGAAGCCTTAGGGATAGAGAGCCACAGGCTGCTACTTCAGATATGTCTATACGTCTGTATGCCCATTGTATCCCGGACAAGATATAACTGTCAGATCTAATGACACATTCTGAAGGGGGTCATACGGTCAGAGGTGGAATACTCATGAATGTCAATGTTATGATAGCAGAATTAAATGACACTCTCATTTCCCATTTGGACATCTTGATGTTTAATATATCATAAGTCAGTTCAACGCCTTGGGCGATGGGAAACTTAATTCAATGAGATTGAACCAGGTTAGATGAATAATTAATAACATTGAGTAAAGTACACAACAGTGTGCTGCTCTCTCATCTATACCTACTGTTTATACTACCACTCTTATTAACCACTGGGGAAACCCGAGATGTACAGCATCAGATTAACTCTGGCATGTGTATGTGGCCTAAGCAGCAGGTCAAACTGGAGGAGTATGGCAGGCCAAAGATAGATGGAGAGCTCAAGGTGTCCTCCATAGTCAACCGGACAAAGCAGGACCGGTGAGTAGTCAAGCCTCGCTATGAAAGCCAGACTTACTGAATGTGTGGTACAGAGGGAATGTGGTAATGAGGTCATAAACAAACACGTGTTCAGCGCTCTAACAGGTGTTTTACGCTTCGTTTCCCAAGGTACATATTCCTGTTTGATAAAGTGGTCATAGTGTGCAAGCGGAAAGGCTACTGCTATGAACTGAAGGAGATCATTGAGCTGCAGTCGTACAAAATGTCTGACGACCCCATGAACAACAGGGACATGAAGAAGGTAGGCAGCAGCGTTGAGCACTTTAAAACGAGGGACGCACAATTTCCCTCAACAGCCTGCTGAAGGGACACGCTCAGCCCAGGTTCTGCAATATTTTAGCAAAGATTACAAATGGTGTCCTTGAGGTAGAATTGCGGTGACGGTAATTTCAGATAAGCGAGCTCATGTGTAATGCATTAAAGTGTCAGATCTGTATGCATTGTGCAAGCCTATGCTCTGAAGAACATGTACATGAAATGAATACTGCTGTGTGCATTTTCCACCAATCTAACCATTCTTTTGAATCTGCATGTGTGGTCGTGTGCATGTGTGGTCGTGTGCATGTGTGGTCGTGTACATGTGTGGTCGTGTGCATGTGTGGTCGTGTGCATGTGTAGTCGTGTGCATGTGTAACTCAATCTTCTCTGGTGTGTTTCTCTTTGCATGCTTACCAGTCGAGTGGAAAAATGGTAAGCTGAAGCAATCCTTAACTCATCTTCTCATTGCAGCTAGTGTGTGTGTGTGTGTTTGGTGTTGGGTTATGCCATGATTGCATGTGCACCCACTGGATGTGATTCTCTTACGCTTTTGTCAGATGCATTCCCAAGCATGAACAGTATCTCTTGGTTAGCTCCAAAGGGAATGTGTAGGTTATAAAAATGACATTTTATTAGTATACATCATTGTGTAGGTGAAGTTGTTACAACCCTCCCAAATGTCCGTCCCCACCCAGTGGTGTAAAGTAAAAAGAATTTAAAGTAGTTTTTTGGAGTACCAGTACTATTTATATATTTTTATTTTTTTAAACTTTTACTTCACTAAATACATTTTAGGGTGGCGCGGTGGCGCGGTGGTCTCAGACACTGTATCTCAGTGCAAGAGGCGTCACTGCAGTACCTGGTTCGAATCCAGACTGCATCACATCCGGCTGTAATTGGGAGTCCCATAGGGCGGCATTATAAATAAGAATTTGTTCTTAACTGACTTGCCTAGTTAAATAAAGGTTACATTTTTTTAAATCCTGAAGAAAATTATGTACTTTATACTCCATACATTTTCCCTGACATCCAAATGTACTCGTTAAATTTTGAATGGCTAGCAGAACAGAAAAATGGTCCAATTCACACAGTTACCAAGAGAACATTCCTGGTCATCCCTACTACCTCTGGCGGACTTCCTAAACACACGTGCTTTGTTTGTAAATTATTCAATTAAAAAAACAAAAAAATGTGCCATCTGGTTTGCTTAATAAAAGGAATTTGCAATTATTTATACTTTTGAAACTCAAGTATATTTCAAACCAAATACTTCTAGACATTTACTCAAGTCGTATTTTAATGGGTGACTGTCACTTTTACTTGAGTCATTTTCTATTAAGGTGTCTTTACTTTTACTCAAGTATGACAATTGGTTACTTTTCCCACCACTGCTCTCCTCCACTCTCTCCATCAATGCCTCTGTTGCTTTCTTTCCTCCATCGCTTCCTCATCCTCTCATTCTCTGCAGTGGTCCTATGGCTTCTACCTGATCCACCTGCAAGGGAAGCAGGGTTTCCAGTTCTTCTGTAAAACAGAGGACACCAAGAGGAAATGGATGGAGCAGTTTGAGATGGCCATGTGAGTACAGTAGTAGGTCTACTGTAGCAATATACATCACCGTGGATCTTTTAGACGAATCAGATCCATTTCAAACTCGCTGTGTGTATTTCCTCCAATCCTGAAGGTCAAACATCAAGCCGGAGAAAGCCACGGCCAATCAGCACAACTTCCAGATGCACACGTTTGAGAAGGACACCAACTGCCGAGCCTGCAAGATGCTGCTGAGGTGAGACTTGGAAAAAGCCGCAGGGACTCCTGCTATGTACCTGTACACCTACATCAGATCGTTCACGTGGCCTTATCATGCGCTTTGTTGACGGAAGACATCGCTGTTTTTCAATGGGATGTTAGTGGTGTTAGTGTTACTGATGCTACACACTTAATGTGTTATGCAGCCTTTTGAGGCTGCCAGCCTCAATAAACTCCCTGAATGACAAATCAGTCAGCCTTTGCGTCTGTTTGATTTGACTGACAGCTAAAACATGCACGTACACTTTTCCAAAGCCAACCATTACAGTCGGCATGCGTCTAGGTTGACAATGTGAGGACATTTGGAGATGCAGGAAACACACACCTGTTTAGGCGAGGTGCTGGCTAGCGGAGTGGGACACGTGGAAAAGAAAAGGAGAGCCTCACACTCTAGGAGCTCAGATGCAATAATGTAATAACCTAATAACCAGCGTTTCGACAGACAAGCTGTCTTCATCAGGGACAATGTGAGTGCAGCTCTAGAACTACGCTGTGAAGCGTACCACTATCACTGCCACTACCACACTACCACCTCTGTTACAGTGGCTGTCTACACTCTATACTTGATGCAATATATTGACCCAAAAACGGCATAGTAGCGACACTGACCTACATTCCCTCCCTGTCTTGTGGAAAGGACCAGTGTGCTGCTACCACTAGCTGCTAACTGTATAATTGCATCAGTAGCCCCAGTGTATCAGCCTGTGATGTATGGTGTTGGCTATTGGACATGGCAGTGTATACACTGTATTTTACATAGAGCAAGAAGTAATCCACTTAAAAAAGAGTGGACTGCTTACGGTGGATGTAGTAACAGAACATTCAATTCATGTCTATTTAGCCAAGGCTTTTATTTGGGTTAACACAAGTACACAGTGTGGCGCCACACAGGAATCAAACCTGAAGCTTTTGGAACAACAGTGTATACTAGGAAAGTACTAGCACAGAATCACATACGGTGCATGTTGTGTATTATATTCAGAGTGGTGTTTAGATAAAGACCTGTCCTAGCTGGTCAGGGTTAGGAATGACCCTCTCTCTCTGTGTATCTCACTCTCTCTATCTCTCTCTCTGTTTATCTCGCTCTCTCTATCTCTCTCTCTGTGTATCTCACTATCTCTATCTCTCTCTCTGTGTATCTCACTCTCTCTATATCTCACTCTGTGTATCTCACTCTCTCTGTGTATCTCTCTCTCTCTGTATCTCACTCTCTCTATCTCTCTCTCTGTGTATCTCACTCTATCTCTCTCTGTGTATATCACTCTCTCTCTCACTCTCTCTATTTCTCTCTCTCTCTCTCTGTATCTCACTCTCTGTATCTATCTGTGTATCTCACTCTCTCTCTCTGTGTATCTCACTCGATCTCTCTCTGTGTATATCACTCTCTCTCTCTCTCTGTATCTCACTCTCTCTATTTCTCTCTCTCTCACTCTCTGCATCTATCTGTGTATCTCACTCTCTCTATCTGTGTATCTCACTCTCTCTCTCTCTGTATCTCACTCTCTCTATCTGTGCATCTCACTCTGTCTATCTCTCTATCTGTGTATCTCTCTCTCTCTCTCTCTCTCTCTCTCTATCTCTCTCTGTATCTCACTCTCTCTCTCTCTCTCTGTATCTCTCACTCTCTATCTCTCTCTCTCCCAGGGGTATATTCTACCAGGGGTATTACTGTTCCCATTGTGGGACTGGAGCGCACAAAGAGTGTCTAGAGTGCATCACCATCTGTAAAATAAGTAGGTTTCTCCACCCTCTACTTAACACTTATTCATTACAGTGGTACTACAGGGATATAAGAGGAACTTAAAGTGAAGTGTTACTGACCAGTTTCCCTAGATACAGACAGTTCTATGGGACATGCATAACTAGTGAGTTGTACCATTTAGGTGACCATCTGCTCTTTCTCTCTCACATTTTTTCAGATCCACTCGACACAGTGAGTGTTTCACCCTCCCTTAGACATTCAGATTTATCACCTTTTGAAGATTGAAATCTATTGTTTGATGAATTAATTACCATTTTGTTGCTGTATTGGTAACTGATTGATTCATCTGTTTGGTTGTGTAGAACATGAATACTATTAGCTCTTAGAGCTCCTTAATCTTGACACTGTTGCTGTGTTTATCCTTCCCCTTTCAGGAACCTGGACTACTGCCATCGGGTAGGAATGCTGTTCGTACAGGAAATCATATAGCACAGTGTAATTAATGTTAGTCAGTCAGGAGTGCTACAATGTACAGTAGACAATGATAAAGATTGCTCTCAAGCTGTCAAACTAACTTGAAGTTGGCTGGAATGTGGAGTAGAGCTACAGCTCTCTGCTGCCAGCTAGTGGAAGACTACAAGAGCTGATTGAGTATACTAACACAAGTGATGGAAGTGTTGAAATGTTATATGGAGAATTCTGTGCAGTCTCAATAGCCCAAGTGAAGAGTGTTCAGCTTATCTAACTGTATGCATTTTATCCTGGCTCCAGGTCCTAAAATGGTGGCAGTGAGGAACTATCATGGGACGCCTGTTCCTCCAGGGAAGCCTCCACTCTCCTTCCAGACAGGCGACTTCATCGAGCTGCTGAAGGGGGAACCTGACACCACCTGGTGGGAGGTAAAATCACTCCCTGGCCCCTATAAATACTGACTATAGGTTACACATACACATTCTGATGAGCATGCCCAATGTGCTCCTACATCCAGCCATAGCAACACAGTTGTTGTATATCGACACCTAGTGTCTCTCTCTCCCAGGGAAAGCTTATCCAAACCCAGAAGAGTGGCTTCTTTCCTAACAACTGTGTAAAGCCTTGTTTGGACCCCAAGGTAAAGGACCCCTCACATACACATTCACTCACTCATGACTCTATTTATGAAATCTCTAACGCTGATTTTGTGGTTGTCACCACAGCCTTTGTTCCAGTCCTTCCCCAGCCGGCAATCCTCAAGGGAAACAGACTACTATGCATATCCATGGTACGACCCTTCACAGACATTTCAAAAGTTGTGATATTCAGTCTAGTTTGCAAGTACCCCTCTCCTCATTTCTCTGTAGTAAATCCATTGTATTACTGTGGTATTACTCTGTTAGGACAGTGTATTACTACATTACGACAGCGTATTACTACGTTAGGACAGTGTATTACTATGTTAGGACAGCGTATTACTACATTAGGACAGCGTATTACTACGTTAGGACAGTGTTTTCCTATGTTAGGACAGCGTATTACTATGTTAGGACAGCGTATTACTATGTTAGGACAGCGTATTACTATGTTAGGACAGCGTATTACTATGTTAGGACAGTGTATTACTATGCTAGGACAGTGTATTACTATGTTAGGACAGTGTATTACTATGTTAGGACAGTGTATTACTACATTAGGACAGTGTATTACTACATTAGGACAGCGTATTACTACGTTAGGACAGTGTATTAATATGTTAGGACAGTGTATTACTATGTTAGGACAGTGTATTACTACATTAGGACAGTGTATTACTACATTAGGACAGTGTATTACTACGTTAGGACAGTGTATTACTATGTTATGACAGCGTATTACTATGTTAGGACAGTGTATTACTATGTTAGGACAGTGTATTACTACATTAGGACAGCGTATTACTATGTTAGGACAGCGTATTACTATGTTAGGACAGCGTATTACTATGTTAGGACAGCGTATTAATATGTTAGGACAGTGTATTACTATGTTAGGACAGCGTATTACTATGTTAGGACAGCGTATTACTATGTTAGGACAGTGTATTACTATGTTAGGACAGTGTATTACTACGTTAGGACAGTGTATTACTACATTAGGACAGCGTATTACTATGTTAGGACAGCGTATTACTATGTTAGGACAGCGTATTACTATGTTAGGACAGCGTATTACTATGTTAAGACAGTGTATTACTATGTTAGGACAGTGTATTACTACGTTAGGACAGTGTATTACTACATTAGGACAGTGTATTACTATGTTAGGACAGCGTA
The DNA here is from genome assembly GCF_002021735.2 of Oncorhynchus kisutch. Classification (NCBI taxonomy): domain Eukaryota; kingdom Metazoa; phylum Chordata; class Actinopteri; order Salmoniformes; family Salmonidae; genus Oncorhynchus; species Oncorhynchus kisutch. The sequence goes on along the minus strand of NC_034196.2, from coordinate 16,218,463 downwards.
TTACTATGTTAGGACAGTGTATTACTATGTTAGGACAGTGTATTACTATGTTAGGACAGCGTATTACTATGTTAGGACAGTGTATTACTATGTTAGGACAGTGTATTACTACGTTACGACAGTGTATTACTATGTTAGGACAGTGTATTACTACCTTAGGACAGCGTATTACTATGTTAGGACAGTGTATTACTATGTTAGGACAGCATATTACTACGTTAGGACAGCGTATTAATATGTTAGGACAGTGTATTACTATGTTAGGACAGCGTATTACTATGTTAAGACAGCGTATTACTATGTTAGGACAGTGTATTACTAGGTTAGGACAGCGTATTACTATGTTAGGACAGCGTATTACTATGTTAAGACAGCGTATTACTATGTTAAGACAGTGTATTACTATGTTAGGACAGTGTATTACTATGTTAAGACAGTGTATTACTACATTAGGACAGCGTATTACTATGTTAGGACAGCGTATTAATATGTTAGGACAGTGTATTACTATGTTAGGACAGCGTATTACTATGTTAGGACAGCGTATTACTATGTTAGGACAGTGTATTACTATGTTAGGACAGTGTATTACTACGTTAGGACAGTGTATTACTACATTAGGACAGCGTATTACTATGTTAGGACAGCGTATTACTATGTTAGGACAGCGTATTACTATGTTAGCACAGCGTATTACTATGTTAAGACAGTGTATTACTATGTTAGGACAGTGTATTACTATGTTAAGACAGTGTATTACTATGTTAGGACAGTGTATTACTATGTTAAGACAGCGTATTACTATGTTAGGACAGCGTATTACTATGTTAAGACAGTGTATTACTATGTTAGGACAGTGTATTACTATGTTAGGACAGCGTATTACTATGTTAGGACAGCGTATTACTATGTTAGGACAGTGTATTACTATGTTAAGACAGTGTATTACTATGTTAGGACAGTGTATTACTATGTTAAGACAGTGTATTACTATGTTAGGACAGTGTATTACTATGTTAAGACAGCGTATTACTATGTTAGGACAGCATATTACTATGTTAGGACAGCGTATTACTATGTTAGGACAGTGTATTACTATGTTAAGACAGTGTATTACTATGTTAAGACAGCGTATTACTATGTTAAGACAGTGTATTACTATGTTAGGACAGTGTATTACTATGTTAAGACAGTGTATTACTATGTTAAGACAGCGTATTACTATGTTAAGACAGTGTATTACTATGTTAAGACAGTGTATTACTATGTTAAGACAGCGTATTACTATGTTAAGACAGTGTATTACTATGTTAGGACAGTGTATTACTATGTTAAGACAGTGTATTACTATGTTAGGACAGTGTATTACTACGTATTTTCTAAAGTCCATCAGTGACCTGTGTTCCCCCTCAACGTCCCGTCAGGTTTGCTGGCAACATGGAGCGGACACAGGCTGACAACCTGTTGAAGTCCCACAGCAGTGGGACATACCTGATCAGAGAGAGGACTGCTGAGGCAGAGAGGTTCGCCATCAGCATCAAGTTAGTGTTTACCCTGATTTACCCTAACAAAGAAAAATCACAGAAGACTTATCTTTCTCAGTAACACTAACAAACCATTCCCATTCCTTCACGTATTTCATAGTGAAAGCCACATTCATATCGAAATGGATATTTGTTGTGTACACTACCAGAAAGTTGTCATACAGTTTGTGATGCCATTGGAGTGAGTTAGACCATGCCCCGTGGACATGTGCAATTGTGTATGTCTCCACATGCATCTGAGTGACTGGCTGCAACTGCAGCGAGGAGAGGGGAAATTACCATTTATTTTGTAGAGATTTTTATTAAGTAAACTATATTAGGCTTACACACAGTAATAATGAAAAGCTCCACACATGACATATTTCAAACCCAGAACTCCTACCGGGAGCTGCAAGACCCACTGTAGTCCTGTTCCTGTGTCCACCTCTAATGTCCACGCTGTCAGCTCCCACCTCTGAATCTTCCACGGTCACTGCAGTACTTTTGTCTCCAATAGGTTCAATGATGAAGTAAAGCATATTAAAGTCATTGAGAAAGACAGCTGGATCCACATCACTGAGGCTAAGAAGTTTGAGAGTCTACTGGTAAGAGAGCTTTCATCAATCAGTCACATAATGTCACATACTATTTGTAATGCTTATATGGTCAATGAATGTCTTTCTCTTGTGCTCTGTCTGGCAGGAGTTGGTGGAGTACTATCAGTCTCATTCGCTGAAGGAGAGTTTCAAGCTGCTAGACACGACATTACGATATCCCTACAAATCTAGAGAACGGGGGCCGGCTTCGCGGGCCAGCACTCGCTCTCCAGGTGAGCCCATCCCTGGTGAGACTCCCTCCTCTCTCTTCCTCTTCTGTCTGCCAATACCACAGATGCACACATAGGAGACATCCCTATTCAGTCAATCCATGCCTTCATCCAGAGTCTTCACTGCACAGAGTTAACTGAGAGGGGCAGGCTGCTGGTTTGTTTCTCCACCCGCCTCTCTCCTCCCAGAACAGGAAACACCCAGCCAGGCCAGTCACCATGCAAGGCTCAGTCCCTCCCAGAGTCACCACCTCCCCTGACCCATGCAGCCAGCCAGAGGGAGGAAGGCTGGGACTCCTGGCAGCTGTCTCAGGCCCTGGGCTGGCTGACTGGCTGGCTGGGTGTCAGGCCAGCTGAATGGGCTTTGTTGAACACCCTCAATCATTAGATGTATAATAAATGATTCTGCCCTGCTCTCTGCTCTGGCCAGACTCCCACACGGATCTGCCTTTGTTTGCTCCCTCTCCAGCCAGGCCCAATTGGCACCAACAACACATTTTTCCCCCTCCATTTTTCTGATCAGTGTGTGGAAATGGATGGAGACAATGGGCTTGTTGATCTGTGTGTGTGGGTTGGAGGGGTTGGAAGGGGTGGAGTCTAGGGGAGAGAACAAGAGGATACAGCGCCTCTGGCGGATTGGACATTTGTCATGGTTGGTTTTTCAGTGTGTGAGGCATGGGTATAGAATGGGAGTAGCGTTTTTTTCTCTTGATTTAGGCTTGTTTTTCCATGGGGGACAAAGCCTTATGTATGTGTTGGCCACCTTGATCTCTGGCCAGCCATTACATGCTCCCTAATGAGTTTTCTCTTTTCTTTTATTTCTTCTCTCTTTCTTTCTTTTCTCCTCTTTCCCCTTTTCCCTCTTTCACTGACTGTCTCAGCAGCCATTGGTGCTTCCTACAACTTCTCCTTCCTCAGTCCTCAGGGTCTCAACTTCTCCTCCTCTCAGAGCTCAGCCCCCTTCTGGTCAGGTACTCTCTCCTCCTTCTCTTCAAGTCTTCTTCTTCCCTCTGAACTCTAGCAAGCAAGCCACCTCTCCTCTCCTCTCACATCCCTTTTCCTCCCATATTCTTTCGTAGCTGTCAAAGGTTCTCCTCTCGGTTGTCATGTGTCATCACTGTAAAAGCATGAGGTTTTCACCCATTACATTGATAGGAGCATATATTGAGTGTGCGACTTTCTTTCTTAGTTTGTTTGTGTCGTTGATGTGCCATCATAGAAAAGGCATTGAGTTAACAGCAGAGAACATTGCAGAGGCCCAATTTACTGTACGTACATAGACTGGGGAACCTATAGTTTTATTACATGAACAGACTCCTCCTTTGTTGCAGGTCTATGGGAGGGGGTAATATAATGTATAGATAATTTATTTAACAGAGATCCTAACGATTAATGTGTGATATTGATATTATCAACAGAGCAGATAAAAAGAGATGAAGACAAAGACAAGTTTGTGTCTCTTTGCTGGAATATTTTGCCTTAGTTGTCATGGTGATGCCTTGAGGGCGTACAGGAGTGTGTGACTTTCTTTCTTTCTTTTATTGTGTCACCGATGTGACATCATTAGGTAGAGCATTGCATTAACTCATTTATTTAGAATATAACACTTAAGTAACTGGGTCAAGGGGTAAAGAACCCATTGACCCAAGACCCAAGTTTCAAGTTTTAATGTGCACAAGTACAGTGAAATGCCTTTCATGCCAGCTCCAAACCCAACGATGCAGTAATCAATATCAATGTAGCACGGAAAATATCACAAGGTAGAACAAAAACACACAATAAATAAAATAAACAATTATGAAAAAATCCTCATGCCCAATCCTCTCCTCCAACCCTAATCTCCACTACTGTCTGTAAATGTTCTGCACTGTAGGATCTGTAAGTTACATGTGGAACACCAATGTGTCTGCTCTCTCTGCACTGTTATCCCACGGACTCTGATTTCATTGTTGCAGTTTTCACACCGAGGGTGGTCAGCACAGCGGTGGCCAGGTACAATTTTGCAGCACGGGACATGAGGGAGCTGTCACTCAGAGAAGGAGACATTGTCAAGATCTACAGCAAGATCGGAGGAGACCAGGGCTGGTGGAAGGGAGAGGCCAATGGCAGGGTGAGTGAGAACCAATATAGCAGGAGCTTAAGATATGGTATTCATGTTATTACAATTTTGTTACAATAATAATTGCTGTAAGAGAGCAATGTAATGTAAAGTGTAACCTCAAAGTGAAGTCTGCAATGTTAACACCTAATTCATCATTTGCCCCTCTGAAATCTAGAAGCCTTTCTTTAGGCTACAGTATTAGATCATTTTATTTATTTATTTTTTTTTCTCCACAATTTCGTGATTTTTGACAGGTTTCTGTTCTCATTGCTGTGTGTATCTGACATTTTAGATTGGCTGGTTTCCTTCAACATATGTTGACGAAGAAGGAGTTCAGTGAGGTTCTGATGTCACCACGGCTCCTGTCCAATCACATCACACCTCGCTCCACAGTCCTCAGAAAGGACTAGTTGGTTTCCAGGGAAACACCATGTGGAATACTTTTAGCTGGATACTGATTTTGCAGTGAACAACGTTTCTATTCCGGTTTTCTTCCTACGCATCGGCTTTGCTTATGTTGTTTTTTTGTAAGATCTTGTCCTGTTTGATCTCTGTGAGGAAAAACTGGATTCCAGTCTGTCTGCCTCTGGTTGTTCTGAGGGGGCTGACATGAACTGAGAAACATTGCAGAGAGAGGCCCAACATACTCTACGTACAGAGACTGGGGAACCTATAGTTTTATTACATGAACAGACTCCTCCTTTGTTGCAGGTCTATGGGAGGGGGTAATATAATGTATAGATAATTTATTTAACAGAGATCCTAACGATTAATGTGTGAAATGGATATTAGCAACACAGCAGAGAAAAAGAGATTAAGAAAAATACAGATTTGTGTCTCTTTGCTGAAGATTTTGCCTTAGTTGTCATGGCGATGCCTTGAGGGCGTAAAAGAGAGGTGGAAGGAGAAACGCCAGGATTAGTTTGTCTTGCACACACACACACACACTCACTTGCCCTGACCACTATAACATTATGGTGCCTTTTGAAGTGTGGTTAATACTCACAGGATTCGTCAGTTATGGTCCATGGACCCCCGCCAGCTTACAGTCGAGCTCTACCCGTCCAACCTCTACTGCAGAGTGCACTATGGATGGAGAAGAAGAAGGAAGGGGGGAGGTGCAACATTTGGGACACAACTCCAGTCCTTAACCCTCTGTTCATTTATTCAACCCCCTTTTCATCTGAAGACAGACAGACAGTGCCCTCAGAAGCATTGCACTGGAGTTGGGGAACTGTTCCTGACGCAGCCAAAAAAGAACAGTGACTCACCGTGGGGTGTAATGGCAGGTAGAATGGGTGTACAGATAGAAGGTTCACATCAGTCTCAGCACTTTAAGTCTATGGGTACTCCTCGCAATCAACAGGGGGCAAAAAAGGGACATTTAAGTCAGTCTAACACTCACCTAATGCACTGAATACTGTATCTATCTTGGTGTTCAACATTTTTGTTGGTTTTATTTAGTTTTATTTAGTAAAAGACCAAACAGTGACTGGACCAACCATAATTATTTTAAAGCCAAATGCAACTTTTTTTTAAATTAATTTCCACATGAACTTCAACCTAGAGATTTTTTATTATCAATTTGGTTGTACCTTGCCTTATTTACAGATGGACACATGGTCCAGGGATTTTAGGAAGTTTAAAATGTTGAAAATTCTCTGAATTTTCTTTTTGGTGCTGTGGTGTCTGGTGAGGTAATATGGCAGCTCCATGAATTACTCAGAATCAAAAAGTCAACATCATTATGATGATCTACCTGAAAATAATATGTCACAATATAAATATATTGAATGCAGTCATACACTTTCTAGCTCCAAGGGGAAACAGCGCACCAGATTGAATCTAGCCTACAGTGCAGAAAGCCACACTGGATCATTGACTGACCACATCCATGTAATCAGCTATTGAAGATAAAGATGGCTGCCATATTCTCTGGTTTCCTATCCCATCCCAGGTCAGTTGTCAACCCCAAGTACCCACAATAATCGACTCACCAGGTGATTCAAACAGTGACATTGGCTGAAAAACTAAGACTGATGTGGTGGAAGAGGAAAGAGTACTGTAGGTTTCTGATCGTATGTGACTATGTTGTGTGTATTCCCACTACTCCCAAACATAACTCCTGACACCTAGGATAGGAAGGGTTGATTTTGGGGGGGAGTACATGTTGGCTAAGGGGGGGGGGACTACTTAGTCGCTGTTTGTGTAGTGGAGAAAACTCATTGCATGTGGTTATAGATATTTCAACTCCTATCAGTACATCCTCAAAAAATAACTTAATAGTGTACATTTTTCTTTGAATTGGTTGAGTATTTCCAAAATGTGGTCTATTATGAAATAAATATTTCTCTTTTTGCCTACATTTGATGTTACTGTTTCTATTTATGGAATTGTTTTATGAGTTACTTAATCTTTTATTCATATATTTTTTCAAACAAAGCCTTACAAAGCCCTGTAAAATACCCAATACTTTCGAACGTAAGGTGAACAAGATGGTGGCGACAAACATGGTCGCCCTGTTTCTAGCTCCTAGACAACTTTGCAGTATTTTTCTTGATGTTGTCATTGTTGTTATTTCGTACATTATTTGCTCAGAACGTTATTACCTACAGCCAAAAATACGTTTGGGATATTAGATTGGCGGTCACTCACCAGCTTTTCGACCAGAAATGTGACTTTCCTGAATCTGATCCTTTTGTTTGAACTTTTGTTTGAACTGAATGCAATTTTATTCATCCCAGCGGCTGCTCCAAGACGCTGATGCCGGAGAAGAGGAATAAGGTCTGGTCTCCTAGTCAGACTCTGGAGGCTTGCATACCTCCACCACTTCCAAGTACTCCCGAACCATCAGTCCCTGGACAATAAAGTAGACGAGCTCAGGGCGAGGATCTCTGTATAGAGAGACATCAGGGACGTAACAGACTCTGTTTCATGAAATCATGGCTCTCTGCGGATAAACTGTCCCCACCCATTCAGCAAACGGGGTTCTCCATCTGTTGTGTGGACAGGAAGAAAGAATAAATGATAATAAAGGAAATCTGAGGAAAATGCTAACAAAGTTCGATCAACACATCTCCCGTGCTACTCGCGCATCGAGATCACTGGACCATTGCTACACTCACTTCTGGGATGGCTACTAGGCCCTCCACCACCCTCCCTTCGGAAAATCAGATTGCCTCTATTTTGCTCCTCCCCTCCTATAAGCAAAAACTTCAACAGGATCTACCCGTGGTAAGGACTTTTCAACGTTGGTCTAACCGTTCGGAATCTATGCTTCAAGATTGTTTTGATCACGCTGACTTTTAAATGTTCCGGGTTGCCTCTGAGAATAGTATTGACATACACTGAGTTCATCAGGAAGTGCATAGAGGATGTTATTCCCACTGTGACATTGATAACTTATACTTTTTGACTGTATGTTTTAATTTATTGTAAAAAACAAAAAAAAGGAAGAAAAAAAAAATATATATATAAAGTTGATGTCGGAGGTTTACATACACCTTAGCCAAATACATTTCAACTCAGTTTTTCACAATTCCTGACAGTTAATCCTAGTAAAAAGTCCCTGTTTTAGGTCAGTTAGGATCATCACTAAAGGGAAATTTCATCATTCGAAAACCCTATTGCAATGATATTAACACAGCTGAAAACTGTTGTCTTGATTAAAGAAGCAATACAACTTGCCTTCTTTAGACTAGTTGAGTATCTAGAGCAGCAGCATTTGTGGGTTCGATTACAGGCTCAAAATGGTCAGAAACAAATAACTTTCTTCTGAAACTCGTCAGTCTATTCTTGTTCTAAGAAATGAAGGTTATTCCATGCAAGAAATTGCCAAGAAACTGAAGATCTCGTACAACGCTGTATACTTCTCCCTTCACAGAACAGTGCAAACTGTTTCTAACCAGAATAGAAAGAGGAGTGGGAGGCCCTGGTGCACAACTGAGCAAGAGGACAAGTACATTAGAGTGCCTAGTTTGAGAAACAGATGCCTCAGATGTCCTCAACTGGCAGCTTTTTAAAAAGTACCAGCGAAGTACCACCAGTCTCAACATCAACAGTGAAAGGCAACTCTGGGATACTGGCCTTCTAGGCAGAGTTCCTCTGTCCAGTGTCTGTGTTATTTTGCCCATCTTGATCTTTTCTTTTTATTGGCCAGTCTGAGATATGGTATTTCTTTGCAACTCTGCCTAGAAGGCCAGCATCCCAGTGTCACCTCTTCACTGTGACCCCAAACTTTAGAACGGTAGTGTATATATAAAAAATGTAGAACTTATCCAAACCAAAAACTGTGGATAGATAGCAGCCTTTGCGCAAAACTGAAAGTGCGAACCACCGTATTTCACCCCCGAAAGGTGACTGGAAACATGGACGTGTACAAACAGAGCAGCTATGCCCTCCGTAAGGCAATCAAAGAGGCAAAACAACAGTACAGGGACAAGTTAAATGCCTTCTTCGCCCACTACGAGGAAAACACAGAGCCGTCGATGCAGGCCACCACCACTCACAAGCTCTCGTTTTCCGTGGCCGACAGGAGTAAGATATTTAAGCTTGTTAAACCTCGCAAGGATGTTGGCCCAGACAGCATCCCAAGCTGTGTCCTCAGCGCATGTGCAGACCAGTTGGGAGCAAGAGGGAGCACGCCCCCATCCACATCGATGGGGCCGGCAGTGGAGACGGTGAAAAGAATCAAGTTCCTCTGATCAATGACAACTTGAAATGTTCCATCCACACAGACAGTGTGGTGAAGAAAGTGCAACAGTGTGTCTACAACCTCAGGAGGCTGAAGAAATTTGGCTTGGCCCATAAGACCCTCACAAACGTCTACAGATGCACCATTGAGAGCATTGTGTCTGGCTGTATCACCATCTGGTACAGCAACCGCAGGGCTCTCCGGAGGGTGGTACGGTAATCCCAACACATCACCGGGGCTTACCACACCAAGGACCTCAGTCACCCGAGCCACGGCCTGTTCACCTTACCACCCACTAGAAGGCAGTTACTGTTACTAGCCGGCTATCACCTGATACTCTACCCTGCACCTTAGAGACTGCTGCCCTCTGTACATAGTCATTGACACTGGTCAATTTAATAATAATGTTCACATACTGTTTTACCCACTTCATATGTGTATACCGCATTCTTGTCCAGGATCATCCTATATAACTACTGCTGTACATACCTTTCTTATTCAAATACAGTCCATACTGTCTATACACACCATTATATACATATGCACAAATCAGAGGGAAAAGTGATGTCTTATAGGCTCCATCTTGTGGACATCTGCTGACACAACAACTGGTGAGCAGCTGTTAGCATTGAACGTGAGAATACAACATCTGGGTCACTGGCGTAGCACCAGCAACACGTCATAAACCATTAAAGAAATGTTTAGAATTATAGTAAATTTGCTCTAAAACTGCAACATTTTCTCTTAGCCTCATCAAATCAAATTGTATTGGTCACATACACATGGTTAGCTGATGTTAATGCGGGTGTAGCGAAATGCTTGTGCTTCTTGTTCCAACAGTGCAGTAATATATAACAAGTAATCTAACTTTTCCACAACAACTACCTAATACACACAAATCTAAAGGGATGGAATAAGAATATGTACATATAAATATATGGATGAGCGATGGCCGAGCGGCGTAGGCAAGATGCAATAGATGGTATAAAATACATTATATACATATGAGATGAGTAATGTAAAATATATAAACATTATTAAAGTGGCCTTAAATCAAATCAAATCAATTTTATTTGTCACATACCGTAATTTCTGGACTATTAAGCGCACCTGAATATAAGCCGCACCCACTGAATAAAATAAAAAAGATTTTGTACATAAATAAGCCGCACATGTCTATAAGCCGCAGGTGCCTACCGGTACATTGAAACAAATTAACTTTACACAGCCTTCAAACGAAACACGGCTTGTAACAAAAATAAATAGGCTTTTAAACGAAACACGGCTTGTTACAAAAATTAATAGGCCTTTAAACGAAACACGGTGTCATGCCTTGGTCTTAGTATTTTGTGTTTTCTTTAATTATTTGGTCAGGCCAGGGTGTGACATGGGTTATTGTGGTGTGTTTTTGTCTTAGGGGTTTTGTGGGGTGTCTACGTAGTCTATGGCTGCCTGAGGCGGTTCTCAAGGTTCTCTCAGGTGGTCAGGTGATTATCGTTGTCTCTGATTGGGAACCATATTTAGGCAGCCATATTCTGTGAGTGTTTTCGTGGGTGATTGTTCCTGTCTTTGTGTTTGCACCAGATAGGGCTGTTTCGGTTTTCATACTTTCATTTCGTTAGTTTTGTAGTTTCTGTATGTATAGGTTTTCCTTCATTAAAATATATAATGAATCATCATCACGCTGCATTTTGGTCCGATCCTTGTTCTACCTCTTCGTCAGAGGAGGAGATAGAAGAGAGCCGTTACACACGGCTTGTAACAAAAATAAATAGGCTTTTTTATTTTACCTTTATTTAACCAGGCAAGTCAGTTAAGAACAAATTCTTATTTTCAATGACGGCCTAGGAACAGTGGGTTAACTGCCTGTTCAGGGGCAGAACGACAGATTTGTACCTTGTCAGCTTGGGGGTTTGAATTTGCAACCTTCCAGGTTACTAGTCCAACACTCTAACCACTAGGCTACGCTGCCGCTTTAACGAAACACGGCTTGTAATAAAAATAAATAGGCTTTAACGAAACACGGCTTGTAACAAAAATAAATAGGGTTTAACGAAACACGGCTTGTAACTAAATGTAAAAAATTGCAGTAAACAGTAGCCTACCAAGAAAGTCATTGGTCACTATCTTCCTCCTCCTGTGCACTGAAACCACTGAAGTCATCTCTTTCGGTGTCGGAGTTGAATAGCCTCAGAATTGCTTCATCCGATGTCGGATCGTTTTCATTGTCGCTCTCCTCACTTTCAGCCGGAGGCAAATTCCCCGCTGAGCTCATGCTGCCCCTTCAACACGCAGCAGTCCAGCCTTTCGAAACCCGTTGATGATAGTGGCTTTTTTGACAATGCTCCACGCTGTCAGGACCCACTGGCAGACCATAAGTTGCTCTTCGCATCATATGCATTTCTCCGTGTCTTTGCCATGTTGAGGGTGACAAAATGACTACCGTAATCAGAATGATGGGAAGTTTGAGCGCGCTCGATTTACGTCACATTATGTGACGGTGCTCAGTTTTTTGGCGGCATGAATCTTGTGAAAGCGGGAAAAATCCATAAATTAGCCGCGTCATTGTATAAGCCACGAGGTTCAAAGCGTGGAAATAAAGTAGCGGCTTATAGTCCGGAAATTACGGTACACATGGTTAGCAGATGTTAATGCGAGTGTAGCGAAATGCTTGTGCTTCTAGTTCCGACAATGCAGTAATAACCAACGAGTAATCTAACCTAACAATTCCACAACTACTACCTTATACACACAAGTGTAAAGGGATAAAGAATATGTACACAAAGATATATGAATGAGTGATGGTACAGAACGGCATAGGCAAGATGCAGTAGATGGTATAGAGTACAGTATATACATATGAGATGAGTAATGTAGGGTATATAAACATAAAGTGGCATAGTTTAAAGTGGCTAGTGATACATGTATTACATAAAGATGCAGCAGTTTAAATGAGTACAGTATATACATATACATATGAGATGAGTAATGTAGGGTATATAAACATAAAGTGGCATAGTTTAAAGTGGCTAGTGATACATGTATTACATAAAGATGCAGCAGTTTAAATGAGTACAGTATATACATATACATATGAGATGAGTAATGTACGGTATGAAAACATTATATTATGTGGCTTTGTTTAAAGTGGCTAGTGATATATTTTTCCATCAATTTCGATTATTAAAGAGGTTGGAGTTGAGTCAGTATGTTGGCAGCAGCCACTCAATGTTAGTGGTGGCTGTTTAACAGTCTGATGGCCTTGAGATAGAAGCTGTTTTTCAGTCTCTCAGTCCCTGCTTTGATGCACCTGTACTGACCTCGCCTTCTGGATGATAGCGGGGTGAACAGGCAGTGGCTCGGGTGGTTGTTGTCCTTGATGATCTTTATGGCCTTCCTGTGACATCGGGTGGCGTAGGTGTCCTGGAGGGCAGGTAGTTTGACCCCGGTGATGTGTTGTGCAGACCTCACTACCCTCTGGAGAGCCTTGCAGTTGTGTGCGGAGCAGTTGCCATACCAGGCGGTGATACAGCCCGACAGGATGCTCTCGATTGTGCATCTGTAGAAGTTTGTGAGTGCTTTTGATGACAAGCCGAATTTCTTCAGCCTCCTGAGGTTGAAGAGGCACTGCTGCGCCTTCTTCACAACGCTGTCTGTGTGGGTGGACCAATTCAGTTTGTCCGTGATGTGTACGCAGAGGAACTTAAAACTTACTACCCTCTCCACTACTGTCCCGTCGATGTGGATAGGGGGCTGTTCCCTCTGCTGTTTCCTGAAGTCCACATTCATCTGCTTTGTTTTGTTGACGTTGAGTGTGAGGTTATTTTCCTGACACCACACTCCGGGAGCCCTCACCTCCTCCCTGTAGGCCGTCTCGTCATTGTTGGTAATCAAGCCTACCACTGTCGTGTCGTCCGCAAACTTGATGATTGAGTTGGAGGCGTGCATGGCCATGCAGTCGTGGGTGAACACGGAGTACAGGAGAGGGCTCAGAACGCACCCTTGTGGGGCCCCAGCGTTGAGGATCAGCGGGATGGGGATGTTGCTACCTACCCTCACCACCTGGCGCGTCTGTAAAAGTTTGTGAGGGTTTAGGTGACAAGCCAAATTTCTTCAGCCTCTTGAGGTTGAAGAGGTGCTGTTGCGCCGCCTTCACCACACTGTCACCACACTGTCTGTGTGGTTGGACCATTTCAGTTTGTCCGTGATGTGTACCCTGTGAAACTTAAAACTTTCCACCTTCTCCACTGCTGTCCTGTCGATGTGGATAGGGGGGTCCTCCCTCTGCTGTTACCTGAAGTCCACGATCATCTCGTTTGTTTTGTTGGCATTGAGAGGATGTTTTCCTGACACCACACTCCGAGTGCCCTCACCTCCTCCCTGTAGTCTGTCTCGTCGTTGTTGGTAATTTAGCCCACTACTGTTGTGTCGTTTGCAAACTTGATGATTGAGTTGAAGGCGTGCATGGCCACGCAGTCATGGGTGAACAGGGAGTACAGGAGAGGCTGAGCATGCACCCCTGCAGGGCCCCAGTGTTGAGGATCAGTGAAGTGGAGCTGTTGTTTCCTACCTTCACCACCTGAGGGTGGCCCGTCAGGAAGTCCAGGACCCAATTAATGATGAGCATGGAGGGAACTATGGTGTTGAATGCTGAGCTTTATTCAATGAATAGCATTCTTACATAGTCATTCCTCTTGTCCAGATGGGATAGGGCAGTGGGCAGTGTGATGGCGATTGCATCGTAAATTGAGTGGGTCTAAGGTGGAGGTGATATGATCCTTGACTAGTCTCTCAAAGCACTTCATGATGACAAGTGAGTTCTACGGGGCGATAGTCATTTAGTTCAGTCATCTTTGCCAAAATGTGGCAAATTGTGTAAGATAACATAAGAATGAGCTATAAAACAATAGAATACTAGAATGGACATTAACCGATTATGATGGTCTAAAGATCAGCCATTTTGGTCAGGGAGTTGATCAACCATGGTTTGCCAGTGCTGTGATAAGATATTGTGTAAAATAATGAATTGTAAGAATTTATCTTCACTGCAACACCAATCTGGGTTGGCTACGTAAAACTAGTCTTGCCCCACGCCTTCAGGTGGTAATACATCTCTGTACACTCTTTCATATAGCCTATGTAATGGTGACCTTGGATGACTAATAAGGTTAGGATTTACACTCCCTTGTAATACAGTGAGAATCACTTAGAAGCTTCGGTAACTGATTACAGAATGGACTTTTATGAGACATTTATTTAAATGAAACATACATATAGTAAAGAATTACTACAAGGACAATATTTAAACCTTTAAAATATATTGTAAAACTAGTGCACAAAACTAGTGAAATATAAAAAAATATATAAAGAAGGAGCAAATTGAGTAATAGGTACTTGTTTTTTTATTTATGATAAGGTAATGTTATCCAATCTCATTGAGGTATTATAATATTCTGCTAAATCAAATGGTATATTTTATTACATGAAAATGATTCACTGGAAATCGTAGACTGTGGCTTTGATATGATTTGGAGAATAAAGAACTCTGTGTGTTCTGCTTCCTTTGTAGTATTAGCTTGTTATCTTATTCCAATGCCAAAGCAACATCTATCAACAGTATTCATTTCAAATTAATTATCATGGTATTTTATATGATTAAAACCCACTGATGAAATGCTTTTCAAAGTCACAATAGGGAATGTACCTAATTTCACCCTGCAAAACACGATTGTTATCATCTTTCTCTCCGATCACACAGCGAAGCCGTATCTGCTGTCATATTTGACAGGTGTGTATCCAGTGCTGCTGGATGGGATGTGTGTGTGTCCTCGATCTGAGTGCCCCGTCTGTTGCATTCCCACCTGGCTGTAGGCTACCCCAGGGTGGAGGCTTGCGCCCCGGCTGCTGCCTCGGCTGTGTGGCCGGCTCTCTGGGGCTGGGACGTCCTCCCTGGGGGAAGAAGAACAGGTGCAGGGGGGTAAGAGGGCAAGTGGAAACAGCAGTATGGCCACAGAACTATCTATAGCAGGGATAGGCAACTGGCATGGGGCCTGCATTAAATATAAATATATATATATATATTTATATATATATTTATATATATATAACTTAACTTACTGTTCAGACTTACAATAGTAGAATACACAAGGTGCAATATAAAAATGTGATTGTGTATCAGCAGTTTTTCTCTTGTTATGTCAGTCACTGACAGTCACTCAGTTATCCCATGTCAGCACAACATTTTTGGATTGGTTAGTTACTCTAGCCAGCTACAGTGGCAAAAAAAAAGGTATGTGAACCCTTTGGAATGACCTGGACTTCTGCATAAATTGGTCATACAATTTGACATGATCTTCATCTAAGTCACAACAATAGACAAACACAGTATGCTTAATAAACTAATAACACACAAAAAAGTATATGTTTTCATGTCTTTATTGAATACACCGTGTAAACATTCACAGTGCCGGGCGGGAATAGTATGTGAACCCTTGGATTTAATAACTGGTTGACCCTCCTTTGGCAGCAATAATTGCCAAAGGAGGAATTTTGGACCATTCCTCTTTACAAAACTGTTTCAGTTCAGCAATATTCTTTGGGTGTCTGGTTTGAACCGCTTTCTTGAGTTCATGTCACAGTATCTCAATCAGGTTGAGGTCAGGAAGGCGTATTTTCTTCTGTTGAAGCCATTCTGTTGTTGATTTACTTCTGTGTTTTGGGTCGTTGTCCTGTTGCATCACCCAAGTTCTGTTGAGCTTCAATTGGCAGACAGATAGCCTCACATTCTCCTGCAAAATGTCTTGATAAACTTGGGAATACATTTTTTCCGTCGATGATAGCAAGCTGTCCAGGCCCTGAGGCAGCACAGCAGCTTCAAACCATAATGCTCCCTTCACCATACTTTACAATTGGGATGAGATTTTGATGCTGGTGTGTGGTGCCTTTTTTTCTCCACACATAGTGTTGTGAGTTCCTTCCAAACAACTCAACTTTAGTTAATCTGTCCACAGAATATTTTGCCAGTAGCGCTGTGGAACATCCAGATGCTCTTTTATGAACTTCAGACTTGCAGTAATATTTTTTGTTGGACAGCAGTGGCTTCTTCCGTGGTGTCATCCCATCAACACCATTCTTGTTTAGTGTTTTACTTATTGTAGATTCGTCAACAAATGTTAGCATGTTCCAGAGATTTCTGATAATCTTTAGCTGACACTTGTCATGTCTTTGGCATCATTAAAGTGAAGACTGTTATTTTAATCAAATCAATTCTCTGTAATTATTATTACGTGATTAAACTAATCATGTCAATGTAATTAACTAGGAAGTCGGGGCACCAAAGAAAATCTTCAGATTACAAAGTTATAATTTTCCTAATATAACTCTTCAGATATTTTAACATCTGATCAATTAGTCTTCTAATTAATGAATTATTCTTTACCTCACATTAGTCTCATTCCAAACGTCGTAAATTGTTGGTTATCTGCATGAACCCAGCCTTTACTATGAATCATCCATACACCAATTATCTTAATCATTTATTTACTAACTAACTAACTAACTAACTAACTAACTAACTAACTAACTAACTAACTAACTAACTAACTAACTAACTAACTAACTAACTAACTAACTAACTAACTAACTAAACAATCACAGAAATGCATAAACACACAAATAGTAGATATGGTTATAAGGAAATGATAGGGGAGGTTCCCTAGTATGGTAAACCGATATGACGGCTTGGTGGACAAAGGGAAGTGGGCGTCGACTGAGGAGGGCGGGAAAGACAAAAGGGAGTCACTACACAGTTGATAATTATATTAATTGAAATGCTAATCCTTTGCACATGAACGCTCACTCATTCGAGAATAAGCTCTCTCTGCTTCCCTGAAGTCTTACCATTCAGAAATGTTTTATAGAATAGATGTTTCGGCGGTTATCGGTCTTCGCATCTCAGGTTGACATAATTTCTATCTGCAGACTAGTAATTAGTACCTAAGATTTGCTCTTATTCTTTCGGGATTAATAGTCTCAGAATTGAACCATTTCCACCCGTGTAGCCAATGCTCCATGTGGTACGGTTAGGAATTCAACAACCATTACAACCTTAGCTTAGACTGAGGTTTTTGTGGTCTATACTCAAACCGTTGCCCCCTCAGCTGACCGAGAGGATTTCTTCAGGTTGGGGTTTTATTCGTAACAGTAGAAAAGAGCTGTCCCATGAGCCAGATCATGTCTGTGCTCATTAGGGCGGGCCAATGACTTAGTTAAACTTTAAAGGGAATACAATTATCTCACATAAAAGGTTAAAACTCACATTACATAATTTCACAAATAGTTTCATCTTTACTCATTATTTTATACAATAATTAGACGCAAACCTCATAACGGAGGCTCCTGTTTAAACAGGAGTTATGGTAATGTGGCTGTATGGTCTTTCATGAGGACACAAACATGAAACAAAACAGACCGGGTCGTAGCTGGCTTCACCACCGACTGTTTACATATTCTCCAAAATATGGATTTTGTTCACTTCTCAAGTTCCGTGATGCAGAAGAAGTTCCTTTGCTCTCTCTACGTGTCTCTTTTTGCATGGCCAGGAGGAGAGAGTCTCCTCCAGGAATTTACGACCTGAGATAACAGAACCTGGGTGTAGGAGGTAGAGAGGGGGAAGCCACTAGCTATACCCAAATAGGGCCACGTCCTGACACACTCTAGGATTCTTCTTAACCTCCTTGAGCATTCTGCGCTGTGCTCTTGCAGTCATCTTTGCAGGACGGCCAGTCCTAGGGAGAATAGCAACAGTGCTGAACTTCCTCCATTTATAGACAATTTGTCTTACTGTGAACTGATGAACATCATTTAAGAGAACATTTTGTAACCCTTTCCAGCTTTATGCAAGTCAACAATTCTTAATCTTGAGTCTTCTGAAATCTCTTTTGTTCGAGACATGGTTCACATCAGACAATGGTTCTCGTGAATAGCAAACTTAAATTGTGTGAGTGTTTTTTATAGGGCAGGGCTGCTCTAACCAACATCTCCAATCTCATCTCAATGATTGTACTCCAGGTTAACTGACTCTTGACTCCAATTAGCTTTTGGAGAAGTCTAGGGGTTCACATACTTTTTGTTTAAATGATGTATTCAATATAGACAAGAAAAATATAATAATTTGTGTGTTATTAGTTTAAGCAGACTGTATTTGTCTGTTGTTGTGACTTAGATGAAGATCAGATCTAATTTTATGACCAATTTATGCAGAAATCAAGATAATTCCAGAGGGTTGGTTCATATACTTTTTCTTGCACTGCAAACATTTCTCCCCACCCTATAGCAAAATGTGTAGAATTACAGGAAGTTTCATACTAATGAATAGAATTGCATGAAATGATTTATAAAATTGCTAAATATTCTCTCTGCCCATGGCAATATCTGTACAATTGCAGTGAGGCCAGTTCTGACTGCATGTGCGGGTATGGATGTGGGTACGCAGACCTGCGAGCCACTGCGGCCTCTCATGAGTTCAGAATTTTTGTGGCCCACACCCCCATCAAAGTTGCCCATCCCTGACCTATGGTCTTAGTGTGAATACAGTACATTCTCCAGTACCTGATATCGTTAGACACTTCCTTCTCATAGCGTGTGAACCTTGCATCACACTTGTAGATGAGGAGCCATATGAGTATCGCCAGAATGATGATGAGCAGTAGACAACCCACCACAGTACCCACTATCACTCCTGCTCTGTTAGGGGCTAGGGAGATAGAGGGAACAAGCACCAGGTGAAGGAACTTTTGAACTTTTTTTGTGCGTGAGTGAATGACTGAGTGAGGGATTGACTGAATGAGTGACTGAGTGTGTACCTACGTTTGTTAGCTGTCAGTTTGACTCTGCACCTCTCGTCCCCCACAGCATTGGTCACCTCACACATGTAAATCCCCACAAAGCTCTGAGAGTGATTGCTGATCAACAACTCCCCAGTCACACGGTCTCATGGATCACAAAGTATGAAGAGCAGCAGTGAACACGTTTATTTTTCATTGCATAACCAGTCAGCTTAGATACAGTTTCTGTTCAAATGTGCTTTGATGCTGTAATTCACCATGAAACCAGTAAAGGTCAGACTTACTCTGTGTGGCTGAGGGTGGGATGGGACCTCCTCCTTCTCTCTTCCATGCGTAGTTGAGGGGAGAGGACCCCTCGGATGACTTGCAGTGCAGGGAGACAGTCTCCCCCACTGCCTCCCCACCCTCCACCCAGCATTTAGGCACCGAAGGACGCACTGATGATAAAGGAATAATAATTACACAAATATCCGCTCTGTCACAGTTTATAACAACTGGATACATTAAAGAGGACAGTGCTTATTTCTACCTTAACATTAGAAAAGAGACATTTAGGGTAACTACATTGTATTTATTAAATAAAGCCAAGGACACCTTTGCTTGCCAGGGTAGAGAATGACAGGTCTCTGGCACTTTCTGAGGTAAGCTTTGTTTCCATTGTTGGATAACAAGGCCACTTTTTTTTGTTAGTGCCTCTATTCAGGGTGTAGTATTGTATTTTCTTTTCACCAAAGCTTATTTTCCCACCACACACAATACCGCTCTATTATACGCAGGGAGGGAGATAGACAGAAAGAATTAAAGAGCAGCAGAGTGAGAAAAAAAGTGCAGACAAAAGGTAAAAGACAAAAGGTAAAAGACAAAAGGTAAAATAAAAAAAGGTAAAATAAAAAAAGGATAGGAAAACTTCGGTTGAGAACGAGAATGGCGAAGCACAGCAAAATAGAACTGACTTAAAGCTGCAGTAACTGTGAGGAAGTTTTAGCGCCAACTGAACTTGTTCTACTCAATAGTCCATAACATTGCCAGTGTGACACTTGTATTTGTGAAAGCACTTTAGAAATACTCTGTTTGAAGGTCTTGCTGTACCTTGGAGGTTGTTCAGAAGTATAGTTGGAGGTTCACGAGGTCAAAAAAACATGACAATGAAAATAAAGAGTGGTGACATTCTCTTGAGGAGAAAACTAACCACGTTTTCATGAACTTATTCACCTGAAGATATTCAAGTTGTCACAACTAACTAAAACCAAGCCACACTACAGGTGTGAGTCCAACCGCCAGGCTTAAATAATGCAGCATGTTGACACGTTAGCCCAAAGTTGTAATGTGACGTCTGTCTCACCCATCACGACCAGGGACACTTTCTGCATGTCCACTCCCGGTGACTTCTTGACTTTACACTGGTAGGTGGCAGAATGGGCTGGTGACAGGAACGCGATGGAGAGGGACGCATCACCCAGGGAAGGGTCACCAGCAGCAAAGTCCAGCCCCTTAGTTAGACCAGGGTTACCATGGATGTACTTATTCCCACCTGCATAGGACAACAGCTGAAGAAGTCCAAACATTTGAAAAATCTGAGGAACAGGGAAAAAAATCAACAGATGTTTGATATATCTTAGCAACAAGAAGTGAGCAGATGGAAGTAATGGACTTGGTTCTATCCTTGAACTAGCTACTTTATCTAACAGCATGTTTTGTGATTGCTTGAAAGGTTGTGGAGAGAACTTTATATAACAATCTGAGATCTCACCTAGAATAACTTGGTAACTTCAGTGCCACTTACCAGTTGGTCCTTCTGGGTGGTATCTGGGCTGACCACTGACCACTCAATATCCAGCTCTCCAGTGTCCGAGGGGTCAGGTGTGTATGTACACACCAGGGTCATTCTCTCCCCCTGGGCCCTCTGGACGGTCTGAGGACCAGTAGAGGTCAGCTGCATCCCCATGCTGCCAGCTAGGGCCATTCAAATACTGTTACTGTGAACCCTAGTGACAACTTCTCAAGTCTATTGAATTTGACCTTCTAATACTAATTACTACTGTAGATCTACTGCTTAGAGAACTTAGGAGAGATATTTAGTATTCAGCTTCTTCTTTATAATTTACATCTCCCTGACTATAGTTTTTGAAATGGTGAAAAACATTTTTTAAGCTGTATCCTTGACTTCTATAATAACAACTTGAGATGTTTGTTATTGTGTGTTCTCGTGTTAGTTTGTGAGATGAGCATATTGAAATGAAGTAACTGAGAGATGAAATCAAACTCAACATTTACAGGACACTAGTACATCCTCAAGAGAGAGACAAAAGCCTTCTTGTGAACGAACTGGCAGTATCCACCATGGCAACACACCTGGAGACCATTACCCAAGGGATGACCAGTGTTATGATTGCCATCCTTGAATAAATAGACTGTTCTATTCAGTCTGTAACAATCCAGTTTCCAGTGTTGAGTTCAGGAATAAATTAGTAATAGAAATTAATTACATCCTTACTTTACAGATTACTGTGCATGTGTGTGTGCATGTGTGTTTGTGTGTAGGGTGTTCTTCCTCACCTGCATTGAGAAAAACTGTGATTGCACATATCCCGATCATGGAAGACCATGGGCGAGGGCTAGGAATGCATGGATAGACATTTTGAACCATGGCAACATTGAACAGACAAGCACATACAGCAATGCTTCGAAAATACATAGCTCTCTGTGGTGCCCTGCTTGAAAACTAGATGAGCACATGACATGGTGTTCTGAGCGTCCCGGTTTGTGGAGGGACAATTTGTGAAAACACACCTTCCTTGCTAAATGAACCTGGATGGGAGAGAAAATAATAGACAAAGTGTTGTGTAGACTGTATCCTTTATATTGTCTGCTGCCTAACTGTCCTGACTTGAACTGTGTAACAGACTTGAAGCAGAGGGTTGAAATAGACAACGTATAAAAAAAGAGAAGGTACACTGAACAAAGAGGTATATGTTTGTGAGCTGCGTCACGCTAAAGCATCACTTATACAGCTGCATCTGCTACACCTAAATTGCTGTTCAACTTACCTGTACTTCAAAGTATTTTTAGAATCAAAAAGGTAATGTACTGATATTAATAAAATAAAGCAAAATGCTTAGATAAACTATTTCTTCTTGGATAGGGTATTATCAAAACATTTTAAAACTAGATGTTCCCTAAAGCACCCAAACAGTAGTTCCACAAAAATGTTTTTATTTTTCAACTGTATTATTCGAAGCCACATAGACTACAACATAGGGGACTACAACAGTGTTTTCGCACACTGTTAATGTACACCTGTTGTTTACAAAGCATGTCAAAAAACTAAAAAGCTCACAATAGCACAAAGGGGAAATCACAATTCACAATTCACCTGAATGAACGTTGCTCATCCAAATGTAGAACCATTCCAATCAGTCGACAAAGCATGTCAGCAGGTTCTCTTTCTCTGTCTCTTCTGCTCTTTCTTCTTCTCTATCCCTCTGACACAGCAGGTCATGCCTGTCTTCCTCCTCCATCTCATTAGCATAGGCTAATCTCATTGGACAGTTCTATCAAAACCTGTTTTTTCTTTTTCCAAACAAACCTTAAACCAGAATTAGTGTGGACTGCCATAAAGTGTAACCAGCGCTATGGGAGTTGCACACATTTGCAAATTTTTAGATTTTGTGGATAGTCACTCTTTGTCAAATATTTTGTTCACTTTATCGCCTACCATCTGTGGATGAGCTCTGGTTTCAAACAAAGAGCTAGGAGGCCATGGTAATGTGGTCCAAACAGCCATGTCTCAGGTGACAACAAACAGGTTATTCATCTGGTTACTGGTTAGTCCAGGATACAAAAGGTGTGGTGGGGAGTGAATCAATGAAATAGATTAAACAACCAAATTGGCTAAAATTGATAAATTAACTATAGTAATTGGAACAGGACTTCTACATTTTCCATTAAAATATGAAATAACCAAAACAGAACATTCTTTAGAGATGCAGTCCACAGATCCTCATGTGTGACAGTGAATTGCCTATTTCCTCAAAAACAAATAAGACCATTTAATATGAATTGCCTCTAAAATAATCCCCAGTCAACCCTTAAATTATGCCAGCCCCCTCAGCAGGTACTACAATTTACCATAAGGTTTTCCTTGTTTGTCCATAAATATTCCTGTAACATTGCCAACTGCATGACATTAGCATTATTTGTGGCTTTAATTTCCTGGACATGCAGTATCCCATCCCAGATGAAGACAGATGAAACATGGAGCAGGTTTTCATCAAGGATCTCTCTCTACTTTGTTCCGTTCATCTTTCCCTCAATCCTGACCAGACTCCCAGTCCCTGCCGCTGAAAAACATCCCCACAGCATGATGCTGTCACCACCATGCTTCACCATAGGGATGGTGCCAGGTTTCCTCCAGACGTGATGCTCGGCATTCATGCCAGAGTTCAATCTTGGTTTCATCAGACCAGAGAATGTTGTTTTCTCACACTACTAATCCAATGATTATGTTACCGTATGTGAGACTGGTAGTCAGATTGCTGCCTTGGAAACGTTTGTGTTAAATCATTAATATCATGACATGTGTTATGTCATCCTTATGACAGCTTAATGTAGGCCTTATGGAGGGTTGAAGCAATGTGTTACTAAAAGAAGAGCCATGATGTATCTATAATTGTTGTGATATACCGCAGGTCAAGGACTAGACTGTGACTGTTGGATTCAGTGTTAAAATGAGAATAATATTGAGAATAAATAAGATTTGTGCATAGAAGCCTGGGGCAACAGGCAATAACTGCACAATAAACTATAGCCTACACATATGGAGCTAATCTTTATCCTATGCATTGGGCCTTCATGACCTTCTACCCAGTCATTGGGCCTTCATGACCTTCTACCCAGTCATTGGGCCTTCATGACCTTCTACCCAGTCATTGGGCCTTCATGACCTTCTACCCAGTCATTGGGCCTTCATGACCTTCTACCCAGTCATTGGGCCTTCATGACCTTCTACCCAGTCATTGGGCCTTCATGACCTTCTACCCAGTCATTGGGCCTTCATGACCTTCTACCCAGTTTTGCTAAATCATGTATGGAGTGCCAACTAGGCTATATGCTGTTGGGTTTTTTCTTCCAGTCCCGAAGTCTTCCACATGACTGTTTATGGCTCGATTATGTAAACGACTTATCTGATGTAAATGTTTGATAAAGCAGTTACAGTCTTCAGTACGAAACATTTAGCCAACAGTTAAATTAGAATAGTCCAAGTTTTCAGAGTTTTGCAGTCATGACTGAAGAAACGTGGGATGTTGTTATTGTCGGCGCTGGGCTGTCAGGACTGAGTGCTGCTCAGACTCTGCGGAAGAGAAATTGGCAAACTCAGAATATTAATTCTGGAAGGAAAAGGTTTGTCAAAACTGTTTGGCATTCATTATGCAGCGAAACAATCAACGTTCTCCGCATCTAGCCTGTGACAGCGGCTTCGACGCGTCCCATTTGCTGTCATAGAATTTAAATTGTGGCCTGTCATTTGTTTACGGGCTAATTTTGAGGAGCAGAAATCACAGTCCAAGAATATGAAATATTTTAACAATTCGTAACAGAATTATAAAGCAGCACTATTATAAATATGAACATTTAATGCAATTGAAGGTGTATATGTTTTTCCAGACCGGGTAGGAGGACGAACTGTTACCCAGGAATTACCTGCTGCTCGCGGCAATGATCGCTGGGACATGGGAGGGCAGTGGGTTGGCAGGTAGGTTCTTGGAACAGCCTGGTCTCATAGACTGGATGTAACATAGTAAACGTAAGTCCGGGACGTATAAATTAGTATGGCATGTTATGTTTGGTATGGTTACATAAGACAGAAGGTTACTTAAGTCAAAAACGAAACTAAAGTGGTTTGTCTGGGTGGATGGGGAGGCATATAACACAAACATCTAGCTACCCAAATGTTGTATGTTCAAATCTCATCACGGACAACTTTAGCTAATTAGCAACTACTTACTAGTTTTTAGCAACCGTAACCCTTTAACCTAACTCCTAACCATAACCCCTAGTCTAGCTAATGTTAGTCACCTAACAAATTGGAATTCGTAACATACCATATGTTTAGCAAATGTTTTACATATTGTACAAATTTCAATTCATAACATATTCTACCAATTACAATTCGTATGATATGTTACGAATTGCAATTCATATCATACGAAATCGATGATGGACATCCATAAATTATACATACCATACAAAACATAACATATTCATAGGCATATCCTGAATTTACATTTACTATGTTACCTCTACCACTGAGTTTACTTGGAATGGTGCCATGTCACTCAGTGCGGTAGGGGTAAATGCAAAATCATTTCATACATTGGAGGTGTTACAATTGGGTTTAGCCTAACTTCATAATCAATGTAGGGTGAATAATCAATTAGGCTTACATGTAATCTGATTGGGCCTACAAAAAAACTACAACTGTAAACAAATACCTTTAAAAAACAAGTTGATTATTTCTTGGATTACTTTATAATTCAAAAAAATACATTAATGAGACCTTTCTGTTTTCTGCTTTTTTTTCTCATTGACGTTCAATTCAGCATTGAAAAAGTTTGTTACCATTTGAGTTTGGGTAATCCCCAAATTACATTCATGATTACAATTTTGGACAGGTAACTAGTAACTAACGGATTACATTTAAAAAGAAACCAAACCTGTCATCATATGTAGCTTCATCTCAACAATATTGTCTAAATGATGAATGGTGAAGGTATGAAGAACAATTTATCAATGGTAATTTGTCATCCAGCCAAGCAGAGCAGTGGCATTATGAAGGGAATTAATGTGCCTCTTTGCAGTACATTGAACATGGACTGACTGATTTTTGCTTACCTTTGGAAAGAAACAAAGTTCATACATAGTTTACATTCATAAGGATGACAAGTGGAAGTGCCAACTGGTACAGTACATTTCAGTCATTGATATTCCATTATACTGTATAAGCCTATGAAAAAGGCCCATGAAATTCCCTCTCACACAGTCACATTCCCAAGCTATTGGAGGGAATGAACAGAACAGAACAGGACATATCTGTGTTCCGAGAGTACTGCAAAGTAGGAGAGCTTTGAGGAAATCACAAAAGCTGCTATCAATACATCCCAAAAAGGAGACATGATTACTACAGGAGAATAATAGTGGGCTTCATCCAGGACAGAAATCATTACAAATCGACTTACTGGGACGCACTTAGACACAGGCTTAGAACGATTATATAGATTACTATCGACCTGGAGCGAAGACTGGTAGAGGCCACTGCTGCACCCAGGCAGCTAAGACGGTTGCCATTGTGTCGTCTGTCAGGTGGTGCAAAGAGGACAGGTCTGTGTGCGATCATGGGAAACCTCTTAGACCTACGGTAGTAGAGGGATGCAGTCAGAACATGGAACAGACTATTATTTATTAAGGGAAAAGAAAGTGATCATTTGACATGCACCACATAAGTTTAAATGTGTCACTCTCTCAGGAGTTTAGAGACTTCAGCGGACTGTGATAAAAGAGGGAGGGTGGATACCAGAATCACACGACTGAGCCTCAGCTTGGATAAATAATCAGCCTCATCATAGATTTATTTTCAGCACATTCAAATCAATAAATTTTTGATGAAATTTTTGATGAAATTTTTGATGAAATAATGGACAATGTATGTTCCCACTGGGCACACACTGGTTGAATCCCAAAAACGTTCACGTCAAATTACGTTGAACCAACGTGGAATAGATGTTGAATTAACTTCTTTGCCCAGTGGGTTGATTTTATATTTAGTCTCGGTTGACCTTGCTGTTAAGATCAAAGTCAAAAGATGATCACTTTGCTAATCTAACTGTTGTTGTCCCTCTTACCTCAGCACTCAGACATACGTCATGGACCTCATTCAGGAGTTTGGCCTGGAGGTCTACACACAATACACCACAGGCAAGAAAGTACACCACGTTGGTGGTCCTAATGCCAAGGTTCGCACCAGCAGCACCAGTATCCCTGCCCTCTCTACACTGGTGCTACTGGACCTGTCACAGCTCGTCTGGAAGGTAGGGGACTAACTCGTCTGGCCATTATTCTCCCCAATGTTGCAGGTCACAACCAAGCCACAAGGTATTCTAACTCAGTGGTTTTCAAACCTCTCCTCTGAGACCTCAAGACGTTTCACAATTGTGTTGTAGCCCTGAATCATACTGAACAAAAAATATAAACACAAAGTATCGTTCCCATGTTTCATGAGCTGAAATGAAAGATCCCTGAAATGTTCCATACACAGCTTATTTCTCTCAAATGCTGTGCACAAATTGGGTTACATCCCTGTTAGTGAGCATTTCTTCTTTGCCAAGATAATCCATCCACCTGACAGGCGTGCCATATCAAGAAGCTGATTAAACAGCGTGATCATTACACAGGTGCACCTTGTGCTGGGGACAATAAAAGGCCACTCTAAAATGTGCAATTTTGTCACACAATGCCACAAATGTCTCAAGTTTTGAGGGAGCTTGCAATTGGCATGCTGCCTGCAGGAATGTCCACCACAGCTGTTGCCAGAGAATGTAACGTTAATTTCTCTACCATAAGCCACCTCCAACGTCATTTTAGAGAATTTGACAGTACGTCTAACCAGCTTCACAACCGCAGATCACGTGTAACCACTCCAGCCTAGGACCTCCACATCCGGCTTCTTCACCTGCAATATCGTCTGAGAATAGCCACCCGGACAGCTGATGAAACTGAGGAGTATTTCTGTCTGTAATAATGCGGTTTGGGAGGAAAAACTCATTCTGATTGGCTGGACCTGACTCCCCATGCCTGCGGCCCTGCCCAGTCATGTGAAATCCATAGATTAGGGCCAAATGAATTGATTTCAATTGACTGATTTCTACATATGAACTGTAACTCA
Organism: Oncorhynchus kisutch; assembly: GCF_002021735.2. Lineage (NCBI taxonomy): Eukaryota > Metazoa > Chordata > Actinopteri > Salmoniformes > Salmonidae > Oncorhynchus > Oncorhynchus kisutch. The sequence continues at coordinate 16,190,537 of NC_034196.2, read as the reverse complement.
GTAACATTGTTGAAATTGTTGCATGTTGCCAGATTCAGCTATTCAAGGGCTTGAAAATTAGTTTACAAGTTGAATCAGGTGTGCTAGCTGTGGAATAGTTCAAATTCATGCAAAATGCTGGGGGTTCCAAAGAGGTTTGAAAACCTCTGGTCTATCTAACAGTAAATCAAACTGAGAAACAGCTCATTAAAATACTCAGCCTGTGCTGATGACTCACTTAAACAAATGAATACTAGACAAACATTAATTTGTTTGTCTAGAAAAGTAATTAATTGTTTGTATTGTATTTTGAGATGAACTTAATCAACATCGTCCTAGTAGTTTTGTTAATTATGTGATGAATTGATGTGATGCCCTAAATGGGATGTGTTAATTACATTTTAAATGAATCATGCTGTGTTCATGTGAGTGTGGTCTCGCGTCATAATCATGGCACAGAAACACAATGTTAATGTAGCCAATGTGAAATGGCTAGCTAGTTACGTTCAATTGGTGACGTGACCCGCTCTGAGACCTTGAAGAAGTTGTTTCCCTCGCTCAACAATAGCTGCGACTTTTGTAGAGTGACGGTAACATTGCTTTGTGACAGTCGATCTGTTCAGAGCATCCCTGGTTCGAGCCCAGGTTGAGGCAAGAGGGATGGAAGCAACACCGTTACATTAACACATCCAGTGAACACCAGGAAGATTTTTTTGAAAGCGGCTTCAAAGAATAGTTCCAAAGCCAGAGCAGAAAATATGAATAGTGAATACTGTTATATTCCTTTATACATACATTTTAGCTGTCTCTGTCTGTTACATCAAGCTTTTACCTGTCTCAGCGGTTTAGATCATTAATGTGTATGCATTATCATTAATGTGTGTGCATACATGTATTTGCTGTGTGTCAGATTGACAGGTTGAGTTCCACAGTGTCAGTGGAGGACCCCATGAAGACCCCCAATGCCCAGGAGTTGGACAGTATGACCCTACATTCCTACATAGAGAAACATGCCTGGACAGAAGGTGAGCAGCACCACCTCTCACACTTCACCCTACTCACTAAGAACTTGTTGTCGATTTTTTAAATTGTTATTGTTTTTTAATAGTGTGGGTATAGACAACAGCAGAGCTGGAATACGGTCCAACATTTGGGTCAAGATATCGCAAGAACCAACGAAAAATCAGGTCGAAGTGTTTAAAATGGAGTTTATTAAAGATTCAGAGCTGGGTGTTCCACTATACGTTTGCCCTGCTAGAAAATGAATGGATTTGATTTTCCCCTACCGTGCCTAGAGGATGCTCTCAAGTGTTCCTGGGTAATGTGCATCCTGCCTCAGGCACAGCCAGAGGGCTTGGGTGATGGATGGCCACTTCTCTTAGAAGAACCATCTATTACGTATAGTCAGGTGAAAAATGATTGGCACCCTTGATGAAGATGAGGAAATAAATAATAATACAAATACTGAGCTATATAAGTTTTGGTCTCTGTCTCTCTCTCTGTCTCTCTCTCTGTCTCTCTCTCTCTCTGTCTCTCTCTCTCTCTCTCTGTCTCTCTCTCTGTCTCTCTCTCTGTCTCTCTCTCTCTCTGTCTCTCTCTCTGTCTCTCTCTCTCTCTGTCTCTCTCTCTCTCTCTCTGTCTCTCTCTCTGTCTCTCTCTCTCTCTCTCTGTCTCTCTCTCTGTCTCTCTCTCTGTCTCTCTCTCTCTCTGTCTCTCTCTCTCCCTGTCTCTCTCTCTCTGTCTCCCTCTCTCTCTGTCTGTCTGTCTGTCTGTCTCTCTCTCTCTCTCTCTCTCTCTCTCTCTCTCTCTCTCTCTCCTCTCTCTCTCTCCTCTCTCTCTCTCTGTCTCTCCTCTCTGTCTCCCTCTCTCTCTCTCTCTCTCTCTCTCTCTCTCCCTCTCTCTCTCTGTCTCCCTCTCTCTCTCTGTCTCCCTCTCTCTTAATTCAATTCAATTCAAGGGCTTTATTGGCATGGGAAACATGTGTTAACATTGCCAAAGCAAGTGAGGTAGACAACATACAAAGTGAATATATAAAGTGAAAAACATTTTTTTTTACAGTAAACATTACACATACAGAAGTTTCAAAACAGTAAAGACATTACAAATGTCATATTATATATATATACAGTGTTCTAACAATGTACAAATGGCTAAAGGACACAAGATAAAATAAATAAGCATAAATATGGGTTCTATTTACAATGGTGTTTGTTCTTCACTGGTTGCCCTTTTCTCGTGGCAACAGGTCACAAATCTTGCTGCTGTGATGGCACACTGTGGAATTTCACCCAGTAGATATGGGAGTTTTTCAAAATTGGATTTGTTTTCGAATTCTTTGTGGATCTGTGTAATCTGAGGGAAATATGTCTCTCTAATATGGTCATACATTGGGCAGGAGGTTAGGAAGTGCAGCTCAGTTTCCACCTAATTTTGTGGCAGTGAGCACATAGCCTGTCTTCTCTTGAGAGCCAAGTCTGCCTACGGCGGCCTTTCTCAATAGCAAGGTTATGCTCACTGAGTCTGTACATAGTCAAGGCTTTCCTTAATTTTGGGTCAGTCACAGTGGTCAGGTATTCTGCCGCTGTGTACTCTCTGTGTAGGGCCAAATAGCATTCTAGTTTGCTCTGTTTTTTTGTTAATTCTTTCCAATGTGTCTCTCTCCTCTCTCTCTCTCTCTGTCTCTCTCTCTCTCTCTCTCTCTCTCTCTCTCTCTCTCTCTCTCTCTCTCTCTCTCTCTCTCCCTCTCTCTCTCTCTCTCTGTCTCCCTCTCTCTCTCTGTCTCTCTCTCTCTCTCTCTCTCTCCTCTCTCTCTCTCTTCTCCTTCTCCCTCTCTCTCTGCTCTCCCTCTCTCTCTGTCTCCCTCTCTCTCTCTGTCTCTCTCTCTCTGTCTCCCCTCTCTCTCTCTCTCTCTGTCTGTCTGTCTGTCTCTTCTCTCTCTCTCTCTCTCTCTCTCTCTCTCTCTCTCTGTCTCTCTCTCTCTCTCTCTCTCCCTGTCTCTCTCTCTCTCTGTCTCCCCCTCTCTCTCTCTCTCTCTCTCTCTCTCTCTCTGCAGCCGGGTTGTGTTTGGTATGGAGCCCAATCAGATGGTCCTTCCTCTACTTCCTCATGTATGCTGCAGCAGCTGGAGGTGTCCTGTGCCTGCTGGAGAGCACCCCAGGCTCAGCACAGGAGTTCAGGGTCAAGGTGACCTGGGATGGGCTCTACCGCTATCTCTGCCTCTCTCTCTGGATCCACATGGGGTAGAGTAGGGGACCGCTGATGGTGGTGGTGACTTGAGTCCAGCCTATGGTATTTTAACCTCACAGAGTGGGTTAGGAGAGGAGTAGAGTGGGTTAGGGAGAGGAGTAGAGTGGGTTGGGGAGAGGAGTAGAGTGGGTTAGGGAGAGGAGTAGAGTGGGTTGGGGAGAGGAGTAGAGTGGGTTAGGGAGAGGAGTAGAGTGGGTTAGGGAGAGGGGTAGAGTGGGTTGGGGAGAGGAGTAGAGTGGGTTGGGGAGAGGAGTAGAGTGGGTTAGGGATAGGAGTAGAGTGGGTTGGGATTTGGGGAATTGCTGCTCCACCAATGACATAGGAGTCATAGAAGTGACTTCCGTTACTCTCTATGGAAAAACAGGAGAATTCTCCTGTCCCGTTGTGTCTTTGAGAACGAGACATTGAAAAAGAGAGCTAGAGAGATTTAGGGAAGAGTGTACAGAAATTGAAATAGAAAAAGTTACTGGGACAGCCAGAGATAGAAAGAGAGAAACTGCATTCGATTTTTGTGGCACTTGGATCTGGATATTGCTTGCTTACCACCTACCCAATGAGACTCAGCTCACTGATGGTCTACACGTCTTGTCACGACACAGACATTGGACTGTAAGGCTACTCTGTGTCCACAGGGGGGAACCCAGCAGCTGTCAGAGCGTTTAGCCCAGCAGATTGGGTGGGAGAGTGTCCGGCTGGGCAAGGCTGTGACGGCCATATGGCAGGTAACGTACAGTAACAGCTCACTCAGTGAGTGACGAGGTGTGACACTGAGATAACAGTCACCTCAGACAGGGAACAAGCCATCTCCTTGTGGGCCTCTGTCTGTTCCGCTCCATTCGCTCTCTCTCTCTCTCTCTCTCTCTCTCTCTCTTTCTTTCTCTCTCTCTCTCTCTTTCTTTTTCTCTCTCTCTCTCTCTCTCTCTCTCTCTCTCTCTCTCTCTCTCTCTCTCTCTCTCTCTCTCATGCTACTGAGAGGCACCACGGAGCACTGGCATTGCATTGCTTCACTGGAGATGTGTGTTAGCCTATTGAGTGGAGACACTGTGACCTTTGAGTGTTTGTGTACATGGTGGAAGTGGATAAAAGGTTATACATTTGTCTAGTTACTGTAGATGAAAGGCAGTTTACAGGAAATTACCCTATCTATAAAAGGATAATAGAGACCAAAATATACCTTGCTTACGTGATAGGTTAAAAGGAACATCTAATAGCCATTCTCGAAAAATGTGATTATTTAAAAGGTTAAAATGACAAAACACTTGATTATTTACAAGGTAAAAGGACCATATAAATGCACCACCCTAATGAGGCTTTCAAAACAACTCAATGATTCCTTTTATGTCCTCTGTGCTGCATGACCATGGTACCACTTGGCTTTACACTGCTGGCCCCACAGCGTTCTCCCTTAATAAGAACATATTGGCTTCCCCGGAGTGTCCAGAGTTTTGGTCATCCATAATGGACGGCACTATTATATTTCTCACTGGGGCCCTGCCCTCCAGGGCCATCTATAAAATCCACTGTGCCTCCATATCTCTGTGCTGGTCATCTCAATGGGCTCCTCAGAGCAGATAGCCCCCGGAGTGCTGCCTGGTTTGGTCTGGCCTGGCTTACTGGAGACAGCTGTCTGTCTGTCACAGCTACTGTGCTGTATAGTACACTGCATGCTGTAGATGTGCACACTATTATATGTGTTTGTGATTTGATTTGTCTGTGTGTGTGTGCGTGTTCATGTACAGTACATGCGTTTGTGTATCTGTCCCACAGGACGCTGAGCAGGCCATGGTGATGACAGCCACCCACTCCTACCTGTGCAGAGCAGTGATTGTCACCTGCCCTCCTCACCTGGCAGGTCAGTGTGTGTGTGTGTCCCACCTCTGTCGTCCCATTTCTGTCGCCCCACCTCTGTCGCCCCACCTCTGTCACCCCCCCTCTGTCGCCCCACCTCTGTCACCCCACCTCTGTCACCCCCCCCCTGTCGCCCCACCTCTGTCACCCCAACTCTGTCGCCCCACTTCATCACTCCTCTAATGAAATAACCACTGACACAGAAACTCAAAGGCAAGCCACTAAAGTGTGTTGAACAGGGCATCCAAGCAGATATGACAAGACCCTGATTCCAGTAACTCATACTTAGGAGGTGGGATGGAGGAATGGAGGGATGAAGGCATGGCCCCACTGCCCGGTACCAAGAAACCAGAGAACGCATAGAACCTTCTGCTGGAGCCATGGACCCCAGCCAGGACACTTAATGAGACAGATCTGGGAACAGCATTGAATTATGCAGCAGGGATTGGCCGGTCTCTGTTGCCAGTGGCCTGCTGACTCTGAATCAGCTATGGAGGCAGCCTGACAGGTGACAGGGACTCTTAAAACCAGAGCCTGTGCAGTAATTTAGATGTCTATTCAAAAAGAGGGGTGAAGGATAAATAAAATAAGTGAGTGACGCTTAAAGTCATTTGTGTGCCCTGGAAACTACCCTGGCATTTCCAGTCAGAGGAAGCTGGGTATGGACAGATCTTGGCATAAAGCTGACCTTGGCAAGGAGCAAGGTTCTGATTAAAGTCGGCTCTTAACAAACCATACTATTTTATTTGGTTTTTCGCATTGTTCATAACTTGTTTTGTACGTAATGTTGCTGCTACAGTCTCTTATGACCGAAAAAAGCTTTTGGACATCAGAACTGGGATTTCTCACCTCAAATTGTACTAGGAGTTCTTCTTCAATGAGTCGGACACGAGGGATATTGTCACGAATCTCGCCGAAGATGGTGCCTCTTCCTGTTCGGGCTGCGCTCGGGCGGTCGTCGTCGTCGCCGGCCTATGAGCTGCCATCGATTCCCTTTCCGTTTGTTTCTGTTTATTGGGTACACCTGTTTTGAGTTAGTGTTTATTTGTAGGCTATTTAACTATATGTAGAACATGTATATTTAGTCAACGTTTATGATGTGTATTTCTGTTATCTGGCATAGTTATCATAATTTCTCCGGACATTCTAGTAGCATTTTTTGAACATGACGTTCATTGTAAACAGTGATTTATGGATATAAATTGCATATTATTGAAAAAAACATAAATGTACTGTATAACATGTCCTATTCCTGTCATCTGATGAAGATTTTCAAAAGGTTAGTGAATTATTTTTCTTTTAATCCTGCTTTTGTGATTGCATCTATTGTTCTACAAAATGGCTATGTAAATTAGCCTATCTTTTGGTGGTGGTTTGACATAAATATGTGCTATGTTTTCGCCGTAAAACATTTTAGAAATCTGACTTGCTGGCTAGATGAACAAGGTGTTTATCTTTCATTTGAGCTATTGGACTTGTTAATGGACTTGTTAAATATTTCTAAGAATATTTTTGCGTTCTGTGCGCCACTGTGTCAGTTGAGCAGGGGGGGATGGTACCCCTAGAGGTACGTGTGGGGTGAACAGGTTAAGGGCACTAGGCCCGCTGGGTATTTGTGCGGGCTTGTTCTCTGTTATTTTAGTGTTGGTGTATAAGTGTATTCTCATTATTTTCCGGACAGTTTTAGTCCTGTGTAATTTGGACGGGTGGTTTCTTACGCCCTAGTGTTGGCATGTCCATGTCTCCGCTGTCGTTGGAATAAATAGATTCACGTACAATATTACCTGCTCTCTGCGTTTGACTCCTCCACCGCACCATTTGTAGAAGTCGTAACAGATATACTATAGTCACCCGACCAGGCCCAAATCTATGTGATTCACTGGAAAAGGAAGCGTAGGTTTTGCAGAAAGAGATCAGGATGACTTGTGAGGATCAGGCAACGAGTGGCTAATCTGCCCTTGCCTTCCGTTCTGCTAGCTAACGTTCAATCGCTGGAAAATTAATGGGAGGAACTGAAAGCACGTATAACCTATCAATGGGATATTAAAAACTGTAATATCTTATGTTTCACCAAGTCATGGCTGAACGACGACATTAAGAACATACAGCTGGCGGGTTATACACTCTATCGGCAGGATAGAACAGCAGCCTCTGGTAAGACATGGGGCGGGGGCCTATGCATATTTGTAAACAATAGCTGGTGCAGGATATCTAAGGAAGTGTCAAGATTTTGCATCTCATGATAAGCTTTAGACCACACTATCTACCTAGAGAGTTTTCATCTGTATTTTTAGCTGTCTGCATACCACCACAGACCGAGGCTGGAACTAAAACCACACTCAATGAGCTTTATTCCATCTTAACATAAGCAAACAGGAATCCGCTCAACCAGAATCGGTGCTCCAAGTGGCCGGGGACTGTTTTGCTTGCACAGATTGGAATATGTTCCGAGATTCTTCCGATGGCATTGAGGAGTACACCACATCATTCACTGGCTTTTATCAATAAGTGCATCGAGGACGTCGTCCCCACAGTGACTGTACGTACATACCTCAACCAGAAGCCATGGATTACAGGCAACATTTCCACTGAGCTAAAGGGTAGAGCTGGCGCTTACCAGACGAGCAAAATAACTTCTATGCTCACTTCGAGGCAAGTAACACTGAAACATGCATATGAGAGCATCAGCTGTTCCGGAAGACTGTGTGATCACGCTCTCTGCAGCCAATGTGAGTAAGACCTTTTAACTGGTCAACATTCACAAGGCCGCTTGGCCAGACGCATTACCCGGACGTGTAGTCCGAACATGCGCTGACTAACTGTCAAGTGTCTTCACTGACATTTTCAACCTCTCCCTGTCTGAGTCTGTAATACCAACATGTTTCAAGGAGACCCCCATAGTCCCTGTGCCCGCACCAACAGCTCCACAGATGATGCAATCTTTATTGCGCTCAACACTACCCTTTCCCACCTGGACAAAAGGAACACCTATGTGAGAATGCTATTCATTGACTACAGCTCAGAGTTCAACACCATAGTCCCCTCAAAGCTCATCAATAAGCTAAGGACCCTGGGACTAAACACCTCTCTGCAACTGGTTCCTATACTTTCTGATTTGCCGTCCCAGGTGGTAAGGATAGGTAACAACACATCCGGCACCCTGATCCTCAACACGGTGGCCCCTCGGGTGCGTGCTCAGTCCCCTCCTGTACTCCCTGTTCACTCATGACTGCACGGCCAGGCACGACTCCAACACCATCATTCATCATTAAGTTTGCTGATGACACAACAGTGGTAGGCCTGATCACCGGCAACGATGAGACAGCCTATAGGGAGGAGGTCAGAGACCTGACCGTGTGGTGCAAGGACAACAACCTCTCCCTCAACGTGATCAAGACAAAGTAGATGATTGTGGACTACAGGAAAAGGAGGATTGAGCACACACACCCATTCTCATCAACGGGTCTGTAGTGGAGCAGGTTGAGAGCTTCAAGTTCCTTGGTGTCCTTGGTGTCCACATCACCAACAAACACACCAAGACAGTTGTGAAGAGGGCAGGACAAAACCTATTCCCCCTCAGGAGACTGAAAGATTAGGCATGGTTCCTCAGGTCCTCAAAAGGTTTACAGCTGCACCATCGAGAGCATCCTGACGGGTTGCATCACTGCCTGGTATGGCAACTGCTCGGCCTCCGACAGCAAGGCACTACAGAGGGTAGTGCGTACGGCCCAGTACATCACTGGGGCCAAGCTTCCTGCCATCCAGGACCTATACCAGGCGGTGTCAGAGGAAGGCCCTAACAATTGTCAAAGACTCCAGCCACCCTAGTCATAGACTGTTCTCTCTGCTACCGCATGGCAAACGGTACCGGACCGCCAAGTCTAGGTCCAAGAGGCTTCTAAACAGCTTCTACAACCAAGCCATAAGACTCATGAACACCTAATCAAATGGCTACCCAGACTATTTGCATTTTTTTAGGTATTTTCTTCAAACTGCATTGTTGGTTAAGGGCTTCTAAGCACTCATTTCACTGTAACGTCTACTACACCTGTTGTATTTGGCGCATGTGACAAATACATTTTGATTTGATTTAATGTTGTGCAAGGCCGACTCACCCACACGCTCACCCACACACATTCACACACAGGCCTTGTATCTTTATAGAGCCACGATGAATAGTACATAACCCTCAAATAAAGTCAGACATACACACACAAACACACACACACACACACACACACACACACACACACACACACACACACACACACACACACACACACACACACACACACACACACACACACACACACACACACACACACACACACACAGTCAGCCCTTCTCTGGCACTCTGTCTTAGAGTTGTGTGTTCTCTGGTCCGTCATGTCTTGGCGGCTGTACGATTTATTCCGCCATCCATCTATCTTTTATAATGAGTGGAGTTGTCCTTTTTGCCTGTTTCTCAGCCATCTCAATGATTTATGAACTGTTGGGCTTGACTGCATATTATTTCACTCTGCGGAAGATTGTGGAGCCAGGATAGGAGAGTTTTGGCTGTGTCTTGGCTTTTCAGAACATTGCTACATATTCATTTTCATACTCTAAATGTTTTATTTGCTTCAAAGTGTATTATACATGCCAAGTCGTTGTTTTGTTGTTGTCAACCTCAAAACTACTCTCTTGCTATCACTCTTAGAAAATGCCTGCAGTATGACTCAATAGAGTTAATTTGATCTTCATTTCTAGAACCGTTCTACTCTACAATACACACAGCTGTCCATGTCCTAAATTAGCATTTTGTTTGAATATATACTTGAGTCTGTGTGTGTGTGTGTGTGTGTGTGTGTGTGTGTGTGTGTGTGTGTGTGTGTGTGTGTGTGTGTGTGTGTGTGTGATTATGTGTTTGAGAAGTAGCTAGGTCGCTTTGAGCATGGCAGCTGTTTGTGTGTGTGTGCATGTGTGTATGTGTACAGTATGTGCGTGCTTTAGTGTGTGTGCATGTGTGCACCTGGCCATGTGTGTCTTCATGCCTGCATGTGTGTTTGTGTGTGTCTACATTTGTTTGTATGTATGTATGTGCGCTCCTTTGTGTGTGTATGTGTGTTTATTTTCTGTTGTGGATGTGGGTGAATTAAGGTGCACTCTACATGGGTGAAATTAGGTTCTGGGCAATAGGCATCTTCCTCTAAGTATAGTTCTACCTGACTAAACTGGAATTTCAAATGGATGCAATTGGACTTGACTGGCAGCCAAGCGGCACAGCGCCTGATATTTCCATCTATCTTCTCCCCTCTCCAAGAAGAGCTTTTCTAATGACAGCAGGCTAGGGCAATGGCACAGGACCCGACAGATCTGCCACTCATAGTTAATTCATATGGCTTGTTTACACTGTAGGAAAATAGGTAAGAAATGCATTAGCATTGATTTGCCCACTATGACCCAAGCCTCATCCAGCAGGCTGAAAGGCTTTCAGCCACGGTGTGTATAAGACTAATTCATGACTTATTTGGTATTGTACTGAAAGTACGAGTTATTGTGTTGAAGTGAAGTTGAAGTGATTGAAAATATATGCAGTAGATATTAATCTCTCCGGAAGATTAAACCTTTGAAATCGGATTTGGTTTATTACATTGCATTGTAGTTAAGAAAAGGACATACTGGTACTTGGCTGCATTTGTGCTGTATTTCTCTCCAGTTTCTTATCGCTTTTCTTCTGGACCCTGAGAGAATGTAGCAACAAAGTTGGAGATAGAAAAGGAGCAATATAAAATCCTAGAGCACCCTTGCCGGAGGCTACGGTTAGATCGCAGTTCTGTTTCACAGGTCACTGTCAAAAGAGGAACTGGAGAGACCAATGTGCCAGTGATCAGGATAGAAAAACATTAAGGAGATAATTAATTAGTGAGAGAGCGAGAGAGAATAAGGGAGAGGAGAGAGAGAGAGAGAGAGAGAGAGAGAATGAGAGACAGGCTAGAGACAAAGTGATAACAGACTGCAGTGAATATTAGCTGAGGGAAAACGGAGTCACAATGAGTCAGGTTTAGGGAGCCAGTGGAGCAGAAGACTACCTTCTAAAGATGAGGTGTGTGTCTAGACTGGCAGACAGTATTACTGGAACGACAGTCAGCAATGATCGACTGTCACTGTTGGATTAGAGTGATAGGCCTCTACCGATCCTAGCAAAATGTACCCCAAGGAAAATTCTGTCACCCATTTTAGAAGTAATCTCTTGGATCTGTGTGGTAAGCCCAGAGAGACACAGACATCCCTTGTCTCCAGGGCTGTACAGTCGTGGCCAAGAGTTTTGAGAATGACACAAATATTCATTTTCACAAAGTCTGCTGCCTCAGTTTGTATGATGGCAATTTGCATATACTCCAGAGTGTTGTGAAGAGTGATCAGATGAATTGCAATTAATTGAAAGTCCCTATTTGCCATGCAAATGAACTGAATCCCCAAAAAACATTTCCACTGCATTTCAGCACTGCCACAAAAGGACCAGCTGACATCATGTCAGTTATTCTCTTGTTAACACAGGTGTGAGTGTTGACGAGGACAAGGCTGGAGATCACTCTGTCATGCTGATTGAGTTTGAATAGCAGACTGGAAGTTTCAAAAGGAGGGTGGTGCTTGGAATCATTGTTCTTCCTCTGTCAACCATGGTTACCGGCAAGGAAACACGTGCAGTCATCATTGCTTTGCACAAAAAGGGCTTCACAGGCAAGGATATTGCTGCCAGTAAGATTGCACCAAAATCAACCATTTGTCAGATCATCAAGAACTTCAAGGAGAGCGGTTCAATTGTTGTGAAGAAGGCTTCAGGGCGCCCAAGAAGGTCCAGCAAGCGCCAGGACCGTCTCCTAAAGTCGATTCAGCTGCGGGATCAGGGCCCCACCACTACAGAGCTTGCTCAGGAATGGCAGCAGGCAGGTGTGAGTGCATCTGCACGTACAGTGAGGCAATGACTTTTGAAGGATGGCCTGGTGTCAAGATAGGAGCAAAGAAGCCACTTCTCTCCAGGAAAAACATCAGGGACAGACTGATATTCTGCAAAAGGTACAGGGATTGGACTGCTGAGGACTGGGGTAAAGTCATTTTCTCTGATGAATCCCCTTTACGATTGTTTGGGGCATCCAGAAAAAAAGCTTGTCCAGAGAAGACAAGGTGAGCGCTACCATCAGCCCTGTGTCATGCTAACAGTAAAGCATCCTGATACCATTCATGTGTGGGGTTGCTTCCCAGCCAAGGGCTCACTCACAATTTTGCCTAAGAACACAGGCATGAATAAAGAATGGTACCAACACATCCTCAGAGAGCAACTTCTCCCAACCATCCAGGAACAGTTTGGTGACGAACAATGCCTTTTCCAGCATGATGGAGCACCTTGCCATAAGGCAAAAGTGAGAGAGCGTGATAACTAAGTGGCTCGGGGAACAACACCTAAATATTTTGGGTCCATGGCCATGAAACTCCCCAGACCTTAATCCCATTGAGAACTTGTGGTCAATCCTCAAGAGGCGGGTGGACAAACAAAAACCCACAACATTCGGACAAACTCCAAGCATTGATTATGCAAGAATGGGCTGCCATCAGTCAGGATGTGGATTGACAGCATGCCAGGGTGGATTGCTGAGGTCTTGAAAAATAAGGGTCAACTCTGCAAATATTGACTCTTGGCATCAACTTCATGTAATTGTCAATAAAAGCCTTTGACGCTCATGAAATGCTTGTAATTATACTTCAGTATTCCATAGTAACATCTGATAAAAATATCTAAAGACACAAACTTTGTGGAAATTAATATTTGTGTCATTCTCAAAACTTTTGGCCACGACTATACAGTAGCTCATAGCTCCTGCAGTCCTCTCCCCTGGCCAGGCATTAAAACACCCGGTTGAACTAATCAAACTCTTTATTGTCCTATTTTATAGTGTCCGCCCTTGAGTTTAGGTGGCAAGATGATTAGTTAAATCATGCCTTTAAGTGTCTGATTGGAACTAAAACCTGTCCGTCCACTCTCCTCTCCAGCTCTCTGGTGTGCCATCCATGGTTTGAACATTACAGTGCTGTGTAATAAGACCAAGACTAAAGCACCTCCAATACCTGAATGTAGTTGTAACCTGCAGTCACATGATCACAGGCCCAGACTTGACCTATAAAGCCCCACTGAAATACTCTATTGTAAACACTGGACCCATTTCCTGTCCCCTGATGCTTAATCCTCTACCCTCTGAGTGACATTGGATTGTTGGTTGGTCTGTGGCAATGGACATGGTTGTGAATGTAATTGAGTATAAGAAGTGGGTTCATTGCGTTTACAATACAATGTTGCAGTGGGGATAGTAACTAACTAATAATTTAGCTTTGTCTTACTACACAGCACTGTAATTTTCACACCATAAGAATTGATCAGATCACAACCATGTATCTGTGTTCTTGAGACAAGTAGAATACTGAATAGAGAATTTAAAAAGCTTATTGCAATTTCCATGAGGTAGCCATCAAGGAATGAATGAATCAGGAGACGAATGAATAATCGAAAGCAATTGTGCCAGTATGTAGCATGTGTAATCAGCCCATTCTGTGCCCATTCTCACTTTACTCATGAAATCATTGTTATTACCATGGTGCTACAAAGGTACATTCATCCCCAGTTATCCGTCTTTACACCATCTGCCAATGAAGCATGGACCTGTGAGTCATAAATACATAAATGCATCATGAATACAATACCTTTGGAATAACCTTGTTGAATAAGTTAAGCAGCTCGTTCAAAAAGTAGAGTTTAGAAAAAAAGTAGACATTTAGAAAGTGTCACACATTCACTAACGCTGAATTTAAATGGAAACTGTATTTATAGTGTGTTTGGCTGTCACATCATACTTCACACATTGACATGTCTCTGTAGACTATGACATGGAAAAGCATTAATAACCATTCTATATTGAAGGACAATGTTATTCATAGCCTAGATCCTAAATGGCACCCTATTCGCTATATAGTGGGCCCTATGGGCTCTGGTCAAAAGTAGTGCACTAAATATGGGATAGAGTGCCATTTGGGACATAGATATACACTACATGATCAAAAGTATGCTTGTCGAACATCTCATTATGCAGACAATCTGGCATTTTCATGGCATTATTATTTCTCATCAAAACTAGAAGAGAAGCATTTAATCTCTCATCAACACTCAATCGGTAAATACTGTATGTGCAGTTATAGGCATGTTGCTCTGTTTTGAGCCAGCTGCAGCTTTGCTAGGTGTTTCTTTGCTGCACTTGACCGTATTACCAGACAGTAATCAAGATGGGACAAGACCAGAGCCTGAACAACTAGTACAGTTGTGTCATAACTCTCCTGTGACGATCTGAAGGATCAGGTTACAGTGGGTCTGCTCTGTAGAGCAGAGAGGGAGAGCGGGAAGTCGGCTGTTTTATGGTCGGTCATAAAATACGCTGTCCCTAGTCTCTGTAGTGGTCAAGATTGGAATGTAAACTTGGAACACAGAGAGACACTTGGACATCAAAAGTTTGAATAATTCAACAATATTTATATTTTTGAGAATGTGGGAGGGGGCTGTGGACACTTAAGGGGCAGTCATGACAAGTGTGTTTCATTTGGTGATCTCATGAAGGACAGGAAACACATATAACTGTATCTCCTAAAGTGTACATTATCCAGCTGTCAGGTTTACATCTAAATATTGTGAAATGTATGTGATTAAACATGAAACAACTTGTGAAAAGATGTAATGTGATGTTAACCTTCTAAATGAGAAAATATGGGTTTTCATATAAAGTTAAACAAATCATTGGCCACGCCCACGTGAGCATAGACATTACGTTGGCGTCATGGACCGCCTTTTCCCACGGAGTATAAAACCACTTCCAACTAAATTTACATTAAGTCAGAGAACGCCGGGACGGAGTTCAAACGCCGGGACGGCTACAATTCAATAGACCATTAGACTAGAAAATATGACGCTACAATTCAATAGACCATTAGACTAGAAAATATGACGCTACAATTCAATAGACCATTAGACTAGAAAATATGACGCTACAATTCAATAGACCATTAGACTAGAAAATATGACGCTACAATTCAATAGACCATTAGACTAGAAAATATGACACTACAATTCAATTGACCATTAGACTAGAAAATATGACGCTACATGTTGACATGGTTAAGAACTACAACTTCTATAGACCACGGAGACCAGACAGCTGTAGTTTTGGCTACACGGCTTGAAATGGTTAAACTCTGAGACTATCGATCACTGCAGAATAAGAGTAAACCCTAGACGTATAATTACTAGTCTGCAGCTGGAAATTACGTAAGTGTAGTAGGAGAATACCGACAATACCGGCATCTATTCTATGCAACAACCATCTGTATGCCTGACGTATCCATTATGAACACAACCAGAGACTTTCTGTCGATTGACTCTTCAGCAGACGGACGGGCGGCCACAGGGAGAGACAACAAGACATACACTTGTAAATATGTAAATTGCTATTTATTTTTGAATGCGCTGTTGTTATTAGCTATAAGTTTCCCGCTCTTGAACATCCCACACCCCCTTTCCTTTGTCTACTAAGCCATCACACTGGTTTAGCCCACTAGGGATTTATAAATGCATTGTGTTAGTAACCAATATCTACTGTTAGTTTGTTATGTATTTTGTATGTTGCTGATTCAACATTTAGGCTAAGGTTTGTGCAGATATCCAAGGGTTTGCGACGTTCAGTAATCAGAACTGATGAGGTAGTAATGATACATTAATAGAAGACTAATCAATAAGATATGAAAATATCTGAAGAGTTGATTTGGGAAATAGAGACTCTATAAACATTTTCCCATGGTGACCCAACTTCCTAGTTATTTAAAGTTTACATGACTAGTTTAATCACGTAGTAATAATTACACATAGAGAAAATAACAGTCTTCACATTTAATGATAGTCACAGACACAACATTAGGGTGCCCCTTGTGAGGAGTCTAAGATAGAATGAGGTCTTCAGGATTGAATTAAGTATATATATATTAATTGTAAAAACATTTTGCTGTACATACAGACTGCATTAGATACGATACGAATAGAGCCCATAGAAGTTGTCCCAGTGTCGCTTATCTGATGATGTGTCTTAGGAGTTGGAGAAGGCCAGCATCCCAGAGTCGCCTCTTCACTGTTGATGTTGAGACTGGTGTTTTGCGGGTACCATTTAATAAAGCTGCCAGTTGATGAGGACTTGTGAGGCATCTAGATACTCTGATGTACTTGCCTCTTGCTCAGCTGTGCACCAGGGCCTCCCACTCCTCTTTCTATTCTGGTTAGGGACAGTTTGTGCTGTTCTGTGAAGGGAGTAGTACACAGCGTTGTACGAGATCTTCCGTTTCTTGCTAATTTCATGCATGGAATAGACTTAATTTCTCAGAACAAGAATAGACTGAACAGTTTCAGAAGAAAGTTCTTTGTTTCGGGCCATTTTGAGCCTGTAATTGAACCCACAAATACTGATGCTCCAGATACTCAACTAGTCTAAAGAAAGCCAGTTGTATTGCTTCTTTAATCAGAACAACAGTTTTCAGCTGTGCTAACATAATTGCAAACGGGTTTTCTAAAAAATATAGAAAATATTCCAGCAACAATAGTCATTTACAACATTAACAATGTCAACACTTTATGTCTGATCAATTTGATGTTATTTAAATGTACAAAAACAAGGACATTTCTAAGTGACCCCTAACCTTTGAAAGGTAATGTATAATCATTTGCAAAAATTTTGAAAAAACTTTTTTTCCCCCCGAATTGTCATAACGGGGTATGTAGGATGTTATGTAACAAAATGTGTCTGTAATGTAACAAAACCTTAACAAAATATTGATTTCCTTGTCATTTTCATGTCAGAGAAGGTGTAACCCACTTTTCAATCTTGTGTTTTATTATTTTGTTTTGTTAGCAGAAAGGGCCTTCATTTATAGTTTCTGACAGACATCGACAGCTCAAGAACAGTAGTTCCCATCTTACACAAGCTTTTGTGACACCGCAGACAATGTTGTCTGCCTTCTCCTCAGTGTGTGAGAGACATTCAATATCCCTAGCCTTGACAGTACAACACTGATGAAGTTATTCAATCTGTCTTTACAAAGGAACACTACAAGTTGGATCTTGAAATGTAAATAACGTTACTGGTTACTGCAACCACAGTTTTAAGGCAAACCGACAGCCCAGCAGTGTTTAATCACAGGGATTTTCTGTGCAGGGCCATTTCTGAGATAGTCATGCAGGCAGTCACTGGGGTATTGTATCCAATTTACCTGAGTGCTGGTCGATGATTCAAAAACTAAAGCCCATTCTGATCAATACAGGGGTTAACCAAAGTGATGCGTGTTATCTATTCCTCTCCTCCTCTCGCCCTCACTCTCGTATTCTCTTTTCCTTTTGTATCGCTCGCTCTATCTTTGTCCCTTAATTCTCTACACCTCTATTTTCAGTCACTATCTTATTCTCTCTCGCTGGTCCCATTGTCCATTTCTCTCCACTGTTTCTATGTTGTCCACCGGAATTAGGATTTCCAAAACCCAGAGAGGCACAACCTCTCGATTCAGCATATTTTCTCTCCCCTCTGACGTCAATTATAGCATAGTGACAAGTCATCACCTTTCTCCTGAGAACCCAATCTCCATATATTTCTCCGTCTCCCCAGCTAAGATCCACTACCAACCTGCTCTACCCATTCAGAGAGAACACCTCACACAGAACATGCCTGTTGGGCACTTGATGAAGTTTGTCATCACCTACCAGATGGTCAGTAACACACACACACACACACACACACACACACACACACACACACACCCACCCACCCACCCACCCACACACACACACACACACACACACACACACACACACACACACACACACACACACACACACACACACACACACACACACACACACACACACACACATACACCCACACCCACACACACACACACACAGTCAATAACACCATTTATTAACACCTTTGGCTCATAAGAGACTTGACACACATTGATAATAACAAGGCTTTTCTCATATAATGTTCAAAATATATCCTCAGTGTGTACTGTATATGAACATGATTTGTTAAAAACAAAATGTTAGTTTAAAATAAATGTGAGATAATCTCTAGATGCTTTTTATAGTGGAGATCAAGTTTATAAATTGCCTGGCTGGAATGATAAGACAGTAGATTGCACAATCAGATGGAACTGTGTAAATAGCATTTTAACATGATAGACTTAGCAGGTTATAACTTGTGGGATAGACACCAGCTGGAATGCGGTTTTAACCAATCGGCATTCAGGATTAGAACCACCCGTTGTATAATATAATAATAATATACACAGTGGGATCTCTTGGGCACCTGTAAACATAGAGGGAATATCAACAATAAGGTCAGCACATAACTACATTGGGGAGAACAAGTATTTGATACACTGCCGATTTTGCAGGTTTTCCTACTTACAAAGCATGTAGAGGTGTGTAATTTGTCATAGTTATCATAGTTATCATAGTTATCATAGTTACACTTCAACTGTGAGAAACGGTATCTAAAACAAAAATCCAGAAAATCACAATGTATGATTTTAAGTAATTAATTTGCATTTTATTGCATGACATAAGTATTTGATACATCAGAAAACCAGAACTTAATATTTGGTACAGAAACCTTTGTTTGCAATTACAGAGATCATACGTTTCCTGTAGTTCTTGACCAGGTTTGCACACAGGGATTTTGGCCAACTCCTCCATACAGACCTTCTCCAGATCCTTCAGGTTTTGGGGCTGTCGCTGGGCAATACGGACTTTCAGCTCCCTCCAAAGATTTTCTATTGGATTCAGGTCTGGGACTGGCTAGGCCACTCCAGGACCTTGAGATGCTTCTTACACAAACACACAGCCAGTTGCCCCCAGTTGCCCTGGCTGTGTGTTTCGGGTCGTTGTCATGCTGGAAGACCCAGCCACAACCCATCTTCAATGCTCTTACTGAGGGAAGGAGGATGTTTGCCAAGATCTCGCGATACATGGCCCCATCCATCCTCCCCTCAAATACGGTGCAGTCGTTCTGTCCCCTTTGCAGAAAAGCATCCCCAAAGAATGATGTTTCCACCCCCATGCTTCACGGTTGGGATGGTGTTCTTGGGGTTGTACTCATCCTTCTTCTTCCTCCAAACACAGCGAGTGGAGTTTAGACCAAAAAGCTCTATTTTTGTCTCATCAGACCACATGACCTTCTCCCATTCCTCCTCTGGATCATCCAGATGGTCATTGGCAAACTTCAGACGGGCCTGGACATGCGCAGGCTTGAGCAGGGAGACCTTGCGTGCGCTGCAGGATTTTAATCCATGACGGCGTAGTGTGTTACTAATGGTTTTCTTTGAGACTGTGGTCCCAGCTATCTTCAGGTCATTGACCAGGTCCTGCAGTGTAGTTCTGGACTGATCCCTCACCTTCCTCATGATCATTGATGCCCCACGAGGTGAGATCTTGCATGGAGCCCCAGACCGAGGGTGATTGACCGTCATCTTGAACTTCTTCCATTTTCTAATAATTGCGCCAACAGTTGTTGCCTTCTCACCAAGCTGCTTGCCTATTGTCCTGTAGCCCATCCCAGCCTTGTGCAGGTCTACAATTTTATACTTGATGTCCTTACACAGCTCTCTGATCTTGGTCATTGTGGAGAGGTTGGAGTCTGTTTGATTGAGTTTGTGGACAGGTGTATTTTATACAGGTAACAAGTTCAAAGAGTTAATACAGGTAATGAGTGGAGAACAGGAGGAATTCTTAAAGAAAAACTAACAGGTCTGTGAGAGCCGGAATTCTTACTGGTTGGTAGGTGATCAAATACTTATGTAATGCATTAAAACGCAAATTCATTACTTAAAAATCATACAATGTAATTTTCTGGATTTTTGTTTTCGATTCCGTCTCTCACAGTTGAAGTGTACCTATGATAAAAATTACAGACCTCTACATGCTTTGTAAGTAGGAAAACCTGCAAAATCAGCAGTGTATCAAATACTTGTTCTCACCACTGTATATTGTCAGTATCCATTTTACAGTGCCTTCAGAAAGTATTCACACCCCTTTACTTTTTTCCACATTTTGTTGTTTTTCAAAGTGAGATTAAAATGGATTTAATTGTCACTTTTTTCAATGATCTACACAAAATTCTTTGTAATGTGAAAAATGTATTCTTTAACAAATCTTCAAGCTCTGTCAAGTTGTTTGTTGATCATTGCTAGACAGCCATTTTCAAGTCTTGCCATAGATTTTCAAGCCAATTTGAGACAAAACTGTAACTAGGCCACTCGGGAACATTCAATGTTGTCTTGGTAAGCAACTCCAATGTATATTTGGCCTTGTGTTTTAGGTTATTGTCTTACTGAAAGGTGAATTTATCTCCGAGCCTCTGTTGGAAAGCAGGCTGAACCAACTTTTCCTCTAGGATTTTTCCTGTGCTGTGTAACAATTTTGAAAAACATAATTCAACTTTTATATTGTGGGTATTTGTGTGTAGGCCAGTGTAAAACAAAATCTCCATTTAAATAATTTTAAATTCATGCTGTAACATAACAAATGTGGAAAAAGTACCACGCTGAAGGTAAAACACTCTGACAGGATTTGAACATCCAAAGTAAGGATAGAGATTGACTTGAATTTTGAATATTAGATTCAGTGATGTGCTACATCTGGTACATTTTTGTTGTGCTTTGCTAAGCTAAGATGTCATAAAGTGTGAACTTTGCTATGATCATTAGTGTGGTTTTACACAGTCATTTAAAACAGCACAATCTCTTCTGAATAGATGGAAGTTCATCCCAACAAGCATAACACATTTACAATCCACTAATTTTGGAAACCGCAGACCTCAAGTGTACTATTAGCTAGTGCATTGGGGGCGATCTGTGTGTGGTAAGTGCATCTAGCTCACCCAGCTGTCATTCCCTCTCTCTCTCGCTCGCTCTCCTCTTCTCTCTCTGCTGCAGGCGTTCTGGCGTGAGAAGGGTTTCTCGGGAGAGATAGTGGCACGACCCTCTGCGGAGTGTCCCTTGAGTGTCACCTTCGACGGCACCAGTCCCAGTGGGAGTGCTGCTATCGTTGGCTTCATCTCTGGTGTGCAGGCCTACGATTGGAGCTCCAGAGAGGTAACCAGGATGGAGAGATAGATGGATGGATGGAGTGATACAAGGCATATGACGGAGACACAGGGAAGACAGCATAGACAATATGTGGAGTACACTCTCCCTGAACACGGCCCCGGGGGTCAGAGTTGTCCCCGGGGCCATGTTATTAAAGAATGGATATTGTTGAACTGTGAATAACCTAGCAAACGAGGCCCATGTTTTCACCCTGTTTGAACCCAGAGGCATCTATTGGATCATTACCCGACGGCTTCATTATTTTATTAAACATCCGGCTCGTTACATAACACCACCTACAGCTACAGAGATACAGTACAGAGCAAAACAGGGACACACATCACCTTACTGTAGACTACCTGTCACCAAATACATACCAGATAGATGATCGAGAATGAGAGAAAAAGTTCCACTCCACTGGTAAATGTGTGTGAGATATTTTCACACTGTTTGTGATAGAAAAAGCAAATCGACAGATAAAGTGATCCCTTTCACACAGTCCTCTGTTATCAGCTTCATATGACAGCAGGCGAGAGACATGTGGAGAGGGAAAGAGAAAAAGAACGTGGGGAAATAGAGAAGGTGTAAATGGGTATCATTTGGCTGAAGAGTATTGGGAAGGGTGCTTACTGGCAGAGTGTGGTAAATGGTGTTGTCACCCTTTTACAGTATATGGGCCAACATGAGTGGCTCCATATCCATTTAAAAAATGTCAGTAGTGTTGAAGTGTTCACTTCAACTTTTGGGCTAAATACAAGCTGCTACCTATTTCCAGCCCTGCTATTTGAAGTGGTACACCTGGCTGCATCTCTGCTCTCAACTATCAAATGGCAAGGCTCAATCGATTTCTTGTTGTGTCATCCTTGAGCCCTAAAACAAAGAGCACACAAAACACTCAAATTGGTATTCTTTCAAAGAAGTATTATGAAAAGAGAAAATACAAAACAGATTGCACGCCAGTCCATCTGTGATGATAAGCAGAAGAATAAACAAAACTGCATATCAGTGGGATTCTACAAATCAAATAGAATCAGTCCAAGAAAAAATAGGTTCCTATGTGATTAATCATGTTTTCTCAACTTAAAATCTGCTCAATCAAATTTATTTGTAAAGCCCTTCTTACATCAGCTGATGTCACAAATTGCTGTACAGAAACCCAAAGTGCTGTACAGAAACCCAGCCTAAAACCCCAAACAACAAGCAATGCAGAAGCCTGGTGGGTAGAAAAACTCCCTAGAAAGGCCAGAACCTAGGAAGAAACCTAGAGAGGAACCAGGCTATGAGGGGTGGCCAGTCCTCTTTTGGCTATGCCGGGTGGAGATTATAACAGAACATGGCCAAGATGTTCAAATGTTCATAGAAGACCAGCATGGTCAAATAATAATAATCACAGTGGTTGTAGAGGGTGCAACAGGTCAGCACCTCAGGAGTAAATGTCAGTTGGCTTTTCATAGCTGATCATTCAGAGTATCTCTTTCCCGCTTCTGCTGTCTCTAGAGAGTTGAAAACAGCAGGTCTGGGACAGGTAGAACGTCCGGTGAACAGGTCAGAGTTCCATAGCCGCAGGCAGAACAGTTGAAACTGAAGCAGCAGCACAGCCAGGTGGACTGTGGACAGCAAGGAGTCACAAGGCCAGGTAGCCCTGAGGCATGATCCTAGGGCTCAGCTCCTCCGAGAGAGAGAGAGAGAGAGAGAGAGAGAGAGAGAGAGAGAGAGAGAGAGAGAGAGAGAGAGAGAATTAGAGAGAGCATACTTAAATTCACACAGGACACCGGATAAGACAGGAGAAATACTCCAAATTAAACAGACTGACCCTAGCCCCCCGACACATAAACTACTGCAGCATAAATACTGGAGGCTGAGACAGGAGGGGTCAGGGGACACTGTGGCCCCATCCGACGATACACCCGGACAGGGTCAAACAGGCAGAATATAACCCCACCCACTTTTCCAAAACACAGCCCCCACATCACTAGAGGGATATCTTCAACCACCAACTTACCATCCTCAGACAAGGCCGAGTATGGCCCACAAAGATCTCCGCCACGGCATAAAACAAGGATGGGGCACCAACCCGGACAGGAAGATCACGTCAGTGACTTAACCCACTCAAGTGACGCACCCATCCTAGGGACGGCATGGAAGAGCACTAGTAAGCCAGTGACTCAGCCCCTGTAATAGGGGTCATAGAATGAGTCAGAGTCAGAGAATCCCAGTGGAGAGAGCGGAACCTGCTAGGCAGAGACAGCAAGGCCGGTTTGTTGTTCCAGTGCCTTTCCGTTCACCTTCACACTCCTGGGCCAGACTACACTCAAACATTTGACCTACTGAAGAGATGAGTCTTCAATAAATACTTAAAGGTTCTTGTGACCGTAGCGTACGTGTAGGTATGTACGGCAGGACCAAATCGGAAAGATAGGTAGGAGCAAGCACATGTAATGCTTTGTAGGTTAGCAGTAAAACCTTGAAATGAACCCTTGCCTTAACAGGAAGCCAGTGTAGAGAGGCTAGCACTGTAGTAATATGATACATTTTTGGGTACTAGTCAAGATTCTAACAGCCGTGTTTTGCGCTACCTGAAGTTTATTTAGTGCTTTATCCGGGTTGCCGGAAAGTAGAGCATTACAGTAGTCTAACCTAGAAGTGACAAAAGCATGGATTACTTTTTCTGCATCATTTTTGGACAGAATTTTTCGGATTTTTGCAATGTTACGTATATGGAAAAAAGCTGTCCTTGAAACATTCTTGATATGTTCGTCAAAAGAGAGATCATGGTCCAGAGTAACGCCGAGGTCCTTCACAGTTTTATTTGAGACGACTGTACAACCATCAAGATTAATTCTCAGATTCAACAGAAGATCTCTTTGTATCTTGGGACCTAGAACAAGCATATCTTTTGTCTGAGTTTAAAAGTAGAATATTTGCCACCATCCACTTCCTTATGTCTGAATCACAGGCTTCCAGGCAGGGCAATTTTGGGGCTTCACCATGTTTCATCGAAATGTACAGCTGTGTGTCGTCCACATAGCAGTGAAAAATAACATTATGTTTCCGAATGACATCCCCAAGAGGTAAAATATATAGTGAAAACAATAGTGGTCCTAAAACAGAGCCTTGAGGAACACAGAAATGTACAGTTGATTTGTCAGAGGACAAACCATCCACAGAGACAAACAGATATCTTTCCGACAGATAAGATCTAAACCAGGCCAGAACATGTCCGTGTAGACCAATTTGGGTTTCCAATCCCTCCAAAAGAATGTGGTGATCGATGGTATCAAACGCAGCACTAGGGTCTAGGAGCACTAGGACAGATGCAGAGCCTCGGTCTGACGCCATTAAAAGAGAATTTGCCACCTTCACAAGTGCAGTCTCAGTGCTATGATGGAGTCTAAAACCAGACTGAAGCGTTTCATATACATTGTTTGTATTCAGGAAGGCAATGAGCTGTGGGAGAGGAATGGGAGATTCGATATAGGCCGATAGTTTTTTATATTTTCTGGGTCAAGGTTTGGCTTTTCCAAGAGAGGCTTTATTACTCCCACTTTTAGTGAGTTTGGTACACATCCGGTGGATAGAGAGCCGTTTATTATGTTCAACATAGGAGGGCCAAGCACAGGAAGCAGCTCTTTCAGTAGTTTAGTTGGAATAGGGTCCAGTATGTATATTGAAGGTTTAGAAGCCATGATGATTTTCATCAATGTGTCAAGAGATATAGTACTAAAAAACTTGAGTGTCTCCCTTGATCCTATGTCCTGGCAGAGTTGTGCAGACTCAGGACAACTGAGCTTTGGAGGAATACGCAGATTTAAAGAGGAGTCCGTAATTTGCTTTCTAATGATCATGATCTTTTCCTCAAAGAAGTTCATGAATTTATCACTGCTGAAGTGAAAGCCATCCTCTCTTGGGGAATGCTGCTTTTTAGTTATCTTTGCGACAGTTTCAAAAATACATTTTGGATTGTTCTTATGGTCCTCAATTAAGTTGTAAAAATAGGATGATCGAGCAGCAGTGAGGGCTCTTCAATACTGCATGGTACTGTCTTTCCAAGCTAGTTGGAAGACTTCCAGTTTGGTGGAGCGCCATTTCCTTTCCAATTTTCTGGAAGCTTGCTTCAGGGCTCGGGTATTTTCTGTATACCAGGGAGCTAGTTTCTTATGAGAAATGTTTTTAGTTTTTAGGGTTGCGACAGCATCTAGGGTATTGCGCAAGGTTAAATTGAGTTCCTCAGTTAGGTGGTTAACCGATATTTGTACTCTGATGTCCGTTGGTAGGTGGAGGGAGTCTGTAAGGGCATCTAGGAATCTTTGGGTTGTCCTAGAATTTATTGCACGACTTTTGATGATCCTTGGGGTCTGAGCAGATTATTTGTTGCGATTGCAAACATAATAAATGTGGGTTCGATAGTCCAGGATTAGGAATTCAGGGAACTCAGTGAGGAACGCTGTATATGGCCCAGGAGGCCTGTAAACAGTAAACAGCTATGAAAAGTGATTGAGTAGGTTGCATAGATGTCATGACTAGAAGCTCAAAAGACTAAAACTTTTTTTGCTTGTTGGTAAATTGACATTTGCTATCGTAAATGTTAGCAACACCTCTGCCTTTGCAGCATGCACGTGGGATATGGTCACTAGTGTAACCAGGAGGTGAGGCCAATCACATCAAGATTATGATCAGTGATTAGTTAATTGACTATAACTGCCTTGGAAGTGAGGGATCTAACATTAAGTAGCCCTATTTTGAGATGTGAGGTATCACAATCTCTTTCAATAATGGCAGGAAACAAGGAGGTCTTTATTCCAGTGAGATTGCTACGGTGAACACCGCCATGTTTAGTTTCGCCCAACCTAGGTCGAGGCACAGACACGGTCTCAATGGGAATAGCTGAGCTGACTACACTGACTGTGCTAGTGGCAGACTTCACTAAGCTGGCTGGCCTGCACCCTATCTCATTGTTGAGCTAGGGGAGTTAGAGCCCTGTCTATGTTCATAGATAAGATGAGTGCACCCCTCCAGCTAGGATGGAGTCTGTCACTCCTCAACAGGCCAGGCTTGGTCCTGTTTGTGGGTGAGTCCTAGAAAGAGGGCCAATTATCTACAAATTCTATCTTTTGGGAGGGGCAGAAAACAGTTTTCAACCAGTGATTGAGTTGTGAGACTGCTGTTGAGCTCATCACTCCCCCTAACTGGGAAGGATCCAGAGACAATTACTCAATGCCGACACATCTTTCTAGCTGAAGCTATGTTGCGCTTGGTGACCTCTGACTGTTTCATCCTAACATTGTTGGTGTCGACGTCGATAACAATACCCCTATACTCTCTACACTCGCCAGTTTTAGCTTTAGCCAGCACCATCTTCAGTTTAGCCTTTACGTCGGTAGCCCTACCCCTGGTAAACAGTGTATGATCGCAGGATGATTCGTTTTAAGTCTAATACTGCGGTAATGGAGTTGCCAATGACTAGGGTTTTCAATTTGTTAGAGCTCATGGTTGGAGGCTTCGGCGTCTCAGACCCCGTAACGGGAGGAGTAGAGACCAGAGAAGGCTCGGCCTCTGACTTCGACTCGCTGCTTATTAATGGGGAGAACCGGTTGAAAGTTTCTGTTGGCTGAATAAGCGACACTGAGAAAATTGGCAAGCTGCGGGGACTGTGCGAGGGGATTTATACTACTATCTTTACTTACTGGTGGCACAGACGCTGTTTCATCCTTTCCTACACTTAAATTACCCTTGCCTAACGATTGCGTCTGAAGCTGGGCTTGCAGCACAGCTATCCTCGTCGTAAGGCAATCGTTCTCCTGTATATTATGAGTACAGTGACTGCAATTAATGTTAATGTTACTACTTAGCTTCGGCTGGTGGAGGTCCTGACAAACCACTTCAAGATAAAGCATCCGGAGTGAAAAAGTTGAATGAAAAAAGTTGAGTGAGGGAAAAACTAAAACTAAAAATATAAACGGTAATTAAAAAGTAAAAACCGTGAAGTTGGCAGGTAGCAAAGTAAGGTTTGCAACAAAACGCACAGCAGCACGTAAACAGGTGAAACAGATCAGGCCTGATGTTACGTTTGATACTGGAGCTCTGAGGCATGCGTTGAAGTCGCTAAGATTTCAGCATGGAAATGTTGGACTTGAGCCTTGATCTTTCATTTCTTAGATAGTGAACATTCATACCGTAGTAGAAGGCTAGTTAATTCATTATGGACACTGACCTATTCATGACCTGTTGCTCCTAAAGTGTATAGTCATAAATAAAACACGAATCAGGGTTAAGAAGCAGAGGAGACATGTTAACTGTCTGAAGTAACCCTCAGTTTAAACCTATATAATGATACGTTATACCGTATGTCATGAAATGGAGTTTTAGAGGAATACTATAATCTGGCAATGTCTGTCCCTCTGTGCTGTGTTGAACGTGGACTTGTGGCCCTCTGGTCTCCACACTCCGTCTCTCCTACTATAACTCAACCAGAGACATGAGGCATTCACATCGATAGTCCACCAGCGGACCTCGGCTTGAAGGGGCTTCTTGGAACTGCATTCATATTTTAACAGGCCAAGCATATTTCTGTGCATGATGAGAGAATGTGAATTCAAAGCTTCAGGATTAAGACTCTCATTTCTCCTCCTGTTCAGCTGAGCGAGAAGGAGGGATGCTGTCATTCTCAGCCTGGTGAAATACCTGGGAGAGGAGGCTGCTAGCTACATCCACTATGAGGAGAAAGTAAGTGTCTAATTGGCCTAGATATAAATGTCATAGAATGTCAAGCCTGAATAGGACAGTCATACTTGAACGTTGGGTCTTAGTGGCTGCATAACCCCCTAAACCTCTTTGTATTTAATAATATGCCTAGTATAATATTCTTTATATAGTTAGAAATAGCTTTGGTTTAAAGACACTGGGAAACTTTGGGACTGTGTTGGATGAGCAGTAGACTGGAGCCTCTCCACTAAACCCACTGTTCCGTCTGCTATCATGGTCCCTGGCTAGTCACTGCCTCAACAACTGCACACTGGTTTGTCTCATAATATCTCTCCAGCAAGAACATTTGAGCAGCATGATGTGCAAGGGTCAATTGCTTCCCTGGGACTAGTCAGTCTTGTAGGGAAGTAGAAAACACACAGATCACTTGTCGCCGTGACACAACACACTACCAAGATTGACAAACGAGCACATTGGCCTGACAGATGTTGTCTGTTACAATATGTTAGCATTCTGCTCCCTGGGCGGCTTTTCATGCGCTTAAGCTTTGAGTGGCGAGGAAGAATAGCCTCTGAGGAATCCAGGGCTGGGGAGGGCATGGGGGGCGATGATTTTCCCTGCTTGACTAGTTACGAGACTCTGGAGGGAGAAACAATATAGAGAGATGGATATCAACAAGTAGGAGATACAGTGACGACTGAGAGAGGAAGTGAGTGGACAGATGGATTCACACACAACACAGGGGGACTATTAGTGCTTCATTTGAGCCGGATCCTGTTGGAATTTGACTTAGTTCGTTCCGTCACCTATTTGCCCCGGATCCAGTATCTCTCGCAGCATGATTTATTAATTATTTCACTGTTCGCACTGTAGATATTGAGCAGCATGAAGCGATCCGAATGAAATCAAGTTGCCTCCTTGTTATTTCTCCCGCACCCCCAGAAAGACCACCATGTAAAAGCATGGGAATCCTTCTGTGTAATCATCCTATCCTGCCACACTGATTCCAGACCTGCTCTCTTATTTGTAGACATAGAGTTCATGGGGAGGGCCGGTGGGGTAAGTAACTGATACTGGCACAGGTCTTGTCTTGGTAGTGATGGTCAGCTAATGAAGAGGTCCCTACGTAATCATGTCACGTAGCTAGGCTAGTCATCTCACTACTGAATTTGAAATGTGGGAAAGACAAATAAAACAAATCACCACCGGCGCCTCAACTCATGCAAAATTCAAAGCAGGGCTGTACAGCGACAGGCCCGCTAATGGGGGAAATCGACTGTTAGGAGTTAAATGGACTTGACATGGGGAGAGTCATTGTGGGAGGTTTTAAAAACTAAGGTAGGAACATCTTTTTCCTTTACAAACTTATTCTGTACTGTGAAATTAATATGGATATTGTCACGTAGGCAGGAGGCCTATATATTCTCATACAGTATGTGTGTTCTGCTGTCGTCTACATTGATTTATTTTATTTAAAGTTCTATTCAGATATTGTGATATTTGTTCTACCGCTACATTGATGTCTGGAAAATGATATGAAATTCAAGTCTTGTAAGCCCTACCGCTGAGTATGTGTGCATATGCATATGGCAGGTGTTCTGATGTATGTTGCTGCACATTAATGTCTTGAAAATGTGGCTTATCTGAAATTCTGACTTGTGTAAGCACCATAGCTTTACTGGAGTACGTGGGCATACTATAGAGTATAGCCTACCATGGCGGGTGTTCTGCAGTGACGTGGAAATTGCTTTGAATTAATCAGCTGTCTGTTTCACACCCATAGATAGTAGGCTGTTGGCTCCAGATAACCCCCATCTCACTACGGGTTCTGGGACCTCCCGATTTACAAATGAAGTACTGGGGAATATGACATACCTGGGTAACCTAGAAGAGGTGTGATGCATTGAGACATCATTTTACAGAGAAAAAGCAGTGTAATTTTACAGAGAAAAAACACAAACCTCGTTACCTTATCTCTGGTTTTCAGTAATTTATTAATTTCAACATGCGAGCTCATTAAACACATGAACATAAAAACTGTTGTGTTGTATGTAGTGAACAGAGAAGCCTGTGTTTGTGTGTTGTTGTGGTAAATAGAGACGTGTTGTTGTCTCTAGGACTGTACTGTATGTTCTAGATGTGTGTTCCAGATGTGCTCTGCTGTGTGTTGTTGTGGTAAATAGAGACGTGTTGTTGTCTCTAGGACTGTACTGTATGTTCTAGATGTGTGTTCCAGATGTGCTCTGCTGTGTGTTGTTGTGCTAAATAGAGACGTGTTGTTGTCTCTAGGACTGTACTGTATGTTCTAGATGTGTGTTCTAGATGTGCTCTGCTGTGTGTTGTGTTGCAGGACTGTGTGTTCCAGATGTGCTCCGCTGGTCGTTGTGTTGCAGGACTGTGTGTTCCAGATGTGCTCCGCTGGTCGTTGTGTTGCAGGACTGTGTGTTCCAGATGTGCTCCGCTGGTTGTTGTGTTGCAGGACTGTGTGTTCCAGATGTGCTCCGCTGGTCGTTGTGTTGCAGGACTGTGTTCCAGATGTGCTCCGCTGGTCGTTGTGTTGCAGGACTGTGTGTTCTAGATGTGCTCTGCTGTGTGTTATGTTGCAGGACTGTGTGTTCCAGATGTACTCCACTGGTCGTTGTGTTGCAGGACTGTGTGTTCCAGATGTGCTCCGTTGGTCGTTGTGTTGCAGGACTGTGTGTTCCAGATGTGCTCCGCTGGTTGTTGTGTTGCAGGACTGTGTGTTCCAGATGTACTCCGCTGGTCGTTGTGTTGCAGGACTGTGTGTTCCAGAAGTACTCCGCTGGTCGTTGTGTTGCAGGACTGTGTGTTCCAGATGTACTCCGCTGGTCGTTGTGTTGCAGGACTGTGTGTTCTAGATGTGCTCCGCTGGTTGTTGTGTTGCAGGACTGTGTGTTCCAGATGTGCTCCGCTGGTTGTTGTGTTGCAGGAGTGTGTGTTCCAGATGTGCTCCGCTGGTTGTTGTGTTGCAGGACTGTGTGTTCTAGATGTGCTCTGCTGTGTGTTATGTTGCAGGACTGTGTGTTCCAGATGTACTCCGCTGGTCGTTGTGTTGCAGGACTGTGTGTTCCAGATGTGCTCTGCTCTGTGTTGTCAGGACTGGGCCATGGAGGAGTACAGCGGGGGTTGTCCTGTTAATGTCATGGCACCGGGGCTGCTGACATATTACCACCCCAGCCTCTGCACGCCCTGTGGCAGGTAATAAACCCTGCTAAGCTGCTACTGTTCTAAACCTCCCCTCTAGTCCCCTCCATCCCTCCTCTTCATCGGCACCATCCTACCTGCACGTAACGCCACTGACATATCTACCCTGTCTATATTTACCAATGACCGCTATTGTACCCCGCTCTTTCACCACCCACATCTTGTCTATGCTCTTTCCTTCCACTATAATACACTCACACACACACACACACACACACACACACACACACACACACACACACACACACACCCACACACACACAATCAGCCTCTGTAACCACCGTATGGCCCCATAACAAACCCGCACCAGCACCAGCTAACCCCTGAGCAACGACCTGAACTAACATAAAGGAGAACAATATGAGTGATTACTTCTTCACTATGAGACATTCATCGAGGCCCAAGGAAAATGGATGTGGGGTCGGAGGGGACATCGCTTTCTTGGGAAGACGGTCACATAATGAATTTGCAATGGCTTGTTAGGAGACGCACACAGCTGAACGGATGCTCATCCATGGACAAGAGAGATGGAGAGAGAAAAGGACGGAAAGAGGGGAAGAGAGGGGGAAAGAGTTAGGGAGATAGTGAAAGAGGGATGGAGAGAGAGGGAAAGATAGATGTAGAGAGAAAGAGCACACATGAAAAAAAGACTACCGTTTTACTCTAGAATAGTACAGTATTTACTTTAGAATTCTATAGTAAACTGTAGTATACTGTAGAATATTATACTACACACTGTAATATCCCTCAATTGTGTGTAGTACTTATTATAGAATGCTGTAGTATACAACACTAAATACTACAGTATTATCTGCAAAAAAAACACTACAGTCCGCAAAAACACAACACTTTTTTAACTATATTAAATACTACGGTATACAATTTACATACAGTCCATTCAGAAAGTTTTCAGACTCTTGACTTTGTCCAAAGTTTGTTACGCTGCAGCCTTATCCTTATTTTCCCCTCATCAATATACACACAAAACCATTAATGACAAAGCAAAAACATGTTTTTAGAAATGTTTGCAAATTCATAAAAAATGTCAAACTGTAAAATGACATTTACATAAGTATAATGACCCGTTACTCAGTACTTTGTTGAAGCACCTTTGGCAGCAATTACGGCCTTGATTCTTCTTGGGTATGACGCTACAAGCTTGACCCAAGGCCCTTCTCCCCCGACTGCTCAGTTTTGCCGGGTGAAAGAGTCTTGATGGTTCCAAATTTTTTCCATTTAAGAATGATGGAGGCCACTGTGTTTTTGGGGACCATCAATGCTGCAGCCAGTTTTTGGTACCCTTCCCCAGATCTGTGCCTCGACACAATCCTGTCTCAGGGCTCGGCTTGGTTTTTGCTCTGACATGCACTGTCATCTCTGGGACCTTATATTAACAGGTGTGTTCCTTTCCAAATCATGTCCAATCAATTTAATTTACCACAGGTGGACTCCAATCGTGTTGTAGAAACATCTCATTGGAAACAGGATGGACCTGAGTTTTGAGTCAAAAAAGCAAAGGGTCTGAATACCTATTTCTGTTTATTCTTTTTATTTTTAATACATTTGCAAACATTTCTAAAAACCTGTTTTCACCTTGTGATTATGGGGTATTGTGTGTAGATTGATTAGGATTTTAAATCAATTTTAGAATAAGGCTGTAACATATCATAATGTGAAAAAAGTCAAGGGGTCTGAATATTTTCCGAATGAACTATATGCAAGCAGCAATACCCATATAGAACACGACAGAATCAGTGGATTACCCAAACCTCCCATATCTCTCATCCAGACCCACGAGGTGCTTTAAGATCACTGCAGGATCACCAGCAGCATACCACCCTGCATCCTTCTGCTGGCTTGCTTCTGAAGCTAAGCAGGGTTGGACCTGGTCAGTCCCTAGATGGGAGACCAGAAGCTGTTGGAGTTCCAGTAGGAGGAATTATTTACTCTGATCTAAAAAAAATTCCCAATGCCCCAGGGCAGTGATTTGGGACATTGCCCTGTGTAGGGTGCTGTCTATTCCCCAGGACATTGCTGTAAATAAGAATGGGTGCTCAGTCAACTTACCTGGATAAATAATTAGAGGAGATTTTAAATTATGTAAGAAGATTTTTAAATTATGTAAGAAACTGTAATGACTTTAAAGAGCTCCCCAATGATTGGAAGCCCTAACCAGAGGATGTTCACTGTTTGTTATTGTGCTGGACAAACTCTTGTTCTACCCTTCATTATAACTCTGTGTCTGCTGAGGATGAACAGCCCAACACACAAACATCCTCCGCTCACATGTAAGTGATCTGTATATATATTATATCTATATTTATATAGGAAGAGAGAGAGACCCATTCAGTTGGTGAAAGGCACTGTGGTTAAAGTGACCCAGGTGTTCAGGCATAAGTAAGCCTGCACATCCATAATGCATGCAGAGTAAACATGTATCTGCTAGAACATGCTGGAACATCTGGATAGTGTTTTTATTCATAGATGTTGAGAGTCATTTTTTAAATGTTCTCTTCAGAGTCATGTAATAGTATCTAATCACATTTTAGATCAGATTGTTCCACAACAGGCTTTCTGCTACAGGCTCTCTATTAGCAAATCATCTCAATCAGAAGTAAATAACATGTTGTCCTGTTTGAAGCATATTCTAAGTGCAGGTGTCATTTCTCATTAACTTTCACTCTGATGTCACAGATAATCACCCCCGCTTGTTTCAGGATTGTACTCTCATCGTTGAAATCTGTTCCTATTTAGCATTGGCAAGCAAGGAAATAAGCATGGTAAACATTTCAGTGTGAAGACAGCTGGCAGGGAGTGATAACTATGAATGCAGATGATTCCATACTCTACATCCAAAGCCAGTGTGCTCACTGAAATTCTAAATAATGAATTACAGTCTATCAGAATGGGGGATTAATAATAAACTGGTCTTAAATACATCTATAACTAAAAGCATTGTAGCTACACTATATATACAAACGTATGTGGACACCCCTTCAAATGAGTGGATTTGGCAAATTCAGCCACACCTGTTGCTGGCTGGTGTATGAAATTGAGCACACAGTCATGCAATCTCCATAGACAAACATTGGCAGTAGAATAGCCTTACTGAAGAGATCAGTGAATTTTAACGTGGCACCGTCAAAGGATGCTACCTTTCCAACAAGTCAGTGTGTCAAATTTCTGCCCTGCTAGAGCTGTCCCTGTCAACTGTAAGTGCTGTTATTGTGAAGTGGAAACGTCTAGGAGCAACAACGGCTCAGCTGCGAAGTTTTAGGCCACACAAGCTCACAGAACGGGTTCCGGCAAGTGCTGAAGCGCGTTGTGCGTAAAAATTAGTCTGTCCTCTGTTGCAACATTCACTACCGAGTTCCAAACTGCCTCTGGAAGCAACATCAGCACGATAACTGTTAGTCGGGAGCTTCATGAAATGGGTTTCCATGGCCGAACAGCTGCACACAAGCCTAAGATCACCATGCACAATGCCAAGCATCTGCTGGAGTGGTATAAAGCTCGCCACCATTCGACTCTGGAGTGATGAATCACGCTTCACCATCACGAAGTCCGACGGACGAATCTGGGTTTGGTGAATGCCAGAAGAATGCTACCTGCCCCAATGCATAGTGCCAACTGTAAAGTTTGGTGGAGGAGGATTAATGGTCTGTGGCTGTTTTTCATGGTTCGGGCTAGGCCCCTTAGTTCCAGTGAAGAGAGATCTTAACGCTACAGCATACAATGACATTCTTAGCCATTCTGTTCCTCCAACGTTGTGGCAACAGATTGGGGAAGGCCCTATGCTGTTTCAGCATGACAATGCCCTCGTGCACAAAGTGAGTTCCATACAGAAATGGTTTGTCGAGATCGGTGTGGCAGAACTTCACTTGCCTGCACAGAGCCCTGACCTTAACCCTATCAAACACCTTTGGGAGGAATTGGAATGCCGACTGCGAGCCAGGCCTAATTGGCCAACATCAGTGTCGACCTCCCTAATGCTCTTGTGGCTGAAAGGAAGCAAGTTCCCACAGCAATGTTCCAACATCTAGTGGAAAGTCTTCCCAGAAGAGTGGATTCTGTTATAGCAGCAAAGGGGGACCCAACTCCATATTAATGCCTATGATTTTGGAATGAGATGTTTGATGAGCAGATGTCCACATACTTTTGCTAATGTAGTGTATTTGGTTCAAGACATTCTCTAAGACCTCAGCCTTAACTGGAGTTGTGCATAAAGGGTGTGACCATTGAGAAAGTTGAGGACGTTAAACTCTTAGGTATAACATTTGGTGGTCAATTATCATGTTCAACTCATATTGACAATGTTGTTGTGAAGATGGGGAGGGGTATTTCTGTTATAAACAATATATGTATTTGTGACACAAAAACTATACTAGTTTTTCAGGCTCTGGTCTTGTCCCATCTTGACTACTGTCCAGTAATATGGTCTGGTGCAGCAAATAAATACCAAGAAAAGCTGCATCTGGCTCAGAAGAGAGCAACATGGCTTTAACTGTGCATACAGAACTAAGGTCAACAACATGCATGCCAGTATTTCCTGATTGAGGGTTGACGAGAGATTAATTGCTTATCTTCTAGTTTTTATGATAAATATTTTTGTGATGAAAATTCCAGATTGTCTGCATAATCAAATAACATTAATCTCAGACACCCATACATACTGTACGCCCAAGACATGCCACCAGGGGTCTCTTCACAGTCCCCAAGTCAGTATTATATAGAGCCGTGATCGCATGGAACTCCCTTCCATCTCCAATGACTCATGCAACAACAAAAATATTAAACAAAATGTTATGGAATGCCTCCCGGGTGGCGCAGTGGGTAAGGGTGCTGTACTGCAGCGCCAGCTGTGCCACCAGAGACTCTGGGTTCGCGCCCAGGCTCTGTCGTAACCGGGAGGTCCGTGGGGCGACGCACAATCGGCCTAGCGTCGTCAGGGTTAGGGAGGGTTTGGCCGGTAGGGAAATCCTTGTATCATCGTGCACCAGCAACTCCTGTGGCGGGCTGGGCGCAGTGCGTGCTAAACATAGGTTGCCAGGTACATGGTGTTTCCTCTGACACATTGGTGCGGCTGGCTTCCGGGTTGGATGGCGCTGTGTTAAGAAGCAGTGTGGCTTGTGTATCGGAGGACTTTCAACCTTCGTCTCTCCCGAGCCAGTACGG
Organism: Oncorhynchus kisutch; assembly: GCF_002021735.2. NCBI lineage: Eukaryota > Metazoa > Chordata > Actinopteri > Salmoniformes > Salmonidae > Oncorhynchus > Oncorhynchus kisutch. The sequence continues at coordinate 16,154,162 of NC_034196.2, read as the reverse complement.
GAGTTGTAGCGATGAGACAAGATCGTAGCTACTAAACAATTGGATACCATGAAATTGGGGAGAAAAACAGGTTAAAAAAATTTAAATAAAAAATGAACAAATGTAATGGGACTGTGAGGGGACACACACATTAACACACACATTATTTTGGGGGGGTTTGTTGTTAGTGTTTGTATTATTGTAAAATGTTTCTGTTGTATTGTTCGTATATTGTTGTATTTTAAATTTGTATGTGACTGTCCATCTATCAGTGTATCAGTGTTTTGTTACTTGTCAAGTTTTGTGTTTTTTTGTGGATCCCAGGAAGAATAGCGGCTGCTCCTGCAAAAGTCAATGGGGATCCAAATAAACAAATAAAATGAACTCTCCTTCCCAGGATCCACTGGGCCGGCACGGAGACGGCCACCCAGTGGTGTGGCTATATGGATGGGGCAATTCAGTCAGGTCAGAGGGCAGCCCTAGAAGTACTAGCCAGGCTGTGCCCTTTCACCCTGACCCAGGAGGAGCAGGAGGCTGTGCAGGCTGCCCAGAACCAGAACCATGAGTCTGGACCATGCCAACACATACCTTCCACATCCCATCTCCGCAGGGCTCTGATCCTCACCACGCTCATCATGGCCACTGCTGTACTATTGGCTCAGCTACAGCTCTGCCGAGACTGGATTGGACAGGCTCGGCAGGTAGTGCTACGAAGGTTTGCTTTGTGGTAATAAAATATGCTGTTGTGTTGGAAAAACATCCACTTGACAGGGAAATGCTAGATATCTAAAGATGTTAAATACGATTGAATTATCTGTGACATACAGTATGGTTAACACTGTTTGCCTGGTGGACATTTTTCATTTAAAGAAATGTAATGCTTGTACAGTGTAATGTGGTGGTGGGTGGGGGTGAGACTATACAGAAAGAAAACGTTTACTTTGGACTGCATTGTACTGTAAGTAAATTCAATTCAATGTAGAGTAAAAAAGTGTATGAAAATAAAACAGATACAGTGGGGCAAAAAAGTATTTAGTCTGCCACCAATTGTGCAAGTTCTCCCACTTAAAAAGATGAGAGAGGCCTGTAATTTTCATCATAGGCACACTTCAACTATGACAGACAAAATGAGAAAGAAAATCCAGAAAATCACATTGTAGGATTTTTAATTTATTTATTTGCAAATTATGGTGGAAAATAAGTATTTGGTCACCTACAAACAAGCAAGATTTCTGACTCTCACAGACCTGTAACTTCTTCTTTAAGAGGCTCCTCTGTCCTCCACTCATTACCTGTATTAATGGCACCTGTTTGAACTTGTTATCAGTATAAAAGACACCTGTCCACAACAGTCACACTCCAAACTCCACTATGGCCAAGACCAAAGAGCTGTCAAAGGACACCAGAAACAAAATTGTAGACCTGCACCAGGCTGGGACGCCTGAATCTGCAATAGGTAAGCAGCTTTGAAGAAATCAACTGTGGGAGCAATTATTAGGAAATGGAAGACATACAAGACCACTGATAATCTCCCTCGATCTGGGGCTCCACGCAAGATCTCACCCCGTGGGGTCAAAATGATCACAAGAACGGTGAACAAAAATCCCAGAACCACACGGGGGGACCTATTGAAGGACCTGCAGAGAGCTGGGACCAAAGTAACAAAGCCTACCATCAGTAACACACTACGCCGCCAGGGACTCAAATCCTGCAGTGCCAGACGTGTCCCCCTGCTTAAGCCAGTACATGTCCAGGCCCGTCTGAAGTTTGCTAGAGAGCATTTGGATGATCCAGAAGAAGATTGGGAGAATGTCATATGGTCAGATGAAACCAAAATAGAACTTTTTGGTAAAAACTCAACTCGTCGTGTTTGGAGGACAAAGAATGCTGAGTGGCATCCAAAGAACACCCTACCTACTGTGAAGCATGGGGGTGGAAACATCATGCTTTGGGGCTGTTTTTCTGCAAAGGGACCAGGACGACTGATCCGTGTAAAGGAAAGAATGAATGGGGCCATGTATCGTGAGATTTTGAGTGAAAACCTCCTTCCATCAGCAAGGGCATTGAAGATGAAACGTGGCTGGGTCTTTCAGCATGACAATGATCCCAAACACACCGCCCGGGCAACAAAGGAGTGGCTTCGTAAGAAGCATTTCAAGGTCCTGGAGTGGCCTAACCAGTCTCCAGATCTCAACCCCATAGAACATCTTTGGAGGGAGTTGAAAGTCTGTGTTGCCCAGCAACAGTCCCAAAACATCACTGCTCTAGAGGAGATCTGCATGGAGGAATGGGCCAAAATACCAGCAACAGTGTGTGAAAACCTTGTGAAGACTTACAGAAAACGTTTGACCTCTGTCATTGCCAACAAAGGGTATATAACAAAGTATTGAGATAAACTTTTGTTATTGACCAAATACTTATTTTCCACCATAATTTGCAAATAAATTCATAAAAAATCCTACAATGTGATTTTCTGGATTTCTTTTCACATTTTGTCTGTCATAGTTGATGTGTACCTATGATGAAAATTACAGGCCTCTCTCATCTTTTTAAGTGGGAGAACTTGCACAATTGGTGGCTGACTAAATACTTTTTTGCCCCACTATATCTTGATTACATAAGTATTCAACCCCCAATGTCAATACATGTTAGAATCTCCTTTGACTGTGATTAAAGCTGTGAGTCTATCTGGGTAAATATTTGTCCATTATTCTTCAAGCTCTGTCACATTGGTTTGATCATTGCTAGACAATCATTGTGCCATAGATTTTCAAGTAGATTTAAGTCAAAACTCTAACTCTGCCACTCTGGAACATTCACTGTCTTCTTGGTAAACAACTCCAGTGTAGATTTGGCTTTGTTTTTTAGGTTATTTTCCTGCTGGAATAGGAATTAATATCCCAGTGTCTGGTGGAAAGCAGACTGAACCAAGTTTCCCTCTAAGATCTAGCCTCTGCTGTTCCATTGTGTTAATTGTTTTATCCTGAAAAACTCCCCACTCCTTAACAACTACAAGCATACCCATAACATAATGCAGTCACCACTATACTTGAAATATAAAGAGTGGTACTCAGTAATGTGTTGTATTGGCTTGAAAATATGGAGGGCAGTACTCAGTAATTCATTTGTTTAAAAAAATTATCCAAAAACATAATTCCACTTTGACATTATGGGGTAAAAATAAAATAACAAACGCAACATTCAACATTTGATCCATTTTTAATGCAGGCTGTAACGCAACACAATTTGAAAAAAGTAAACGGGTGTGAAAACTTTCTGAAGGCACTGCATATCAAATTATTTCACATTAGCTCTATGCTTTTCAAATAAATAATATTATACAGTTATCAGCTTCTGAGTTTTTCCATTAGAGAAGAATATAGAAATTGAAATAGGCTAACAAGATGAGTAGTGTGTTAAATCAAATTGACATGCATTTAACTCTAAAATGACATGGACGGTATACCAGTGCCATGGTGAATAGAGAAGAGTACAATATATAGTATTTTCCTACGGATATTCCACATTTCTTCATGGTCACACAGCAAGTAGCCAACAATGTAGGTTTGGTTTGAATTAAATTAGGTGTGTTTGAAAACTGGTCTTGACTAGGTTTAGAAAGCACATTTATGATATGCTGTGTTTTTCCCAAAGACCAGGAAAAGCCGCAGCTTTGTGATATCACCAGGCAGTGCTTACCCACTCACTCTTTCAAGCACAATACATGCATCCTTCCACAGACACACGCATACATCCACAGACACACACGCACTTAGATGAGTGTGTGATGGATGAGCCAGTCATACAACGATAACTTCCCAGTGTAAGTGATTTAATCGCTATCGCTCAATTGCACAGTTGAAAGCTTTTTGTCAGACACAGGCTCCCTGCTAGGGGTAGCTCTCACACCCAGCGGTCATTGGACATCGGTACTGGGTCTCCGTCGGTGCCATGACATGTTATTTGTCTTCGCTATCACTGGTTTTGTTTCAACCAGCCCAGATTAAATCAAGGCCAGCAACTCTTTGTATGTGTCCATTTGTGGGCCCCCGAATGGGTCACGGGACAAATGGTCCCTGGTGGTTCAAAATTCCTAACCGCACATCAATTCAATGTCCATTTGTTGGCATAGTATAGTATCTCACCTGATATAATACCAACACACCCACATGGAGAGCTTAGAAAACAGATGCTATGGTAGGTGAATATGGGTAGTTCCTTCTCACTGTGTATATAGTATGTCATCGGCAGCATAAGTCATGCATGTGCCATCTGGGGGTTTGGCAACATGCCATGTTAGCTGTTTTTTCTGGGGTCATTTAACACGAAGTGATGAGTTGACTCTGTTCTGGGTGAGGGACTGGCAGTCCCATACAGCTTTTAATGTAAAAAAAAGGTGGACCGGAAAAGGGAGCTAAGATCTTTCTGTCAGGTCCTGTCTGTGTCTGTCTGATGAACAGTAATGCTAAGGCTCAGGGTATTAAAGTCTGTGCTTTGAAAATGAATGGTGGTCTTGCCTGAGTCTATGAAAAGCAGTGTGTAACGTTTTTAAACATCTACTTACAATATTGTCATTGCAAAGTCTGCTAAAAGCTAAATATATGCTGTGTTTTCAGAAAGTCACAAGAGCATTACAGTTTGCTTGAGGGACATAGCTGCATTATCGTAATTAAATTGTGGAACCATAACTATCAGCATTAATACTGTCTAAAGGAGATACAGGAATGCTAAATGTGCAATGAAATTGTAGAAATAAACCTTGAAACATAGTGATGATAAGGGGCTCTAAGGACTTTTTTTTAAATCAAAGGACTTTCTTCCAATTAGTTTTAGGGGAAGTAAACATACTCAACATAACCCTTGCCTTATCTGAAGTGTTTTTCTCTTTCTCTTTAGCTACATTATCAAGACTGCAACCTCTGAATGGCCTTACTGCATTTTATTGAAGGATGATTAGTAGGCTACGGTGTAACCCATGCTGACTTATGTCATCCAAGAAATTGCAATTTTTCTACATTGCACAATGAAAAGTAAAGTGAGATGGATTCAAATGAGCACTTAGCCTGACTACGTCAGGAATCTCTTTGAATTGAATGTGAGACTAGGATAGTGCAACATTTCTTAGAGACAGCCCATGCACTGGTGTAAATGCCTGGGTATGGAAGCGTGGGAGAGGAGTGTGGGATGGAGGCCATGCAGGTATCGACACAAGCTTTCAATCTCTGTCCTCCCACTACCTTAAGAGAAGTCAGAGGCATAGCTAGCTAGCTTAAATCGGTTGATCTATGCCCCTATGCATGGCTAGCCAGGGAGATGCATTCGGCCATGAAGCACAACCTATGCTTTTAATGTCCAGGTAAACAGATGACACGGACCTCCACACTGCAGAAGGAATAAGGAAGGGAGCGTCATTAATTTATTGTTTTGAGTCAATCCCCTTCCCCTTGGGACTGTTGTGACTGAAGACGGCTAATTTCACAATTCCCTCCATCACTCTTATCTCTCTCCTCTCACTCTCTGTGGCGAGAGCAACAATCACAGCCTCAGCAGGTTGCTATGGGCATTGAGGTGGAAGACAGAGTGAACAGAGCAGACGTGGTCATGGCAGTGAGGAAAGGGAAGTGGGAACAGCAATTCCTCCATCACCCATTACAGACCTGTTATTTCAACATAACTTGAAGAGCATGAGAAGGAAGAGATGTTTTTACCCGACCCGTTGTGTAAAATTGAGTCTTGTGTGTTATCTTAACCTTTGATGAAAGAATAATTGTACGTGAGAAATGTATGTGTGAGGAGAATCTGTAAATTGGAAAGTGTATTCATCTTGACTGCAACATTTAAGACTGTATACAAGTAGGACAGAAAAAAACAGTGCTAGGTGTTTCATAAGTGTAGTACTCAAATTACGTCATACTTAAATGGGATTTTTTCACCATGGGAAAATGGTCCATGCAAGTGGAGTCTAACTGGCATAGACACATTGCATAAGTAGATACACCTCCTGGGTCTATTTTCGGTCAATAGTGGCCCCGGCTTGTTTCTTTTTGTGTCTAAGGACTGAGGGGGTGGTCTTTGCCAGTGCAAAATGGGAGAAAAATCCAGATTGGGCTGAATTGCACTACGTTTTTTCTCTGCCTGTTTTCAACTATTCTGTATGTAATCCAAATTGCATCCACATGGGAGAGAAATGTAGTACCTTCACAGTGTCAAGCTGGATTGCATACAATGCAGTGGTGGTCCGTGCCATTTAAGATTAGGGAGGGTGATTATTAGAGCTTGGCCTCATTTCTATTACAGCACATTGGATGACTGTCATTCATATTCCATTCACCCAGCTCAATGTAACATCGACAGGTATGGGCTACTACATTATACTTGCATTTTCCCTATACCCATCATGAGGTTGCTACAACCTAGCCTACGACAGAAAGTTTATAACGTAGGTGCACAGGTCGGGAGACACATTGTAGTAATCAAGGTGACAGAATCTTGCCTGCATCTAGCTAATCTGGGGTGTAATCATTAGTCCAAACAAACAAGGGTTTCTATTGGACAAATTCAGGTAGATCACTCATCCTTTCGTTTTCTTCCGTTTAAGAAACATTTTGCAACAGAATCGGTGGAATGAATACATCCCTGATCAACCAGACACACAGTTCATTTTCATAGCAGCCACATACAGCATCATCACTCCTCTCACCTTTCAAATGAATAAAACTGAAAGCTTACTTTGACTTGGAAGAGTTGCAGTGTTGTATAGCCTTAGCCAGCTAGCCACATAAATAACATTTCTCTCTGTTTGAGTCATGTTGTTGAGTAGGCTAAATTAGCTGCATTATCTAAGTAAGTGAAATGTAAACTAAGAAGAAGAAACAAATACAATGAAATATAGCTAGCTCTCTCGGCTGCTTCTCCTTAATTTTTTAAGAATGTATTTGTTCAAAACTGTTCAACTATTGTCTTTCTCTGAGTCAACTAATCACCACAATGCATGCACTGTAGTGCTAGCTCGCTGTAGCTTATGCTATCAGTACTAGATTCATTCTCTGATCCTTTGATTGGAATGGCAACATGTCAGTTCATACTGAAAGAGCTCTGATAGGTTGGAAGGTTGTCCCCCGGATGTCGTCATAATTACTATGCAAGGCTATGGAAGGGGGTGAGAACCATGAGCCTCCAAGGTTTTGTATTTGAAGTCAGTGTACCCAGAAGAGGATGGAAACCAACTGTCCTCCGGCTACACCATGGTGCTACCCTACAGAGTGCTGTTGAGGCTGCTGTAGACCTTCATTGAAAAACAGTGTGTTTTAATCAATTATTTGCTGACCTGAATATATTTAGTTTTTATCTAAAAAGGATAACTCTTTTAATGTTTCACTATTTAGATTTTTCCTCTGAGGAGCCTCCACTGGTATACCCTACAGTTGAACATCTTCACTCGGGGGCCTTCCGGAGGAGGAAATGTTATGGACTGCCAACTGTCTGGTCTGGACCCTGGTCAACACTATACAGCCTCATGCATTATTCAATTGGCGTGGTCTCTCCAACACAGCGCTCTGTCTGTGTCACTATCACCGCAGAGCAAGGGGGGGGGGGGAGAGAGAGAGTGAGTGGAGGAAGAAATGCCACAGGGAACACCAGGCAGATTTGCCATCTGGACCTCTGAGGTGACAGCTTGACACACGTTTCAAGAGCAGCTAAACGCGGGAGCAAATTCACAAACTTGGCCCCCTCTTGAGAAAAGCTATGCTATGGTACATGGAGCGTAAAGCGGTTGGTGCAACGGAGCGGTGCACATGGTGTGTCACAGTATACGGTCGAACAGAAGTCAATGCTCCAAAATTAATTAAGCTAATGGTGATGTGACAGGAGAGATGTGTGTGGAATAGAATGGACTCTATCAAGCATAAACTCAGACCAAACTTACAAATAAGCATACTGTGCGTCAGTCAGTCATTTGTACGATCAGTAACACTCACGTCTTGTGAAGGGTGCTGATGTCTTGGTCTTTTCCTAGTTAGCAGGTGCATCGAGCTCATCGTACAACTTCATACATCTGTAGTAACTGCGTATGGACATACACAGGCAGACGGACGCATACACACACCATACAGACACACAGGGTACTAACAAGCTCATCCAAAGACTACTCACACTTTCTCTAGTTGGTGTGCTCATGCTCACGTTTCCTCCAGTTTTATTATTTAATGTACACCCTGAAAATCCATATGCTGGAGAACAGCTCCGTAACAAATGTATATGGTTTCCATTACAGTATGGTAGAAAAAAAGGATCAATGACATTTCCATTTTATCAATTTATATTGCTCACCATTGACTCAGACATCATTTTCTTATAAAACAGAACAGTTTTCAGTGAACAAATAGTACAGTTAATTATAAAATGTTCGGGGGGAGAAAGCAGAAATATACAGTACAAAATAGCTATCTTTTCAGTGTAGAAATCCATTAATACTCTTTTGACGAGGAAAACACCTCCAAGCTCAACCCCATTTTGAACACATACAAAGAACAAAACAGGTGAAACTAATGACTCCCCCATCCCTCTCAATCTCTCTGTACACACAAGCACACTCAAATGTAAGACATCCTTTGAACACTGGAACTGCCAAAGGGCAACGCCCACTGCCATTTGATTGTGTAATTAAAATAAAGCAACATCCTGCTTCTTCGCTGACTTTCCCTTAAATATTTGTATTTTACATTGTTCAGCTGTCAGAATGTTTTAAATGGCCTTTGTAAAAAAGAATCTGATCATGGATTCTATTACTTACTACTAATCTAATTGATCAAATGTATTTCAAATACATGTTGAAGTAGTTTCTATGTTGGTATTTACAGGTATTTAGGATGATAACATCACAGTAGATGAATCTCAAAGGGTCACCGTTCTCTAGCGGGAACACTTAAAAGGCTTCTTCAGCTGTGCCCTTAGGAAAACCCTTTTTCCATGTGGAAATGGTTTTACATGGAACCCAAAAGGGTTCAACCTGGAACTAAAAAGGGTTCTTCAAAGGGTTATCCTATGGGGACAGCCGAACAACCGTTTTAGGTTCTAGATAGCACCTTTTTTTTTTTTTAAGAGTGTACTTGTACGCTGAGATGCTCAGCGGTTCTAGTGTTAAATGGGATTTGACATAACCTTTTAAGGAGATTTTGATGTTGTCACGTATTCAGCGTTACTCATAAGTTGTTAGAAGTGGCATGAACTGTATTTGTGGCACACGTACATAATACTGTATCTTGCTCAAACACACTATCAGGAAATGCAAACACACTCATGCATGAACACACGCGACAGATACACACACACCCACCCACACAGACACGCACGTTGATTTGGCAGAAGAGCACTGTAGTACTATAAGTACAGGAGAGAGTTGAGGCTTCGTCCATCTTCAAAGATTACAGAGGAATCCAAGGAATCCTCTGTGGAACGTTCATCATTCCAACGAATGAACGCACACACACACGCACGCACACACGCACACACACACACACACACACACACACACACACACAAACAAAAGAGCTGATTGGATATAGAACATCTGTCCCTCTAGTGCTCTGACCCTATGGCAATAGTCTCATATCAGTGAGTATTATCCCAGAGGGAACTCTGCTTTGAAATGGTTTCACTGTGAAATTGTCTGGTCCTCTCTTAATGTGACAGAACAACCACAGAGAGAGTCCTCCCCAGTCCCCACGAGACAGAGGGCTGGATTCAATCTGTATTGCTGAAGCGTTACAGATTGCACAATGAAAATGTAAAGGTAATTTACAATTGAGTTGACATATGCAGCGTTTAACGTGAATGCAGTCTAAACTAACGTGGGAACATTGCCTTTAAATTTAAAATCACGCTGACTGGATAGAGCCCAGAGACACTCAAAACACCCACCCCTAAAGGCTTTTGTTGTCGGAGAGAGACGGTAGATTTTTTGTTCTTGAAATAGACATATACTCCAGTTGAGAAGTTTGAGACTCAGGTTTACCTTTTTATTTTATTTCCTGGCCTGATTATGGGCCAAGGTGTGTAATTACAGTTGTCTGTGTGTCTGGGAATAGACTGAGTCCTCCACCAGGTGTGATTGGCAAGAGGACCAGTTGCTCTCCAGAGTAGATCCTCAGACCTTTTAGAAAACGACCTCCAGCTCCCCAGGGGACTAGATGAACAATGACAGCTTCATTCAAATATTACTCAACAGACAGGTGCACACTGTAACTTATAAAGCAAACAAAATACACATAAATACTTCTGAGCCGCAAATCAGCGGATAGCTTATTTTGTAGCCGTCTCGACGGAATAGAAATGATTTATATTTTTTGAAACCACAGCTGCAAATAATGGGTTGTTCAACAGCAAAGAAAAATCATGGAAATGGCTGGGCTGAAACTTCACTGTGAAATGTCTGGGCGGTCACAGCCCTGTCCACTTGTCACCTTCATTAGATGTAATGTTCCGTAAGCTCCACAGCCCACTTCCGCAACGCCAGCCTCCAGCAGAGTGACAGGGTTCCACTGCTCATTGTGTCACACGCCAAGTCAGAGTCCCACGTTTCCGTGGCAACGGTCAGAGGGGTGCTGCAGACGCGAAGTGTTTCAACCCCCCTCAATCTGGACTAGCACAATTGGCTAATCAAAGGGTTAAAGTGGCCGGTGCGTTAACAGCAACCTAGGTCATAGCTGGATGAACACTGTCCCAGGGCAGCTGAGAACCAGTCAGAAAGAGTATAGAGACCTTGTAAAAGAAAAGAAAACATAAATATTCAGTGGGATAGAAATCATGAAAGTCATTCTTGCTCCTATATTAGATTGTCAATGGGCTCGTGGAGGCATACTGTAGACGTCTAGAGAGTGCCACTGTAGGATCAGAATAGACGGTAATGGAGAAGCTGTAGTGTTGTAGGGCCTTATTCCTCTGCTAGTTCGCAATGGGCTGGTTAAACATACATCTTCTAGTGAATGGTGGGTACGTCTCCAAGCCAAGCTCCAGGCAATGGTCGGGGACACGTGTATTCATTCTGAGGGGAAAATAAAGATGACAAAGTTAAAACAAGCGGTGAGTGTGGTACATTGGTGGTGGTTACAACAAAGTAATTACCGTTCTTGATTAATCTGATCATGGCACAATGGAGCCATGACAATGCAAGCAAAGCAAATTAGGGTAAGCAATTAAGCAGACAATGAAATGCCACCGCTTTGACGGTTTAGAGGTTTGAAATGGAGTGGCTTCGCCTAATGATAGAGACAGAGCGACGAGACTCCACCAAATTAAAATAGTGACTCGTCATCCATGTTCATTTTCAGAAATGTTAATTAAAGTTTTGCCAATTAAATCAAATTGTTCCATTGTGTTCAATTGACCTTGCTTACATTAACACTTTATCTTAAGCAAATTAAAACATCCTGTCTGAATACTAATGGTAATGTGTATTGTGCGCAACGATCGTTATCTCAATTACCCTCTAGTTGGACAAAGGCCTTAATCTAAAGAATCTCCGTGGTGCAGACCTATTAGGCTACATCATGTTTCCCCCTTTGAAAGACCTCAGTAATTACATGACAAATCGGGGCTAGCAGTTTTCCTCTCTGCAGATATGGGAATGCATTAACCCATGTTGCTCCTCCACAGAACTTGGGTTAAAAAATTTAAAAAAACAAGCTCCACACCAGCTTGTTAGAATCTTCACACTTTAACTCCAGAGTCACAAGCTGTGAATGAATCTTAAACCCGAATAACGACAGGAGGAGACTCAGTCTCTGCCTTACCAAGGTTGCCTCTGCATTAACCTTTTAAGAAGCCTATTTTGGGGCTTGGCTCGAGGTAAATCCAATCTTAATAACGGAGATGCTTTGGATTTTGCCATCCTAAGCTATTTCTGGAGTTCTCAGAATCCGCCTGGAATTATAAATGTGAGGCTTTCTGCTGCCACAGCTTAGATAACTGTGTGTCAGTGACAGATGCCCTCTTCCTCTGACGGGCTGTAAAGCTACATATACAGTAGGATGCCCTGAGACTCATTTGGATTCAGCCTGCTATCAAACATGCAGACACAACTCACTCATCTCTCTCTAAACATGATCTGATCGAAATTTGTTGCGTCTACACATGGAAATACAATCTGTCTCTTATCTGCTCACATTGTCCATATTGTGACCAGATTCCCTGTATGCAAATGAATCTAACATGCCTTATATGACACACCCACTGGGCACACGCTGGTTGAATCAACGTTGTTTCCACGCAATTTCAATGAAAGTACGCTGAACCAATGTGGAATAGACATTGAATTCATGTCTGTGCCAGTGGGAAGCTGTATAAATCGATAGAAAACACCACACTTTTATAGTCAATAGTTTTATACTCTCATAATTTCAGCCTACTTTTGTTATCCAACATTTTAAGAATGGGCTTAATAGGCTACAGTCCCTATAGACGGGTGGGCTGATGATGTCACGAAAATGATGTGTGTGCATCAATGTTGCCCTAAGCCACACGTTGTTATGCTCCTGAACAGTCAGATAGTAGCAACAATGACAAGAAGCTGCCATGTGATGAATCGTAGGTGGCTCATTACAGCTCGTTGTATCTTGTTAACAGTTGTTGTATCTTGTTGATACCATGTCTTGTTTTGAGGTGTTTTGACTGATTTCATGTCAATGCTAATTTGGCAAAAAAAATGCCATCTAGCTAACAAACAAATGTAACAATGTATTTGAGAGACAATGAGTCTGACAACGAGTGTTCAGGGAAACTCTCTGATAGCTAAAAAAGACACCAAACAAACGAGTATCTGGATGTGTGTACAAAGTGCAATTAATGCACAGTATGAATAAAGAGCACACTTAAATTACAGAATAGGCTACAAATCCGACTGGGATATATATTTTTTTACGGTCATCCAACTCGGAATTCTAAGTCGGACACTCGGGCATCTTTTTTAGATCGATGCCGTGTTCAACACAACTGGGAGCTCAGAACTCGGAAATCTCAGACTTCCAACCTCACTGCTTTCAAAACAACTGGGAACTCTGAAAAAAAAACAAGCTCCCACTGGGAAAATCTATTTGAACGGTCATCCAATTCTAACTCGGGAATTCAGGCCTCATTCTAGAGCTCCGAGTTAGGTCATGATTTTACCTTTGTATTTTTCCAAGTTCCCGGTTGTTTTGAACGCGGCAAGAGCTATGACTTTCCGACCTGAAGATCACTGACATCATGATTTTACCTCGCCCCCCCCCCCCCCCGAGTTCCCAGTTGTCTTGAAAGCACCATGACCATCAGATTCAGTTACCATCTGTCCAGTAAAATAAAAAAGCATTTCGATTTATGCTCAGCTGTGCCTCGCAAGTGCTACAACAACTGATCTATTTTGTTATCAAAGCTCGAGATTTGAAATGCAGTATAGTCTGAGAAGAACCATGTTTGCAGGCCAGGCATAAATGTATTAGGCCTAACGCATAAACCTCAATCCTACATAGCTGTTTTTATTAGGTTCATGTAAAAAAAAAAACATCTGAGCTGTAAATCTCGGCTTGCCTTTTGACTGCGAAAGTGATCTTGACAGTTTGGTGACCACTGAATGAACCTATAGCAAGAGGCGTGGTCAAAGGATTAAAATACATGGATAAAAGAGACAATTGGTCAAAAAAAGTGCAAAGGAGGTCACGTGTTTAGCAAATACTATGGCCTTAAGTAGCCGTAAGAGTCCTTCATCTTGTAGCCTACATTATATTTGGACATCTTCTGCACTGTGTTAATAGTTGGAAAATGCAACAGAATATAATAGAATTGAAAAGGATTGCATTATAATAGCACCGTATGGTTTCCACATCTGATACAGTAACTGAATTATACTATTCACCTCCCGCCCACTGTTCATTCTGGCTATATCTCCAGGTGGAAAATTAGGCCTACATACTACACCTAGCCATACACTTGTCATGCATTGCACCCTTCTGCTGTGACTCCATCATAGTATGTCCCATGCATCCCCAGTACATTTGTAGTTCAGTTGAAATTCTGATATTACAGTCCTTGGTCTTTCTGTACAATGTTTTCAAATGTTTGATTGATGTGGGAACAGGAGAACCAGTTCTCTCTCTCATCCAGAACAATATTTTTGAATATATATATATATATATATATATATCTTTATTTCTATCTGGCAATTTTAGCTGTATGCGGTATTGGACTGTGGATTCCGAAAACAGTGCACAGGCACTTGGTTTCTAACGAAGACCATGATCTTAATTCAACTGGCTGGTGTTATTTTTTTGTTGCCAAATGTATAATGCTTTCGTTGTCTGGATTTGATTACTTAAATTTTCAAAATATATATTTTCACCTTAATTTAACCAGGTAGGCTAGTTGAGAACAAGATCTAAATTACAACTGCGACCTGGCCAAGATAAAGCAAAGCAGTGCGACACAAACAACAACACAGAGTTACACATGGAATTAAAAAAACATACGGTCAATAACACAATAGAGAAAAAGTATATATACAGTGTGTGCAAATGAGATAAGATAGGGGAGGTAGGCAATAAATAGGCCATAGTGGCAATATAATAACACTTTAGCAATTAAACAGTGGAGTGATAGATGTGCAAAAGATTAATGTGCAAGTAGAGATACTGGGGTGCAAAGGAGCAAAATAAATAAATAATAAATAACAGTATGGGGATGAGGTAGTTGAATGGAATATTTACAGATGGACTATGTACAGGTGCAGTGATCTGTGAGCTGCTCTGACAGCTGGTGCTTAAAGTTAGTGAGGGAGATATGGGTCTCCAGCTTCAATGATTTTTGCAATTCGTTCCAGTCATTAGCAGCAGAGAACCGGAAGGAAAAGGCGGCCAAATGAGGAATTGGCTTTGGGGGTGACCAATGAAATATACCTGCTGGAGAGCGTGCTACGGGTGGGTGCAAATATGGTGACCAGTGAGCTGAGATAAGGTGGGACTTTACCTAGCAAAGACTTATAGATGACCTGGAGCCAGTGTGTTTGGCAAGGAATGTGAAGCGAGGGCCAGCCAACGAGAGCATACAGATTGCAGCGGTGGGTAGTATATGGGGCTTTGGTGACAAAACGGATGGCACTGTGATAGACTGCATCTAGTTTGCTGAGTAGAGTGCTGGAGGCTATTTTGAAAATGACATTGCCGAAGTCAAGGATCAGCAGGATAGTCAGTTTTACAAGGGTATGTTTGGCAGTATGAGTGAAGGATGCTTTGTTGCGAAATAGGAAGCTGATTCTAGATTTAGTTTTTGATTGGAGATGCTTAATGTGAGTCTGGAAGGGAAGTCTACAATCTAACCAGACACCTAGGTATTTGTAGTTGTCCACATATTCTAAGTCAGAACCGTCCAGAGTAGTGATGCTGGACGGGCGGGCAGGTGCGGGCAGGTGCGGGCAGCGATCGGTTGAAGAGCATGCATTTAGTTTTACTTGCATTTAAGAGCAGTCGGAGGCCACGGAAGGAGTGTTGAATGGTATTGAAGCTTGTTTGGAGGTTTGTTAACACAGTGTCCAAAGAAGGGCCAGAAGTATACAAAATGGTGTCGTCTGCGTAGAGGTGGATCAGAGAATCACCAGCAGCAAGAGCGACATTATTGATGTATACAGAGAAGAGAGTTGGCCAGGGAATTGAACCCTGTGGCACACCCATAGAGACTGCCAGATGTCCGGACAACAGGCCCTCCGATTTGACACACTGAACTGAACAGAGAAGTAGTTGGTGAACAAGGCGAGGCAGTCATCTAAGAAACCAAGGCTGTTGAGTCTGTCGATAAGAATGTGGTGATTGACAGAGTTGAAAGCCTTGGCTAGGTTGATGAATACAGCTACACTGTATTTTCTCTTAACCATAACCAATGGCGGTTATGATATCGTTTAGGACCTTGAGCGTGGCTGAGGTGCACCCATGACCGGCTCGGAAACGAGACTGCATAGCGGGGAAGGTATGGTGGGATGCGAAATGGTCTGTGATCTGTTTGTTAACTTGGCTTTCGAAGACCTTAGAAAGGCAGGGTAGGATAGATATAGGTCTGTAGCAGTTTGGGTCTAGAGTGTCTCTCCCTTTGAAGCGGGGGATGACCGCAGCAGTTTTCCAATCTTTGGGGATCTCAGACGATACGAAAGAGAGATTGAACAGGCTAGTAGTAGGGGTTGCAACAATTTCGGCTGATAATTTTAGAAATTACACTTCAAGGACATCCGTACAAAATGCGTCTTTGACTACCTCCGAAGGTGGTCAGAAAGATATAATCACAATCAGATCACAATGTGTATTTTGATTGTCTACACATCGACAAATGTGGGCACAACCAGAATGTGGACAAGATCAGGACAAAAGACGCATGTTAGAACCAGGTATAAATGGAGCTTCGGAGTCTCTCAGTTGGGGGAGCTAATTGGACACTGAGTTCATCTTCGAGCTTCATACAAGTGCAACTTTAACATAGCTCAAACAGCCACACACACACACACACACACACACACCTTGACTACAGTCATTCACAGAGAAAACCTTTACCTCCGGACACTAACAAATGAATACATTGAAGCAAAAATGTAAAATACCCTTTCTACTAGTGAATGCACACAGGCTCAGGTAATGTAAGACCCCTGGATACTACCTGCACTTGCTTAGCAGACAAGAATTGAACACAGGCACTGTATTGAGTTGCACATACAGCTCTCTATTGTTTCACTCTATCCCTACTTTTCCAAAGAGTAAGTGACATTTTCAATTTTTTGAGTAAAAACTTAAATTATTTTGCTGACCCCTGGTCTAGAGATTCCTCTCTCCAAAAGGTGAACACCTATACTGGCATCTCAAACAAGGTACTGTACAGAAATCCTTCTCTACTTTTCTGGAAAAAACGGAGAGAGGGCGTCTGACCCCTCTTTCCTCCTCTCCGTCAGTTTGCGATGTGCTTGTAATTAGCCTGTTATAGTGTGCACTAATTAGGATGATATAAACATGAGGTAATTAGTTTGCTCTTTGTCAGGGGAGCGGGAGCTAACACAGACATATGCCAGCTGCTCTCTCTGGGAGCACAGGCTCCTCTCTCCCGCTCTCTCCATCCACTCAGGGCTCCAATTAGCCAAAAGTCTCCCCACCAATTTATTGTATTTCTTTTATAGAAGCTTTCACTCCCCTCCTATACGCCATTATGAGAAGAAGCAGCAAGCAGATGCAATTAAAGAAGAAAAAAAGGGAAATCACTGGAATTCTCTGACTTTTTCTTGAGCTAAATTATGCTTCAGTGACCTGTACATGCACCGTGGAGCGGGTTAGTGTGGCTGTGGAGGAACACGGCCCACGCTAGGTCTTTGTAGAGCATGTGATTAACAAGGTCGGCTAGGACTGGGGAGGAGGTGAAAGTGAGGAAGCACACTGGGGACTGTGTGATTCACACCCGCCAACAAATGAGATAATGATGGACGTGTAGCAACTCTAGTCTTCTCACCGGAAAAGGACAAAAGAGAGAGGGATGAAATGAGAGCAAAGCTGAGGTTCTCTCTCAAATCAAACCTCTCTCTCTCCCCCTCCCTCTCTCTCTCTCTCTCTCCCTGTCCTTCTGTCTGCCTGCCTGTCTGCCTGTCTGTGTAGAGCGTAGGCACATTGTTAATGTTGCATCTTACTGGTGATATATTAATATACAGTACAGCTCTGACGTTGGAGCTATTACAAACCTCATGAAATAGATATTTCTTTAACTCTCTCTCTCTCTCTCTCTCTCTCTCTCTCTCTGTGTTTACACCTTTCAAATGAGCATTTTGGAAATATCAAATATATAAAGGACTTTTGTATGTCTTCACATGCCAATAGCTAGACAAGTTAGTTCCCAGCCACATAAACACAGTACATATCCTGCTGTATCATCCTTAGAAAACATTTCACAGAATGTTGGTGACATTCATGAAGACGTGTTGTGTACGATGGGGAACAACGTACTGGCTGCAATGTTTTATGTTAGCTGATTACTAACTTCCAAATAAACAGTGTGATCAACACAAGGCAAAAACAGAGGGGCTGAAACCAATTGCTCGTCATCTGTCACGAAGCCTGCAGGGAGACGTAGGCCTGCAGGGAGACGTAGGCCTGCACACTCAGTAATTTGACTGCAATCTGCTTGCATTTTGCAGGGGAAAATCTTAACAAAAATCTCAAATCTATCAGAACATGTAGAGTAGAACTACACGTTTTACATTGCAGTTATTGCTTTTCAAATGGTCATTGACCAACGTATTGTGCAACGCTACCAGAAATGAACAAATCTTGTCATGAAAGTGAGAGGGTAGATAGATCTAAAAAACAAAGCTGGGTGGAGTAGCAATCATCTGGAACTTTACTGTAGGCAAGTCTGATGTCTACTGGAACACATTTGATTAGGGTCATTCTCACGGAGGTCTCTACCTACCAGGATACTGTGCTATTACAGGACAATGCTACAACATGAGAACAGTTTCTCTCTCTGAACATAGACTGTATACTTACTACCTTATTTTGAAAGTATACAATTTGCCCCTATCCTTTCCCCCCTTCTTTAAGAAGAAAATAATAAAAGCACATATTAACAGTAGTGCTGAAAGCATGAATGCATGAATATATAAATCTTGACAGCAACAGTAATATTTTGCCCGGGGACACATATCATGACTCAAACTGCAATGCAAACTTCAACGTGACAGGGTGCACAAATCTCCAGGAGCCTCACAAAGGGAAGGCAGGCAGACAGCCAGCCAACACATCTGCCTGTATAGGAGGTAGCTATGGACTGCTGCAGTGACTAAGTATGTTATAGAATAGTGATTAAGATTTTGGGGGGCTGGATAATGATTGTGTATGTACATGCAATGCAGAGCAGAAAATAGACACAAGCTTGAGGAATGGTGTTGGCTGAAGGATCTCTCAGAGGAAATGTGTCGCAATGACTTCTAGAGAGGATCCAACACAAGGATGTCCCGATGAAATTGTGCGTGTGTGTGTGTGTGTGTGCGGCGTGCACGCCTGCGTATGTGTGTGTGTTGTGATTTATGAATATGATTTATGCTAGTGATGGACGACCACATTAGGAGCGGCAGCTTCCTTCCAACATAATCTCACTCTATTCCTCTCTCTCACACACAAACATCATCAACAATCCAACAAACTCTCGAATTCAACGAACCCAGGATATTAAAATAATATTACAATGATGTTAAAATGTTTCCCATATGTATCTATTTATTCATGGTTTATAATACTCTAAACAGGGATAAGCTCTCCACCTCGAATATCTAACAAAGAAATGTGCCTTCTTCAGATTTAATTCAGTAGTTAAGTTTAGAGAAAGGCTATCTCCACTCGCCATTATTCTTTAAGAGGCCTCATTAATATGTACGCAAAGAAGGATCGTATTGTAATTACCGTATTCTAATACAATTAGAAAAATTAGGAAAATAAGTAGACATCTGAGTTTATCCTGTTTTTCTTTTCAACCGGGCAGAAGAGAACACAGGAATTGTGTGTTATATTCCTACGGTCACAGTGACTGCAGTCTAACACTGGCACCAAGTGAACGCCCATCTCGACAAATGTCTCCGTTCCCCTCTGAAAACCATCCTTTAATAATTCAAACATTTGCTGAGAAAGAGAGCCAGAGTCTTTGTGAATTAAAATTAATGTGACAAGAGAAAAGAGGCAAATATGTTCTCAAAAAACTTTACGGGGCAAAAAAAATTGTCCCCGTTTTCTTTTCCAAGCAGGAGATAATAGTGTGGAAGCCTGCTGGTGAATTTGATCTTGTTTAGTTTGACAATCTTTCATGATCTCTATTCAGGAGGAGGGGACACAAAGGTGACACAGGGCATTGTTTATTCCATTGATCTAACATTGAAACTGCCTCCACTTAAGCAACCCTAGGAATGGTACAGTCAAAGCATGTGATGTACAGTTTAGAGTGCAAGGTCTCAACAGTGCAGCCTTGGGACTTACAATTAAAGAACCAGACTAAAGAACACTCATGAGTCATGGAGTAGTTTGAATATGTCAAGAAGCCAAAACGTGACTACTCAGACAATAATCTGAAAGGACATTTTTTATGTGAATGGACTTTACTTCGACTGCAAAATCATGTTATAGAAACTGGCAAATGGTATGTGACATAACTCTATTCAGCAAGTAAAATGGAAACAGTTGTATGTGTTGGTCAGATGAAAGTACACTGTGGTTCCCAGTGTTAACTGGTCAGGTTCACGGTCCTGTAGACCAGGCGTGCCTAGATACAGATCCATACCTCCCCTTTGACCCTTCAGTAGAGGGTAGTGATGGGCATTCTGAGTACTTCTCGGTGAGAAGGATCTTCTGGCTCCAATCACTGACAGTACAAGAGCCATTCACTTTCAGTCGGTATAGTCAACGACCAATCATATTCACCTGAAGAAAACTGAAATCATGACCAATGGGCCAATGGATGCTAAGCCTGCCCTAGGAAGCCTAGAAATGACTGCAGGTCTCCAGGGGCACAACATAACATGTGACAATTTCTTCTCCTCATATGCACTTAGTCAGGAGCTGCTCCCCAAAACATGAGCATGGTGGGGATGGTCAGAAGGAACAATCCTGAGTTCACTACCAAGGACAGGGAATGTTTTTCCTCTGAATGTGCCTTCACTGATAAACACACTCTTCTGTCCTACTGCCCAAAGGAAATGAAGAATGTGCTCCTGATGACAACTCTGCACAAGGTTGCCGCTGTGTGTACCAGGGAGGACAAGAAGCCCGTTCTATGGCCGCTAGAGACTGAAGAGACCAAAAGAAGAGGAGCAATCTGTGTGCACCAAGCGATGTCAAAACGAGCATTATGTACCATAAATGCAGTGCATATATTTGCAAGGCACATGCAGCAACAACCACGTAATGTCCAACATGTGCGTGAGAACACACAAAATGGAACCACCATTGATTGACAGATTGTGAATATTTTAATGTTTTTGTTATTGTTAGTAATACTGTTATTGTTACTGTTGTTCTTTAATGTGTTCAGACATTAATTGTGTAATATGGTAAAGTTTTCATGTGTAGTTTTGGACCTATGTCATTTCTTTACTAATAAAATCATTCCGGTCAGTTTTGACCGGGAACGCAGATATTATTTTGTGCAGATATTATTTTGTGCCACAATTTAAAAAATTGAAATCCTTGTCCTTGCTAAACTTTGACACAAAGTAGTCTGTGATAAATAGCACAATATGTTTCATCTGAGTATTTGTTATCGTTAAAATAATCCATACATTATGCTTTTTTTAAACTCAAAAACGAGATGTATGAGCTCAGGTCAATGAGGCCTACAGGCCATAAATAGCAAATAGAAGTTCAAAACTTGTAGGGCAGAGACGGTTTGCCTCGGGCCAGGGAGCGACAGGTTTTGACCATCTTCGTGCTTCTGGGCAGCGGCGGACATCTTGGCACAGACGGTGTGCTGGGTTGAAGGAGAGCGGGGTGAAAACTGATTTCTCTGCAGCGCCGTGAAAGAAGCAGACCTCGAACCCTAGCTGGAGGCTGGGGGGGGGGGGGGGGGGGGGTATTCTCAGGGCCAGGCTTTTACTGTGGCAACAAGTGGCTCGGTCAATGGGAGCAAATTACTGGTTGCCAAAGTCCCTGAACCTGGTGTGGGATGGATATCAGAATGACGGTACCACGTGAGCACATTGTTTCTCCCCAAGGTTCCTCGTGTTCAGGGGTATCGAGAGTGCGGCGTCGTCCAGCTGTGGGCATAATAAGCACCGTTTCTTCCCCACATTCTGACACACAATTGTCAAGAACGGTGGATAAGTTGTCCCAGTCCTCAGGGTTTCCCTCTTCATGTAGTTGTACATCTTTCCCACAGAAAGTTTCTGAGGTTTAATTTCAAGGATGTGACCTACGAGTTTCTGGTGCTGTCGTTCGGCTCTCCCTATCGCCCTGAACCTTTTTTTACGGTGATGGCGATGGCTTTGGCAATGGTGTGATGCCAGGGGATCAGAGTATTCGCCTATCTGGACAATTGTCTAGTCGTAGCGGAGTCGAGGGAACTTGTTGAGCTACACACTGCTACACTGGTTTTCCAAATTCAGTCTCTGGGGTTCATAAGGAATCACAAGAAATCCTTTTGACTCTGGCTCAGTGCATTCAGTTTCTGGGTCTGCTTCTGTACTCAGTTCTGAATCATGCATTTTTGTCCCAACAGAGTAAGGTCGCATTTGGCTGTCTGGCACGGTTTCCGTTGGGGCACTCTGTGCCTTTTCACTTGTGCCTGCAGTTATTGGGTCTGATTTTCTCTATGATAGCTGTGGTGCCTCTGGGACTTCTGTTGATGCGTCTATTTCAGTGCTAGGTGATTGCTACGCGTCTGGACTCATCTCATCACCGCCAGCAGTTGCTCAAGGTATCCTCGTCATGCCTAAGGGCGTTGACTCCTTGGAGAGACCCATGGGACGGGTAGTGTCCTGCAGGCTGATCACAACAGACACATCCTTACTGGGTTGGGGAGAACTGTGTGTGGGCTATTCGGAAAGAGGGTTTTGATCAACAGTGCAATGGGCGATGCATAACAATCACCTAGAGATACTGTTTTGGTAGCGCTGAGGGGTTTCCTTCCGATGTTAGAGGGCCAGCATGTGTTGGTAAGGTCCGACAACAGGACGGTGGTGGCGTAGATCAAATGGCGGGGGGTCTCTCTATCTCCTAAACCTGGCCCGTTAGCCGCTCGTATGGAGCAGTACACATTTCCTGTTCCTGTCGTGGGACGTATCTTGCCGGATCCCTCAACGTGGGTGCAGATCTACTTTCCAGAGGGGGTCCCATCTCTATGGAGTGTAGACTGCACCCCTCAGTGGTTGCGCAGATATGGACCAGATATGTGACCAGTTTCGGCGCGTACAACTTTACGAATTTCAAGAAAACACGCATTATCATCTTTTCTTCTCAATGAGGGATCTGGGTGCTCCATCGGGAATCGATGATTTTGTGTATCAGTGGCCTCGAACCCTGTTCTATGCATTTCCTCCGGTGGACCTGATTCAGGCCACAGTCGAGAGGGTCTGGCAGGAGGGTCTGATTCTGGTGGCACCTATTGGCCCAGACTACCCTGGTTCCCGAAAATCATCCGCCTGTTGGGCGGGGACCTGTGGAGGATTCCGTGTTGTCAGGATGTATTGTCCCAGGCGCAAGGGACAGTTTGTCAACCCCAACCACAGATATGTGATCTGTGGGTATGGCTCTTGAAAGATTGAATTTGACGGCTAGGAGTTTACCCTCGACCGTGATTACAAGAGGGTTGTATACATATAAGTGGCTCGAATTTCAGGATTGGTTTTCGGGTTAAATTAGTTTCTCCCCCCCTTCGGACCTCTTTGTTGGACATTTTGATGTTCTTGCAAGAGCTTTTTGAGCAGGGCCTTTCTTTTTCCACATTGAAGGTTTATATGGCAGTCATCTCGGCGTGTCATGTAGGGATTGACGGCTCTACCCAGTAGTCTCATCCTCTGATGGTGTGGTTCCCGAAAGGCCAGTGTCTAAGCCCATGGCACCGACATTGGACCTGGCTTTGGTCCTTGACGCTCGGTGTGAGTCTCCCATAGAACCATTCAGAGTGTCCTTTCCCACAAGACTGCCTGCTCATGGCTTTGGCGTTGGCCAAGAGCGTTGGGGATCAGTACACCCTTCCTATTTGGAGTGTGGGCCTGGGGACTCCAAAGTGATGTTACATCCTAATGCAGCTTTTGCTCCCAAGGTTATGCCCATGTCTAACAGGTCACTTGCTTTTCTTTCAAGCTGTTCCCTTTCTCACCTCCTCCGTTTGCTTCCGGTGAACAACAGAGGTGCCATGGCCTGTGTCCGGTGCACACTGTACGCACATATATGGATAGGACCAAGGACACAGTGGTTCTTCCTTTAAAAGTTGCAGCACAGCTTACGGGGGTTCCGCAGAATTCTATGGCACGTTATTTAAGTGTCAGCCATTGTTGCCAGAACGGAGCAATTTACAACAATCTGCCACCATCTACCACAAACATTCGCAACATAAGCTCAACATTTTTAAAGGAAGAACCAGGGTTTGTGACCAGTTTATTGTCCGTTTCGCTAATACAACTCGGGGCGCTTTCGAGTCAGCATCTTTCTCATTGGATTGTGGATCTCCCTAGCATATATATAGCATAAGGATTGGTGACATGTGTGCTGCAGCGAGTTGGGGTAACCAACATACCATTGTGAGGTTTTATTGCTTGGATGTAACTGTTCCCAGTGTGGCTCATAGTGTTGTTATGGCTGGGTCCGGGAGAGGGTGTTAGGCAGTGTGTAGGTTGCGCATTTATCTGGGTTACCACAGTTCCCTGTGGGTTTAAGCCTTGGGCTGCCTTGGGGTGCAGCAGCGCGTAAATTGCGCATTCATCAGGGTTACCACAGTTTCCTGTGGGTTTAAGGCTTGGGCTGCCGTGGCAGCGTGCAAGTACACAATTTTCAGGTTACTGCAGGTTTGCTGTGGGTTTGAGCCCCGGGCTGCCATGATTCATTGACTCTGTTTGATGCTATGCAGCATGTATGTGCGCTTTACCAAGAAACGATAGGTGTTTTGGTTCCTTGTGTGACTTCTGACATTTCAGGCTCACAGGGTAGGTATTGTTCTTGAAACTGTGGGGTCTATAGACTTGGGCTGCAGTGGCAGCATGTCAGTATGCATATCCACGTGGCAGCAGGTTCTGATTCCCTATATGGGGCTCTCAAAGTTCAGGCCTCATGAGGCTCTGACAGTTCAGGTATCTGGTAAGTATTAGGCTTCTGAAACCCCTTTTTGAGGCTGGTGGAACCCTTGTGTGCTTGGGCTGCCGTGGGCCTCCTAGTTTGGTACACTCCGAGCCGGCTTGTTTGTCCCATGTTATACCGAGTTACATAATGAAAGGGAACGTACAGTTATGAATATAACTACTGTTCCTTGAAGGAGGGAACGAGGTATAATATATTTTGGCCCTGCACCATTATGTAGTTTGGGATCGTTGAAGAGCGGTACTGAATTCCTGTCTGGGTTGGCGCTCCCTCGGGTTGTGCCGTGATGGAGATCTTTGTGGGATATACTTGGCCTTGTCTCAGGATGGTAAGTTGGTGGTTGAAGATATCCCTCTAGTGGTGTGGGGGCTGTGCTTTGGCAAAGTGGGTGGGGTTATATCCTTCCTGTTTGGCCCTGTCCGGTGGTATCATCGGATTGGGCCACAGTGTCTCCTGACCCCTCCTGTCTTAGCCTCCAGTATTTATGCTGCAGTAGTTTATGTGTCGGGGGCTAGGGTCAGTTTGTTATATCTAGAGTACTTCTCCTGTCTTATCCGGTGTCCTGAGTGAATTTAAGTATGCTCTCTCTAATTCTTTCTTTCTCTCTTTCTTTCTCTCTCTCGGAGGACCTGAGCCCTAGGACCATGCCTCAGGACTACCTGGCATGATGACCCCTCGCTGTCCCCAGTCCACCTGGCCGTGCTGCTGCTCCAGTTTCAACTGTTCTGCCTGCGGCTATGGAATCCTGACCTGTTCACCGGATGTGCTACCTGTCCCAGACCTGCTGTTTTCAACTCTCTGGAGACAGCAGGAGTGGTAGAGATACTCTTAATGATCGGCTATGAAAAGCCAACTGACATTTACTCCTGAGGTGCTATTATTATTATGAACATTTGAACATCTTGGCCATGTTATGTTATAATCTCCACCAGGCACAGCCAGAAGAGGACTGACCACCCCTCATTGCCTGGTTCCTCTCTAGGTTTCTTCCTAGGTTTTGGCCTTTCTAGGGAGTTTTTCCTAGTCACCATGCTTCTACACCTGCATTGCTTGCTGTTTTGGGTTTTAGGCTGTGTTTCTGTACAGCACTTTGAGATATCAGCTGATGTACGAAGGGCTATATAAATACATTTGATTTGATTTGAGGAAATGAATGCGAGCCCCGGTATAAAAGCCAGAAAGGTGGGGCTTCTGAGGGCGGGCTTGGCATCCATTGACCTGTTGGGCGTGATTTCAGGTGAACATGAATGGTCGTTGCCTCTCCATAGTATGTTATACCTCGTTCCACCCAGGGAACAGTAGTTATATTCATAACTGTACGTTCATTTAGCTCCCAAATGGCTCTTTGTTCAGTACTGCAAAATGAAAACGCTTGCAGTAACAGTATGCAAAAAAATTTAAACGCATGAACGTCTATCACAGATGCGGTTTGGTTCTTGGAGTTCACCAAAAAGATATGTCAAAAAAGAACCGTTCGTTCGTGAACGACTCATCACTAGTAGAGGGACAGACAGAGCTGTAGGACTGTCTTAAGCATATCTCAGGAGATGGATCCATGTTTCCTTGATCCCTCCTCTTGATATAAATAGAAACAGGAGTGCAGGAGCAGCTCATTCTTAGCTTTCAATTGCAGTTGAATCCCTGGAGGCTTTTTTCTCTCTGTCCCTCAGCCCACTTAATTGACCTCTTCTTACTTATGGACCACAGTGATACCAGGAAGTGGGGAGGGAAGGGCGGCACAAGGGGGTTGAGGTTTCTAATAAGACAAATGGCTTGACACTGAAGACCTGCGCGGGGGCACTTGGACGACACTGTCTGTTCTAAATAATAACACACTCTCAATCACCGTCTGTGTGTGATTCGACATATTGTGTGTGTAGCCAGTGTATGTGTGTCTGTGTAGCAGTATGTAGGCTACAGCAGTGTGTGTGGGTGAACAGGAAGGTGGGTAGGTGTTACTGTTATCTGTGGACACAGTACAAAGTGTCTGCCAGCGCCGGTGGCAAAATGAAACAGGAGCAGGTAGAAGATTACAAAATTCAATTTAAGGCAATGGAGGGGGTAGGTCTTTGACATGAGGTTTCACACTGCCACTGCGTTTGTTTCCTTCCAGTGTCACAGCAACAGATCAGCCATAGAATCTCTCCCCTCACTGTCAGTGTCAGATCTGCTGTAAAACAGGCAGACTCTGGCTCTCCCTATTTGTCTTAGCTTCAGGACCCACCGTGGTGCCAGATGTAGCTATTAATAAACACTTCAGTAGGGATTGTAGTGTTGGGGGATTGGGATGAGGGAATAGTCTGCACGAGCCTGGGGTATCCTATCCATGCAGCCACACAAGGCGTCCGGGAAACTACTGCACATCGGCACCAATTTGAGGTCGTGCCTGCAATCTAGGCAGGAACAAAATCCTGCTACTGAGACACAGTTGAGGAGTTCAAGCTCAGGATATCAACATGTAAGAACGATCAGGGGCATCATTTGTTTGCCTCACTGGGCTCAGTGCTGTTTAGTCTCGTTTCCGTCAGTCACTGCCTTTTTTATAGACCGATTTAGCCTCTCCTTTAGAGAGTCAATGGGAGTGTGATGTAGTGGAGCTAGACAATGGAGAGAGTGTTCAGGGACTAGTTCATCATTCACCACCTAAACCCTCCACTCAACCATGAGACTACCCCACACCTCCATTCTTTACATAGACAATTGTGATCTGCTCACTGAATAGATTAACAAATCAGTTAATTAATAATAAAATAATAGTGAAAAAGAATCAGATGACCAACACATTAAGCAGCTCTCTAGCAGACCATAGATCCCGTTAGTGGGGATGAGACCGGATTTGAAAAATGGGTACAAAATATCAAACCAGAAGCTATTACATATTCATTAACAAGCCTCAGTGGAATGCGTGATTTGAGCACTTAATGGCTACTTAAAGACGAAGAGAGAGCGAGAGAGAGCGCGAGAGAGAGAGAGAGAGAGAGATAGAGAGAAACAGAATGGCAGTGTTCAATGAAAGTGTTCTATAAATCAGGGATGGGCAACTCCAGTCCTCGGGGGCCTGATTGGTGTCTCACTTTTGCCCCAGGCCCAGCTAACACAGCTGACTCCAATAATCAACTAATCATGATCTTAGTTCAGAATTAAATTAGTTTAATCAGCTGTGTTTGATAGGGGAAAAATGTGACACCACTCTGGCCCGCAAGGACTGGAGTTGCCCATCCCTGCAGTAAACGTTTTTTAGAGGGACACTTGTCAAGTGAAACGTACTGAAGGGTAAATTAGCCATGGGACATGCAAACAGTGGGCTGTGTCGGGCTGAACAATACCTCAACTAGTGGCACTGCTTTGACACTGATTTTTATTCATGCCTCTGCCTGATGATATTATATTGGAACACGGAGCACAATCCGATGATTCTGATGAACTGTATAAGATCACGTCACCAGTGATATCTAGAATCTAGAGAATATTCAGGATATGAAACCAGATTATCGTTTACTTGAAATCAAAGAACATTTCAGCTTCTTACGTATGTAGCGAGCTTTGAAAAAGGGTCAGCTCTTTTTGAGTAGGAGAAGGAGATCAAAAAGGCAGTTATACTTGACATGAAATCTTATGACATGGAAATATCTTACACAAAATCTTAATACTGTACATTTGGTTTTCAGTTTGACTTTTCACAGCCTTTGAGATAAACAGTAACCTGTTTCTATCGCTAGCTGTAGCAAGATGCTCATGATGATAACAATCAAGGCATCACAATAATAAGCATATACAGTGGGGCAAAAAAATATTTAGTCAGCCACCAATTGTGCAAGTTCTCCCACTTAAAAAGATGAGAGAGGCCTGTAATTTTCATCATAGGTACACTTCAACTATGACAGACAAAATGAGATAAAAAATCCAGAAAATCACATTGTAGGATTTTTTATGAATTTATTTGCCAATTATGGTGGAAAATAAGTATTTGGTCAATAACAAAAGTTTATCTCAATACTTTGTTATATACCCTTTGTTGGCAATGACAGAGGGCAAACGTTTTCTGTAAGTCTTCACAAGGTTTTCACACACTGTTGCCGGTATTTTGGCCCATTCTATCATGCAGATCTCCTCTAGAGCAGTGATGTTTGGGGGCTGTTGCTGGGCAACACAGACTTTCAACTCCCTCCAAAGATGTTCTATGGGGTTCTATGGGGTTGAGATCTGGAGACTGGCTAGGCCACTCCAGGACCTTGAAATGATTCTTACGAAGCCACTCCTTCGTTGCCCAGGCGGTGTGTTTGGGATAAATTTTTTTTGTTTGTTTCTGGTGTCCTTTGACAGCTCTTTGGTCTTGGCCATAGTGGAGTTTGGAGTGTGACTGTTGTGGACAGGTGTCTTTTATACTGATAACAAGTTCAAACAGGTGCCATTAATACAGGTAACGAGTGGAGGACAGAGGAGCCTCTTAAAGAAGAAGTTACAGGTCTGTGAGAGTCAGAAATCTTGCTTGTTTGTAGGTGACCAAATAATTATTTTCCAACATAATTAGCAAATAAATTCATAAAAAATCCTACAATGTGATTTTCTGTATTTTGTTTCTCATTTTGTCTGTCATAGTTGAAGTGTACCTATGATGAAAATTACAGGCCTCTCTCATCTTTTTGTGGGAGAACTTGCACAATTGGTGGCTAACTAAATACTTTTTTGCCCCACTGTATACAGTTGAAGTCGAAAGTTTACATACAATTAGGTTGGAGTCGTTAAAACTCATTTTTCAACCACTCCACAAATTTCTTGTTAACAAACTATAGTTTTGGCAAGTTGGTTAGGACATCTACTTAGTGCATGAAACAAGTAATTTCTCCAACAATTGTTTACAGACAGATTATTTCAATTATAATTCACTGCATCACAATTCCAGTGTCAGAAGTTTACATACGCTTAGTTGACTGTGCCTTTAAACAGCTTGGAAAAGTCCAGAAAATGATGTCATGGCTTTAGAAGCTTCTGATAGGCTAATTGACATAATTTGAGTCAATTAGAGGTGTACCTGTGGATGTACTTCAAACTTCAAACTCAGTGTCTCTTTGCTTGACATCATGGGAAAATTAAAAGAAATCAGCCAAGACCTCATAAAAAAAATTGTAGACCTCCACAAGTCTGGTTCATCCTTGGGAGAAATTTCCAAATGCCTGAAGGTACCAAGTTCATCTGTACAAATAATAGTACGCAAGTATAAACACCATGGGACCACGCAACCAACATACCGCTCAGGAAGGAGACGCGTTCTGTCTCCTAGAGATGAATGTGCTTTGGTGCGAAAAGTGTCAATCAATCCCAGAACAACAGCAAAGGCCCTTGTGAAGATGATGGAGGAAACAGGTACAAAAGTATCTATATCCACAGTAAAACGAGTCCTATATAGACATAACCTGAAAAGGCGGTTCAGCAAGGAAGAAGCCACTGCTCCAAAATCGCCATGAAAAAGCCAGACTACAGTTTGGAACTGCACATAGGGACAAAGATCATACATTTGGAGAAATGTCCTCTGGTCTGATGAAACAGAAATAGTACTGTTCGGCCATAATGACCATTGTTATGTTTGTAGGCCGAAGAACACCATCCCACGGGGGTGGCAACATCATGATGTGGGGGTGCTTGCTGCAGGAGGGACTGGTGCACTTCACAAAATAGATGGCATCTTAAGGGAAGAAAATTATGTGGGTATAAAGTGGGTATTGAAGCAACATCTCAAGACAGGAAGTTAAAGCTTGGTCGCAGATGACCCCAAGCATACTTCCTAAGCAAAATGGCTTAAGGACAACAAAGTCAAGGTATTGGAGTGGCCATTACAAAGCCCTGGCCTCAATCATATAGAACATTTGTGGGCAGAACTGAAAAAGCGTGAGCAAGCAATTTGGAAAGTATTCAGACCCCTTGACACATTTTGTAACGTTACAGTCTTATTCTTTCTATTCAATTTTTTTGCCCCTTTTTTGTCCTCAATTTCTTCATATCCAAATTGGTAGTTACAGTCTTGTCTCATCGCTGCAACTCCCGTACGGACTCGGGAGGCAAAGCTCGAGAGTCGTGCGTCCTCCGAAACACGACCCAACCAAGCTGCACTGCTTCTAGACACCTGCTTAACCCGGGAGCCAGCCGCTCCAGTGTGTCGGAGAAAACACTGTGCACCTGACGACCGTGTCAGCATGCATGCGCCCGGCCCGCCACAGGCCGGGCGCATGCATCAGTCGCTAGAGCACGATGGGACAAGGACATCCCTGCCGGCCAAACCCTCCCCTAACCCGGACAATGCTGGGCCAAATTGTGCACTGCCATTCGCGGCAAATTGGTCTCCCATTCGCGGCCGGCTGCGACAGACCCTGGACTCGAACCAGGATCTCTAGGATCACTGCGATGCAGTGCCTTAGACCTCCGCGCCACTCGGGAGGCTGACAGCCTTATTCTAAAATGGATTAAATTGTTATTATTTTCTGATCAATCGACACAATACCCTATAATGATAAAGCAAAATCAGGGTTTTAGAATTTTTTGCTAATTTATAAAATAAAAGTTAAATATCACATTTTTACAAGTGTTCAGACCCTTTACTCAGTACTTTGTTGCAGTACCTTGGGCAGCGATTACAGCCTTGGGTCATCTTGGGTATGACACTATAAGCTTGGCACACCTGTATTTGGGGTGTTTGTCCCATTCTTCTCTGCAGATCCTCTCAAGCTCTCAGGTTGGATGGGGAGCGTCGCTGTACATCTATTTTCAGGTCTCTCCAGAGATGTTCAATCGGGTTTATGTCCGGGCTCTGGCTGGGCCACTCAGGACATTCAGAGACTTGTCCCAAAGCCACTCCAGCGTTGTCTTGGCTGTGTGCTTAGGGTCGTAGTTCTGTTGGAAGATTAACCTTCGCCCCCAGTCTGAGGTCCTGAGCGAACTGGAGCAGGTGTTCATCAAGGATCTCTCTGTACTTTGCTCTGTTCATCTTTCCCTCGATCCTGACTAGTCTCCCAGTCCCTGCCGTTGAAAAACATCCCCACAGCATGATGATGCCACCACCATGCTTCACCATAGGGATGGTGCAAGTTTTCCTCCAGACGTGACGCTTGGCAATCAGTCCAAAGAGTTCAATCTTGGTTTCATCAGACCAGAGAATCTTGTTTCTCATGTTCTGAAAGTCCTTTAGGTGTCTTTTGGCAAACTCCAAGCAGGCTGTCATGTGCCTTTTACTGTGGAGTTGCTTCCGTTTGACCACTTTTCCATAAAGGCCTGATAGGTGGAGTGCTGCAGAGATGGTTGTCCTTCTGGAAGGTTCTCCACAGAGGAACCCTGGAGCTCTATCAGAGTGACCATCGGGTTCTTGGTCACCTCCCTCCCCCGATTGCTCAGTTTGGCTGGGCGGCCAGCTCTAGAAAGAGTCTTGTTGGTTCCAAACTTCTTCCATTTAAGAATGATGGCAGCCACTGTGTTCTTGGGGACCTTCTATGCTGCATAAATGTTTTAGTACCCTTCCCCAGAACTGTGCCTTGACACAATCCTGTCTCAGAGCTCTATGGAACATTCCTTTGACCTCATGTCTTGGTTTTTGCTCTGACATGCACTGTCAACTGTGGGACCTTTTTCTAGACAGTTGTGTGCCTTTCCAAATCATGTCAATTGAATTTACCACAGGTGGACTCCAATCAAGTTGTTGAAACATCAAGGATAATCAATGGAAACAGGATGCACTTGAGCTCAATTTCGAGTCTCATAGCAAAGCGTCTGAATACTTATGTGAATAATTTTTTTGTATTAATAAATAAATAAATAAAATGTTGCTTTGTCATTATGGGGTATTGTGTGTAAATTGAGGGAAAAAAATATTTTATCCATTTTAGAACAAGGGGTCTGAATACTTTCCGAATGCACTGTATTTAATGTTGGCCATTTCAACTTAGGTTTCAGAATAAAAGGGACATAAAACTGCTCATCCCTTTTCTTTATGTTTGACTTGATGTTTCTGCTAATATACCTGAGCAAATGATGGATGGTTGCTGATGACAGAGATCTATCATAAAAGTTTATTTAAAAACTATGAAATTATTTAAAAAAACCTTTGAGCATCACTTTAAATGTCCTATCTTGACCATAATCATGGAGGAAGCAGACAATGTTCTGTCATTTAACAGCTGTTTGAAATAGTTCTCTCCAGTAGCGGTAAGCAGTGTAGCTCATAATTGCCTGATGGGGGAAAAGTGGCCTAACTCAATTGAAGCTATGCACCATAGTAATACTCAAACTGTCATGCTGATTGAATGCTTATCCTGATGAGCACTCTTCAAGGTAAAAGTATTCCATTAATTGCACCTAACCGCGGTTTATATCATCAAATCATGGCTATTATTTCCTGAGGGGTTCATTGTTTCAGCCAACAAACTCAAATATGTGTAACATCTGTTGTGACTTCTACCATATGAAAATGTATTTATTGTGACTATGCTCTCAGTTTGTGTCTCAGTGCTATTTTCCATTACCACTGGCAAGAAAACACTCGTTCTCTCTATTTGAAAGGAAATATCAGAGGGGGGGCATTGTAGTGTACACGAAATTGAACACAAATGTAAGTGTTTTGGAGCTGTCTGAATGTAAATCTGTTCCAATTGAGCTTTCAGAGCATAAAGCATAGCATTGAGCTTTTAGGACATAAAGCATTGACTTCCTGATTTATAGGTGAGAAATATACCTCTGTACGAACTACCTCTGTGGAAACTACCTCTGGGTAAACTACCTCTGTGTAAACTACCTCTGTGTAAACTACCTCTGTGTAAACTATCTCTGTGTAAACTACCTCTGTGTAAACTACCTCTGTGTAAACTACCTCTGTGTAAACTACCTCTGGGTAAACTACCTCTGGGTAAACTACCTCTGTGTAAACTATCTCTGTGTAAACTACCTCTGTGTAAACTACCTCGGGGTAAACTACCTCTGTGTAAACTACCTCTGTGTAAACTACCTCTGTGTAAATTATCTGTGTAAACTACCTCTGTGTAAACTACCTCTGTATAAACTACCCAGTTTTGTGTTCCCCAGTTATAATCATATTATTGACACTTGCACAGTAAACCAGACTTGACATCATAACTAACAATTTACGTTTTTGTGAGTCCAAACACCTTTGATGACCAAACTGAAACAGCCTCAGAGGAAAAATCACACCATCTCTGATCCTTTCTCCCTTGTGCTTTAATTGGGCTTTGACCCAGCATGCAGCATTCCTCTCTCGTCCTCCTCTTGAGAACGGGCCGCAACTTACAGTCTTTCTCACCGCTTTCCGTTGGGACTGCCTGCACTGCACTGAGCCATAATAAAAGGCTGTGCTGGTCGGCAATATGGCTCTTTTATCAAGCTAAACCGAGCTGACGCCTGCTGCTCAATTATTAAACATTCCCCGAAATGAGCAACAACATACCATAGAAAAAAAACCTGCTGTAGACCCCTTTTAGTACTTTGCAGAGGACAGGGAGAAAATTGTCTGTGTATGTTTGAGATGATGAGATTCACTTTGTCACTGTAATGGGGAGAAACACATTTGTACTAAGGCTACATTTCACTGGCATGTTTCCATGAAAACAAGAAAGTACAAGCCTTGGGATCCCCTTCCGGGAAAATCCATGCATTGTCTGAGAGAAAACTCAGATTGAATTAAATGAAGTTCCAATCAGAAATAATATGCCAGCCTTTAAAGTTGAGTTAATCACTTTGCAGGTAATACGAGGTCTCTGTATCTCCATGGATTAAGGGCACAACGTGTTGACAGAGTGCAAAAGAATTAGCCACGCAACAGCTCTGCTTGTCATAGAGGAGCTTAGCCATTAAGAGGAATTTTAATGAATGGCTTGGTGCCTATAGGTGCTAAATGAAATACTTCTCAAATAACTCACAAAAGGTGAGGCGTTTAAAAATAATTAGAAAAGGTTTTGTGCAGAATGAAAATTTGACGTCGGTGTTGTCAAATCAAATAAATGCCTTATACTTTTATTACAATGAATGACGCTGGAGGCTTACTTCAAAAAAAAAAATCTAAACTGATAAAACAATTCGCAAACTGCAGTGAGCAGTAAGGGTAAACAATGTTGATCATAAAGTGATCATTCATATGGATAACATAGGTTCCCGTGGACTTCTTTTGTTTTGCCGCACTATAGTAGCATTATTCATTCAACCTGTAAACACACAAGTGTGTAGATTAATTTACTCATTATACAAACCAAACATTTACAGGGTTTTAGATTTTGCTTACTGTGATCTTTGGTTCCTTCCAGTTGAGTTTAATAAACACATTACTTTCTGTCACTTTTTTTCTCTCCTCCTTCCAAAACGATACCTCTCGGAGCATAAATAATCCCATTTTACTAAATCACTTCAGGTGCGTATCCATTGATAAAACAGTGCATCTGTACAGGGAAACATGCTTCCTGAGATCAAACGTAGACGTGGTGCTGGTGGCTGGTGATTGTAATTACCCTGGTATTGGGTATAAATAAGTGCCTCATCCTGGCAGGCCTGGGGCATCCATCTGCATTAAACAGCCCTATCATAAGCTTTGGGATTACCCGTATTGCTAATGCTCTTTTATGATTACCATAAATCTTCCCAAAACAGGCGGGAGCTAACCGAATGCCCCTTCCACTATGCCCTCTACTATTTTACTAAACACACTGTTGAGTTAAGCGGCTGGAGAGACTAGGCTGAAGAAGCCCGTAGCTACTGCAGTCTGGCATGCAGGGGGACAAATGTTTTATTTTACCTTTATTTAACCAGGTAGGCCAGTTGAGAACAAGTTCTCATTTACAACTGCGACCTGGCCAGGATAAAGCAAAGCAACGCAACAAAAACAACACAGAGTTACACATGGGACAAACAAACGTACAGTCAATAACACAATAGAAAAATATGTATACAGTGTGTGCAAATGTAAGGAGGTAAGGCAATACATAGGTCAATAGTGGCAATAGTGGTAATTACGATTTAGCAATTTACACTGGAGAGATATGTGCAG
The DNA here is from genome assembly GCF_002021735.2 of Oncorhynchus kisutch. Taxonomy (NCBI): domain Eukaryota; kingdom Metazoa; phylum Chordata; class Actinopteri; order Salmoniformes; family Salmonidae; genus Oncorhynchus; species Oncorhynchus kisutch. Next base: position 16,118,330 of record NC_034196.2, on the reverse strand, counting down.
ATGAGGATGTGCAAGTAGAAATACTGGTGTGCAAAAGAGCAAAAAAACAAAAACAAATGTGGGGATGAGGTAGGTAGTTGATTGTATGGGCTATTTACAGATGGGCTGTGTACAGCTGCAGCGATCGGTAAGCTGCTCTGACAGCTGACGCTTAAAGTTAGTGAGGGAGATATAAATTTCCAACTTCAGTGATTTTTGCAATTCGTTCTAGTCATAGGCAGCAGAGAAATGGAAGGAAAGGCGGCCAAAGGATGTGTTGGCTTTGGGGATGACCAGTGCAATATACCTGCTGGAGCGCGTGCTACGGGGGGGTGTTGCTATGGTGACCAGTGAGCAGAGATAAGGCGGAGCTTTACCTAGCAAAGACTTATAGATGACCTGGATCCAGTGGGTTTGGCGACGAATATGTAGCGAGGACCAGCCAACGAGAGCATACAGGTCACAGTGGAGGGTAGTATATGGGGCTTTGGTGACAAAACGGATGGCACTGTGATAGACTGCATCCAATTTGCTGAGTACAGTGTTGGAAGCTATTTTGTAAATGACATCGCTGAAGTCAAGGATCGGTTGGATTATCAGTTTTACGAGGATATGTTTGGCAGCATGAGTGTAGGAGGATTTGTTGCGAAATAGGAAGCTGATTCTAGATTTAACTTTGGATTGGAGATGCTTAATGTGAGACTGGAAGGAGAGTTTACAGTCTATCCAGACACCGAGTTGTCCACATATTCTAAGTCAGAACCGTCCAGAGTAGTGATGCTAGTCAGGCGGGCAGCGATCGGTTGAAGAGCATGCATTTTGTTTTACTAGCATTTAAGAGCAGTTGGAGGCCACGGAATGAGTGTTGTATGGCGTTGAAGCTTGTTTGGAGGTTTGTTGACTTCACTAGGATAGGGGGCAGCATTTGGAATTTTGGATGAAAAGCGTGCCCAAATTAAACTGCCTGCTACTCAGGCCCAGAAGATAGGATATGCATATAATTAGTAGATTTGGATAGAAAACACTCTCAGTTTCCAAAACTGTTAAAATGATGTCTGTGAGTCTAACAGAACTGATATGGCAGGCGAAAACCTGAGGAAAATTCAACCAAGAAGTACTATTATTTTGAAAGGCTGTTTTTCCATTGAAAGCCTATCCAACATACAAAGACTTAGGACCCAGTTTGTGAGCTCTGTTGCTTCCTCTACATGTGGCCATTCTTTAGGCATTGTTTCAGGCTTTTACTCTGAAAAAAATGAGGGAGACACAGCACTTTCAATCAGAGGCCAGTGGAAATTTCCAGACATCAGCCATGCGCCTGATCGGGAACACGCCTGTCTTTTTTCTCCTTTCTTATTGACGAAGCTTTTGTCTGGTTGAAATATTATTGATTATTTATGACAAACACACCCGGAGGATTGATTTTAAACATTGTTTGGCATGTTTCTACTAACTTTTATTGTACTTTTTAAAAACTTTTCGTCTGGACTTAGTGCACGCGATTTAAGCATTCGGATTACTGGACAAAACACGCAAACAAAAATAAGGTTTTTGGTCATACAGAGGGACATTATCGGACAAAACAAACATTTATTGTCTAATATGGAGACCTGGGAGTGCCACCAGGTGAAGATCATCAAAGGTAAGTGATTCCTTTTAATGCTATTTCTAACTTTTTTGACACTCTCCTTGGCTGGAAAATGGCTGTATGGGTTTCTGTGGCTAGGTGCTGACCTAACATAATCGCAAAATGTGCTTTCGCCGTAAAGCCTTTTTGAAATCTGATACAGCGGTTGCATTAAGGAGAAGTTTATCATTATCCGTATGTTTAACACTTGTATCGTTTATCAATATTTTATGATGAGTATTTCTGTAATTTGATGTGGCTCTCTGCACTTTCACCGGATGTTTGTTTGAGACAACGCATTTCTGAACAGAAAACATGGTTTTCTGTGACTAGGTGCTGAACTAACATTATCACGTGGTGCGCTTTCGCAGTAAAGCCTTTTTTGAAAGTTTATCTTTCCAATCTTTAGGAATCTCAGACGATACGAAAGAGAGGTTGAACAGACTAGTAATAGGGGTTGCAACAATGGCGACGGATAATTTTATGAAGAGAGGGTCCAGATTGTCTGGCCCTGCTGATTTGTAGGGATCCAGATTTTGCAGCTCTATCAGATCATCAGCTGTCTGGATTTGGGTGAAGGTGAAGCGGGTGGGGGCTTGGACCAGTTGCTGTGGGGGGGGTGCATAGCTGTTGGGGTAGCCAGGTGGAAAGCATGGCCAGCCGTAGAGAAATGCTTATTGAAATTCTCGATTATCGTGGATTTATCAGTGGTGACAGTGTTTCCTAGTCTCAGTGCAGTGGTTAGCTGGGAGGAGGTACTCTTATTCTCCATGGACTTTACAGTATCCCAAAACTTTTTGGAATTAGTGCTGCAGGATGCAAATTTCTGTTTGAAAACGCTAGCCTTTGCTTTCCTAATTGACTGTGTGTATTGGTTCCTGACTTCCATGAAAAGTTGTATATTGTGGGGACTATTCGATGCTAGTGCAGTAGGCCACAGGGTGTTTTTGTGCTGGACAAGGGCAGTCAAGTCTGGAGTGAACCAAGGGCTATATCTGTTCTTAGTTAAAACATTTTGAAAGGGGCATGCTTATTTTAGATGGTGAGGAAGGCACTTTTAAAGAACAACCAGGCATCCTCTACTGACGGGATGAGGTCAATATCCTTCCAGGATACCTGGGCCAGGTCGATTAGAAAGGCCTGCTCGCAGAAGTGTTTTAGGGAGCGTTTAACTGTGATGAGAGGTGGTCTTTTGACCGTGGACCCATAACGGACGCAGGCAATGAGGCAGTGAACGCTGAGATCCTGGTTGAAAACAGCAGAAGTGTATTTAGAGGGCGTCCTACAATCTAAGCTAGATGCCCTCAATCTCACACAAATTATCAAGGAACCTACCTGGTACAACCCCAAATCCGTAAACATGGGCACTCTCATTGATATCGTTGGTCAGGATGATATCAATGAGAGTGCCCATGTTAACGGATTTGGGGTTGTACCAGGTAGGTTCCTTGATCATTTGTGTGAGATTGAGGGCATCTAGCTTAGATTGTAGGACGGCCGGGGTGTTAAGTATATCCCAATTTAGGTCACCTAACAGTACGAACTCTTACGATAGATGGGGGGCATTCAATTCACATATGGTGACCAGGGCACAGCTGGGAGCTGAGGGGGGTCCATAACAAGCGGCAACAGTGAGGGACTTATTTCTGGAGAGTTGGATCTTTAAAAGTAGAAGCTCATAGAAAAAAGTAGAAGATCTTTAGAAGTAGAACCTGTTTGGGCATAGACCTGGATAGTATGACAGAACTGTGCAGGCTATCTCTACAGTAGATTGCAATTCCGCCCCCATGCGGCTCGTAGTTCGAATAGTCCCCGGCCCTGTTTAGGTAAAAAGCTCAGGGACGGGCCTGGAGAAATATAACCACTCTCAAATTCATAGATGCAAGGATTGACCATTCATGATATCTACACTATAGTTTTAACCATGGCTCGAGGCTTTTCAGTATTTATTTACATTTACTTTGTTTACAAACATTGGACTAAAACAAGCTGATATTTTAGGTTCCGATGGGGTACGACAGTTGAACTAAGCTCGAGGCATCTATAAGTTATAATCTTCAAGAATCAATGGGTACATATCATTAATGTAGAAGTCCATCATTTGATGTAGCAACTGCAGATTGGTCCATTAAATAAGCCACCAGTAATAGGCATCCAGCCATCGAGACTGGGAGCATGTTGATCCCCACCTCTCCTTTTTCTGCCACATTAGAAGACAGGCAGCCAGGGCAGGTCCAGTCGCTCTATTATGGGGGATCCTACTAATGCTGATCAATACCTCATTAATCCATGTTGTGACTTGGCTTGAATAGACTTGAATAGAGTTTGTTTTTTGGAATCTTATGAGTTGGAGAGCTTCACTTTTCAGTTAGGTCAAGACGGGGTTATGTACTGTAAACTAGCTAGTGGCCCTAAAATAATTCCTGCATTGTCTTTAATTTTGGCCGTTAAAGAAATACCCCTATAGATTAAGCACACACATATTATGAGTGTAGTAAACATAACAAACATGATGTTGTGACTCATCTACAGTATATCTAACCATCCAAGGAGCCAAGCCATGATGCCGTATCAATGACTTATGTGAGACCTTAAAGCAGGAACAGTGTATACAGGATGTGTCACTGGAGCCATGCAAAATGTTTTTGCTTTTCATCATGTGCATGATTAAATATTGTGCCTCAAAATGCTACTGAAGCACAACGCTGTACGAAAATAAGCTGATTGGGAAATAAACTATACAAACCAAAAACTAAACAAAGTGCATTAAAGCCAGAGAGCCGAACATGACACGTGGCAGTGTAATAATGCAGCTCCCTGAACCCGAGCTAGGTTGCCATTGCCTCCTGGTTCTAAATAAAAAATGTACGTTTCCAGTGTCTGGTTCGATTTATGAATCAAAACCGCAGAAATAATTGGAAACCGTCAAGGTTCTAAGTCGACTGTATTATGAACCAATATTCAAGGATGCTTACCCCATTATATATTACTTTTTTTTGCACTATGTGGTCAAAATAACACTTTGATATTGTGAAAATGCAGTTTTCGTGTAAGAGCGGTTTGAAAACAACGCCTGCAATTTCAGCCTGTTCAGGTGGGATGGAACTTTTGGCCCACGTGATATCACATTGCAATCTGAATATAATAGACCAATGACTGTTCATCTGGGTAAGGGGGTGGGCTCTAGACCATCAGCCAATCAGGGCTGTGCATGTAAATATCTTCACATTTGTTTCCTAACGCCCACACAATCAGACTGAGCATTTGAAAGGACAAAGGGAAATAAATGATAAAAAGTTATTTTCATTAAATAAAACACACACAGTGATGTATTAGACATACAGTGACGGTTTAAAAATACAATTACAAAAGCTGCATGGGGGTTTAACAGTGTATGCCTGATAAAGGATTTACCTCTCTTTCTTGAGCCTTTGTGTTTTTGCTTTAGGGGTTTTGTTTTTAAAGGCTGATGTGACGGGTCATACCTCGCATTCCCTGGAGCCAGAGATGCAGGTGCAGGACCCAGTCCCATTGCCGAGCACCTCCAAACCCTCCGGGGTGGCAGCCGGGTTGTAGCTCATGTAATATTCCTGCAGCTGGGAGCTCAGGTTCTGCTCTGGCTCGGGGCTCTTTTTCCGTCGCTTGCGGCCCACCACGGAGCTCTGCTGCAGGAGTCGTGCAGCGTTCGGGTAGCGCCTCCACGACACATAGATGACGGTCAGGATGAGCGACATGGAGAAGAAGAGCGCCACACTGCCCACCACTACCTTGTGGAAGGACATGAGCTCCAGCTCTGGGGGCTGAGTCACCACCAGGCTGCGGAGGGAGGGTGGAGCCTGGGGAGGGGAGTCTCTGGGGTCAATTCCTACCCGGCTTGGGAAGGTCGGGCGGGGAAGGGGCTGAGGCCGAGGTGGGGGTAGGTGGGCCAGGGTGGTAGGTGGAGGCAGGGGTGGAGGGGGGCTGGTGGGAGCAGGGGTTGGGTCGGGTGTCGTCTCAATGAAATCTGGTGTCGGGGAAGGAGTTTCTGTCTGGAAGTAGTCTGCTTCCTCACAAATTCCGTTGTTCCTCGTAGCCTCCATGATCTTCTCTCCCTGGAGATGCTTTGGGCTGCTGCATATCATGGTGGTGTCTTTAGTGCCTCGAAAGCTTCTCAGCCAAGCCACCAGTGGGCAGATGGCTGTCCCACATTCCCACACGTTACCCGCCAGGCTGATGGAGGTCAGGGATATCCAGGCAGACACTGCCTCCTGGGACACGTTGGACAGTTTGTTGGACTCCAGATTGAGGATCTGTAGGTTGGGCAGGCAGTGGAATACGGCTGGGTCCAGGGTCTGGATCTCGTTGCCAGACAAGTCCAGTTTCTGCAGCGTGTGCCAGCTCCAGGGCAGGCCCTGGTTGACTGCTCGGATGCGGTTCCACTGCAGATAGAGCCCCCGCAGGTTAGCAAGACGTGGAAACAGAAAGAAGTTGATCCGGGAGAACTGGTTGTGCTCCAGGTGCAGCTCCATGAGCCTCTGCAGCCCCAGGAAAGTGGTCCTGGTGAGGGCCCGGAGACGGTTGTAGCCCAGGTCCAGAAACTCCAGGCTGCGACATTCCAGGAAGGCCCGGATGGGGATGTTGGTGAGGCCGTTTGAGCGGAGGTGGAGGTTCTGCAGCTTCCTCAGGCCGTGGAACTGCCCCGGCTGCAGCATCTGCAGCTTGTTGTAGGACAGGTCCAGGCTGCGGAGGTTGGGCACCCCGTGGAAGGTGGCATTGTGGAGCTGAGAGATCTTGTTGGAGCTGAGGATCAGCTCTTTAAGCCTGCGGACCCCCTGAAAGGCCCGGCTATCTAGAGCAGAGATCTGGTTGTGGTCCAGGTAGAGCCAGAGGATTTGGTTGAGGTGGGCAAACTGGTAGGGGAGCAGTGTGTGCAGGTCATTGTAGCGGAGAGAGAGGCCTTGGCAGCCCACTGAGATGTTCTCAGGGACATCTGAGAAGCCAGCTGACTCGCAATGGACGATTTTCCCCTCACAACGGCAGCTGTGGGGGCAGGTGCGTTCACCAGAGCAGAGCAGCAGCAGGGCCTGGAGGACGAGGAGCAGGAGGAGTGGGAGGTGCGCCAGTCGTCCATCACACAGCTTAGAACCTACGGATAGAGAGACAGAAAGGGAGAGAAGAAGCAGGCATGTTAGAGAGGAATTCTTACTAATCCACATAGACAGAAATACCCATACAATTATAAATATGAATGATTTTATAGTTCAATTAGAGTACGTTCATCATTGCCACATTCAAGGATGTTCCGTATATTGTAAAAGGATATTCTGAAAAATATTTGATTTTTTTATTAATACATATAACACCTATACATCATGTTTTCATATTCTCGTTGCAATCAATGTGAAATTGGTGTACAACAGTTAGTGCATTATGAATATTACGCTTTCAAGGTCTGTTGATTGACATTGCAAAAATGTCTAAGTGCGCACACACAATGTTTGTATTGGGTAATTGTGCTCTCTTTTCACCCCGGTGAATCTGTGCAAGGCTCATTGTCTTGTGTTACAGCTCTTTGCATTTCTAATGCTGCAGTAGACAGCACACAGACTACAGGCTTATGCCCTGATAAACTAGTCAGGAGACAAGACCCTACTTGTCTTGACACATAACACTCCTCTCACCCCCTCTGTGATTCAACGCTTTGATCCTATTCTTCTCTGCTTTGTTCTCTTTGTGCAGCAGATAATAATGTCTTGTACCCATTTTAAACCATTTGTTAGGAAACAAGAACACCTGTAGATTTAGCTCTAATTGAGGCACATTGCTGCCTGCTGTGTGATGTCTTCCCTTTGCCCATAAAGACAGACAGTGTGACGTGACAGTTAGCAAAATTGAATTCCCTCGAGAACTGATGTGTCCATGAAGTGGCACCTTCAGCTGGAATGTTACTTCAATGTAATCGAGGAGGTCTCTAGGTTATGGATGGATGATTATGTATGTGTGATCAGAGGCTCCGTACAGTACATTGATATGGGGCCCCTGATCAAAGCAACCCATTCTCTAGGGCAGTGTTCCCTGTTTGATATACAAAAATGTGAAAAAATTCCCTATTTACTGAAATTACATAACTTGCACACCATGCCACTGATGAATGCTAGATATCACGCCCTCAATGAAACAATTGAATATTGAAGCGTATATACGAAATGTAAATGTATGTTCTAATTAATTTAGCAGACACTCTTATGCAGAGCGACACAGTTGTTGCATTCATATTAAGGTAGCTATGTGAGCAAACCACATATCAAAGTCAGATGCTAGGTTTTCATCAAATTGGCGACAGATTTTAATGTGAATATTCAAAAATCTGCATAAAGAAAATATTCACATTTTCCCAACAGTGGTGTGTTTCCACCATGCTGACTTGATGCAGATAAAAATCAGTGCGTGATGACGTAGGTCACACAAAATGTACTTCGCTTTAATTTTCATGTACTGAATAAAAATCTAAAGTTCAACATGTTTCCATTGCATTTTCAACTCTACCAATAGTTTTGTCAAAAAAAAAAAAAACTGTTGCGTTAAATATCAAATGTGCCGACTCTGGTCTTGGCACATGCACTCTAGCCAACAGCTCACAGACACAGTGCGGAAAAGGCTGTGTGGGGAGGCTACTTACATTATGAAATTATTATTGATAAGAGCGATATTTGTATTTGTCAAATGGCAGTCAAGCATCGATCATCACGTCACCAGAAATACCCTTGATATTTATTTGAATGTACAGTTGAAGTCGGAAGTTTACATAAACTTAGGTTGGAGTCATTAAAACAAATTTTTCAACCACCTCATAAATTCCAGAAAATTATATCATGGCTTTAGAAGCTTCTGATAGGCTAATTGACATCATTTGAGTGAATTGGAGGTGTACCTGTGGATGTATTTCAAGGCCTACCTTCAAACTTCGTGCCTCTTTGCTTGACATGGGAAAGTCAAAAGAAATCAGCTATGACCTCAGAAAAAAAATTGTCTGGTTCATCCTTGGGACCAATTTCCAAACACCTGAAGGTACCACGTTCATCTCTACAAACAATAGTACGCAAGTATAAACACCATGGGACCACGCAGTCGTCATACCGCTCAGGAAGGAGACGCATTCCGTCTCCTAGAGATTAACGTACCTTGGTGTGAAAAGTGTAAATCAATCCCAGAACAACAGCAAAAGGACCTTGTGAAGAAGCTGGAGGAAACAGGTACAAAAGTATCTATATCCACCGTAAAACGAGTCCTATATTGACATAACCTGAAAGGCCGTTCAGCAAGGAAGAAGCCACTGCTCCAAAACTAATGATGACCATCGTTATGTTTGGAGGAAAAAGAGGGAGGCTTGCAAGCCGAAGAACATCATCCCAACCGTGAAGCACGGGGGTGGCAGCATCATGTTGTGGGGGTGCTTTGCTGCAGGAGAGACTGGTGCCCTTCACAAAATAGATAGCATCATGAGGGAGGGAAATTATGTGGATATATTGAAGTGACATCTCAAGACATCAGTTAAAGTTAAAGCTTGGTCACAAATAGGTCTTCCAAATGGACAATGACCTCAAGCATACTTCCTAAGTTGTGACAAAAAGGCTTAAGGACAACAAAGTCAAGGTATTGGAGTGGCCATCACAAAGCCCTGACCTCGATCCTATAGAAGCTGTGTGGGCAGAACTGAAAAAGCATGTGGGAACAAGGAGACCCACAAACCTGACTCAGTTACTCTAGCTCTGTCAGGAGGAATGGGCCAAAATTCACCCAACTTATTGTGGGAAGCTTGTGGAAGGCTACCCGAAACGTTTAACCCAAGTTAAACAATTTAAAGGCAATGCTACAAAATACTAATTGAGTGTATGTGAACTTCTGACCCACTGGGAATATGATGAAATAAATAAAGCTGAAATAAATAATTCTCTGCTATTATTCTGACATTTCACATTCTTAAAATAAAGTGGTGATCCTAACTGACCTAAAACAGGGATTTTTTACTAGATTAAATGTCAGGAATTGTGAAAAACTGAGTTTAAATATATTTGGCTAAGGTGTATGTAAACTTCAGACTTCAACTGTAGCATCAATCTCATCACCATGCACTTTCACCACCGTGTGAGTTTGATCATAACTTATTTAATCTGTGACTCCAAGTTTCTTCAATATGATGGTTATTATATCAATATTTACGCATAAAGGCATTTCCACCGCAATTTCTCGCATAATTAATCTTACAGACACAAAAAGATCCCACCATGTCAAACGAACAAATGATCTGTCAGCATTTGTAAAATTTTACCGGAACGTACTGTTTCCATCATACCGTAGCTGTCGAGATGTTCTTTTATACAGTACTCGCATAAAAACTGTTGAAGAAAACGTGATTATAGTCATTTGTTTTTCCCTTGAATACGTTTCTTCACATGAATAAGTTTTGACAAAAATTGTCACCTTTTGCACGCACTGCTTCAGAAGTGGATACTCTGTGTCTGACACAAGGCTCCAGAAAGGGGTTCACCTGATCTTAGTTCACCTTAGTTCATTTGCCTGCAGCTCCTCTATCTCACTCTTTATTCCAGCACGGTCAGGACAGAGGGCTGTGATGACTGGGGTCAAATATGACACTAGAACATGAAAGGGGTTCTCACTGACGTTGATAAACTCCTTGTATTCCATGATATCCTTGAATCTTGACTCAAACTACTTCAACTCTTCCAACACACACAAATGCATCACAGCTAAAAATGTTGCAGTATGCTGGGTTGGATGTGGTAACTGCCCTGAGTTTTGGGAAATATGAACAGTATGGTGATTTAATTTTGAAATGCTGTGACCACACGCAGCATTTTGCCCAGTTGCATCTTTGCTTGGAGCTGGAGATTCACCATGTTCAGGTAGCATGTGATGTCAGTTAAAAAGCCAGAATTAATATCCACTATGGATCATCCAGCTCTGGCTCCTCTCTCCCTTTGCTTGTAACACATTCATGAATTTGAGGGAGGAGAACGAGAAATCTTTCCAAACTGCCACAAAACAGCCAACTCACCTCATTGTGAAATATCAAGTCGCCGTATTCCGTCTGGTATTCCACCAGCAACTCAGTGCCCTCGCAATAATAAATGTTCACCACGTGCACGACTTGCTGCATCACATTCTTTGAGTTTAGCCACAAGTGCTTCCTGATGAATGATACTGTACAATGAAATGTAACACATTTGGGGAAATCCTCTCTCTTTCTCACCAGGCCTATGAATCCCTTCTCCTTACTTCGCATGTTTGGGGTGCTGTCAGTGCACACAGATGCCAGATTTGACCAGTCAATATTATTATCAGCAAAAAAATGTAACATGGGCAGTAAACATTTTTGAGGGAAGCGGACCCAAACACATAATTGGGCAATGTCACTTACATCAGTGCTTTTGTCAAACGCAATTCTAAAACACGGCACCACGGATGTCAGTAATCAGTTACTTACTGATGTCCTCGCCGATGTCTTCTATGTGTCTTGTTATGGTCGAGTCAGAGTTGCAGTCCCTTAGTTTGTGAAATCAGCACATCGGTCACTTTCAGCTGAGGCCAAAAACTATTCTTTGACAATCTCCACATCTGTGAAGGCCTTCTTGTTTCTCGGAGTATCCAAGCAATCTCATATGTTGCCTCTGTTGTTTTCTCTGCAACAGTGCTAGATCTGTCCATCATCTGTTGTTGTTCTTTGATGTGTCCTTTGAGTTGTGCAATTTTGCAGTTTCTGTGGTTGCTTTGTGGCAGATATGTTTTGTCAAAGTGGGCATGATGTGACTGGAAATGTCACTCTAAATTTGCTCGTTTAAAACAATTGACTGCTTTCTGGCAAATTGAGCAACTCTCGTCATGCAGTGCAAAAAATACTGGTATGTCCATTTCTCTTGGAACGTTCTGTGTTTTTCTTGAATTGACCGAATCCTTCTCTAGGAGTCATGTTAGCTACGTTAGCTACGTTAGCTATGTTAGCTACGTTAGCTAGGTGCATTTCCCCGCCGCCATCTTCCTGATCTTCCTGGTTCTCCGGTGGTTGTTCGTTCATAGCTGTCACGTTCTCCAGCTCTTCCACCTCATGTTCATTGTCAATAGATTTACGTTATTTTTTTTACAATAAATCGATCCATGTCGATCAGACTGCAAAATTAGCTAGTAGCAAACTGATGTGTCGGTCGCTGTAGCTGAGCAGTTGTGTTCTATTTCAGCAAACGTTCTAGTTCAGCCTTTCTGTTAAACAGCTGCGCTATACTGCCATCTATCTGCCATCCAGAGAACAATAGATATATTCAATGAAGTGATTCAGACCTGCCTTAAACACATTGAATTGAAATTGTATCATTGTTATGTATTATGAATGTAAAACAGGAAAATCACTGCAAGCTGCAAATTAAGGGCTCGTGGAATGAGTACCCCTGGGTTAAAGCCTTATTCTAAAATGCAATAAATATTTTTTTCTCCTCACCAATATACACACAATAACCCATAACGACAAAGCAAAAACAGGATTTTTGAATTGTTTGCTAATTTATAAAATTAAAATAAAACAGAAGTATCACATTGTCATAAGTACTCTGTATTTTGTTGCAGCATCTTTGGCAGCAATTAAAGTCTCGAGACTTCTTGGGTATGACACTCCAAGCTTGGCACGCCTGTATTTTGGGAGTTTCTCCCATTCTTCTCTGTGCTGTCAGGTTGGATGGGGAGTGTCGCTGCATAGCTATTTTCAGGTCTCTCCAGAGATGTTTGATCGAGTTCAAGTCTGGGCTCTGGCTGGGCCACTCAAGGACATTGAGAATCCATTTCCGAAGCCACTCCTGCGTTGTCTTGGCTCTGTGCTTAGGGTCGTTGTCATGTTGGAAGGGGAACTTTAGGACCCCAGACTGGGGCGGAGTGCTCTGGAGCAGGTGTTCATCAAGGATCTCTCTGTACTTTGCTCTGTTTCCCTCGACTAGTCTCCCAGTCCCTGCCGCTAAAGAACACGCCCACAACATGATGTTGCCACTACCATGCTTCACCGTAGGGATGGTGCAAGGTTTCCTCCAGACGTGACGCTTCAGTCTTGGTTTCAACAGAACAAAGAATCTTGTTTCTCATGGTCTGAGAGTCTTTAGGTGCCTTTTGGCAAACTCCAAGCGGGCTACATGTGCCTTTTACTGAGGAGTGGCTTCAATCTGGACACTGCCTAATTGGTGGAGTGCTGCAGAGATGGTTGTCCTTCTGAAATGTTCTCCACAGAGGAACTCCGGAGCTCTGTCAGAGTGACCATCGGGTTCTTGGTCACCTCCCTTTCCAGATTGCTCTGTTTGGCCGGGCGGCCGGCTCTAGAAAGAGTCTTGGTGAGAGAAATAATCTTCTTCCATTTAAGAATGATGGTGGCCACTGTGTTCTTGGGGACCTTCAATGCTGCAGAAATGTTTTTGGTATCCTTCCCCAGATCTGTGCTTCGACACAATCCTGTCTCGGAGCTCTACGGAGAATTTATTCGATATCATGGCTTGGTTTTTGCTCTGACATGCACTGTAAACTGTGGGAGCTTATATAAACAGGTGTGTGCCTTCCCAAATCATGTCCAATAAATTGGGTTTACCACAGGTGGATTCCAATCAAGTTGTAGAAACATCTCAAGGATGATCAATGGAAACAGGATGTACCTGACCTTGATTTGGAATCGCATAGCAAAGGGTCTGAATACCTATACAGGGTCTGAATACAGTATATATACCTAAATAATTAATTTTTAATACATTTGCAAACATTTCTACAAGCTTGTTTTCGCTTTGTCATTATGGATTATTGTGTGTAGATTGCTGAGGATTTTTTTCTTTAATCCATTTTAGAATAAGGCTGCAACGTAACAAAATGTGGAAAAAGTCAGGGGGTCTGAATACTTTCCGAAGGCACTGTATATGGTGATGTTACAGCTCACTCATGAAAAGACGTATGGTTTTCATGAATTCATAATGGTATGTAAATGTTGTACTTGTCTGGGCCTTGAATTGCATTTACATTCTGTGCCCCCTCAGTATTTCCTAATGTTCTGACCTTGGTGGTTTGAGTGCCCATTGCCCACACTATTGCCTTACATTGGCTTTAGTGTCTTTTTAATAACAGCACTGGACACACACTGGACATGAAGAAACAGGCTTCTTTCTATTACAACTCCGATGCTGATGTCTTCAGCGAGTTTTCTGCCATTGAAATCGTTGTGCGGGCCACTTACATGTTCTTTCAGGACACATTAGTCCAAAAAAGTGTAGAAATATACAGTATATATACTATAATATTATATATACACACACACACACACACACACATATTGTATACTGTTCTGTCAGAGTGACTGAATTCACACCCCTTGAAATGAATTCAAAATGGATTCAAGTTAGATGTATTTTGTCACTGGCCTACACAAAATTCCCCATCATGTCAAAGTGGAATTATGTTTTTCACATTTTTACAAATGAATAAAAAATGAAAAGATGAAATGTCTTGAGTCAATAAGTATTCAACTCCTTTGTTATGGCATGCTAAAATAGGTTCAGGAGTAAAAATGTGCTTAACAAGTTACTTAACAAGTTGCATGGACACACTGTGTGCAATAAAATGTTTAATATGTATAATATGCTTAATATGCTTTTTAAATGATTACCTGATCAATGTACCCCACACATACTGTACCACAAAGACCGGGGTGGTTTTTCAATGCCTCGCAAAGAAGGGCATCGATTGGTAGATTGGGGGGAGCAGACATGGAAGTTGGTGAGGTTATTATTACACTTTGGATGGTGTGTCAATACACCCAGTCACTACAAAGATACAGGCATCCTTCCTAACTCATATGCCGGTGAGGAAGGACTTTAAAACAGTTACAGAGTTTATTGGCTGTAACAGGAGAAAAATGTGGATGGATCAACAACATTCTAGTTACTCTACAATACTGTACAGAATACAAATATTCCAAAACATGCATCTTGTTTGCAACAGGGCATTAAAAGTAATACTGCAAAAAATGAGGCAAAGCAATTCACTTCTTGTCCTGAACACAAAATGTTATGTTTGGGGCAAATCCAATCCAACACATGACATCCATGCTTTTGTTACGTATAGGTTAGACTACTGCAATGCTCTACTTTCCGGCTACCCGGATAAAGCACTAAATAATCTTCGGTTAGTGCTAAATACGGCTGCTAGAATCCTGACTAGAACCCCAAAAATGTATCATATTTCTCCAGTGCTAGCCTCCCTACACTGGCTTCCTGTTAAGGCAAGGGCTGATTTCAAGGTTTTACTGCTAACCTACAAAGCATCACATGGGCTTGCTCCTACCTATCTTTCCGAATTGGTCCTGCCGTACATACAGTGCCTTGCGAAAGTATTCGGCCCCCTTGAACTTTGCGACCTTTTGCCACATTTCAGGCTTCAATCATAAAGATATAAAACTGTATTTTTTTGTGAAGAATCAACAACAAGTGGAACGACATTTATTGGATATTTCAAACTTTTTTAACAAATCAAAAACTGAAAAATTGGGCGTGCAAAATTATTCAGCCCCTTTACTTTCAGTGCAGCAAACTCTCTCCAGAAGTTCAGTGAGGATCTCTGAATGATCCAGTGTTGACCTAAATGACTAATGATGATAAATACAATCCACCTGTGTGTAATCAAGTCTCCGTATAAATGCACCTGCACTGTGCTAGTCTCAGAGGTCCGTTAAAAGCGCAGAGAGCATCATGAAGAACAAGGAACACACCAGGCAGGTCCGAGATACTGTTGTGAAGAAGTTTAAAGCCGGATTTGGATACAAAAAGATTTCCCAAGCTTTAAACATCCCAAGGAGCACTGTGCAAGCGATAATATTGAAATGGAAGGAGTATCAGACCACTGCAAATCTACCAAGACCTGGCCGTCCCTCTAAACTTTCAGCTCATACAAGGAGAAGACTGATCAGAGATGCAGCCAAGAGGCCCATGATCACTCTGGATGAACTGCAGAGATCTACAGCTGAGGTGGGAGACTCTGTCCATAGGACAACAATCAGTCGTATATTGCACAAATCTGGCCTTTATGGAAGAGTGGCAAGAAGAAAGCCATTTCTTAAAGATATCCATAAAAAGTGTTGTTTAAAGTTTGCCACAAGCCACCTGGGAGACACACCAAACATGTGGAAGAAGGTGCTCTGGTCAGATGAAACCAAAATTGAACTTTTTGGCAACAATGCAAAACGTTATGTTTGGCGTAAAAGCAACACAGCACATCACCCTGAACACCATCCCCACTGTCAAACATGGTGGTGGCAGCATCATGGTTTGGGCCTGCTTTTCTTCAGCAGGGACAGGGAAGATGGTTAAAATTGATGGGAAGATGGATGGAGCCAAATACAGGACCATTCTGGAAGAAAACCTGATGGAGTCTGCAAAAGACCTGAGACTGGGACGGAGATTTGTCTTCCAACAAGACAATGATCCAAAACATAAAGCAAAATCTACAATGGAATGGTTCAAAAATAAACATATCCAGGTGTTAGAATGGCCAAGTCAAAGTCCAGACCTGAATCCAATCGAGAATCTGTGGAAAGAACTGAAAACTGCTGTTCACAAATGCTCTCCATCCAACCTCACTGAGCTCGAGTTGTTTTGCAAGGAGGAATGGGAAAAAAATTCAGTCTCTCGATGTGCAAAACTGATAGAGACATACCCCAAGCGACTTACAGCTGTAATCGCAGCAAAAGGTGGCGCTACAAAGTATTAACTTAAGGGGGCTGAATAATTTTGCACGCCCAATTTTTCTGTTTTTGATTTGTTCAAAAAGTTTGAAATATCCAATAAATGTCGTTCCACTTCATGATTGTGTCCCACTTGTTGTTGATTCTTCACAAAAAAATACAGTTTTATATCTTTATGTTTGAAGCCTGAAATGTGGCAAAAGGTCGCAAAGTTCAAGGGGGCCGAATACTTTCGCAAGGCACTGTACCTACACGTACTCTATGGTCACAAGACGCAGGGTAGCCTAGTGGTTAGAGTGTTGGACTAGTAACCGGAAGGTTGCAAGGTCAAACCCCCGAGCTGACAAGGTACAAATCTGTCATTCTGCCCCTGAACTGGCAGTTAACCCACTGTTCCTAGGAAATCATTGAAAATAAGAATTTGTTCTTAACTGATTTGCCTAGTTTAAAAAATAAAAAATTGTCCTTAGAATTTCTAAGCCAACAGCTGAAGGCAGGACTATCTCCTATAGAGCTCCATTTTTCTGGAATGGTCTGCCTACCCATGTGAGAGACCTACTCGGTCTCAACTGAAGACTCATCTCTTCAGTACGTCATATGATTGAGTGTAGTCTAGCCCAGGAGTGTGAAGTTGAACGGAAAATCTCTGGAAGCAAACGAACCGCCCTTGCTGTCTCTGCCTGGCCGATTCCTCTCTCTCCACTGGGATTCTCTGCCTCTAACCCTATTACAGGGGCTGAGTCACTGGCTTACTGGTGCTCTTCTATGCCGTCCCTAGGAGGGGTGCGTCACTTGTGTGGGTTGAGTTGCTGACGTGGTTCCTGTCTGGGTTGGCACCCCCCCCTTGGGTTGTGCCGTGGCGGAGATCTTTGTGGGCTATACTCGGCCTTGTCTCAGAATGCTAAGTTGGTTGATATCCCTCTAGTGGTGTGGGGGCTGTGCTTTGGCAAAGTGGGTGGGGTTATATCCTTCCTGTTTGGCCCTGTCCGGTGGTATCATCGGATGGGGCCACAGTGTCTCCTGACCCCTCCTGTCACAGCCTCCAGTATTTATGCTGCAGTAGTTTATGTGTCGGGGGGCCAGGGTCAGTCTGTTATATCTGGAGTATTTCTCCTGTCTTATCCGGTGTCCTGTGTGAATTTAAGTATGCTCTCTCTAATTCTCTCTTTCTCTTTCTCTCTCTCAGAGGACCTGAGCCCTAGGACCATGCCTCAGGACTACCTGGCATGATGACTCCTTGCTATCCCCAGTCCACCTGGCTGTGCTGCTGCTCCAGTTTCAACTGTTCTGCCTGCGGCTATGGAACCCTGACCTGTTCCCTGGACGTGCTACCTGTCCCAGACCTGCTGTTTTCAACTCTCAAGAGACAGCAGGAGCGGTAGAGATACTCTCAATGATCAGCTATGAAAAGCCAACTGACATTTACTCCTGAGGTGCTGACTTGTTGCACCCTCAATAACTACTGTGATTATTAGTATTTTACCATGCTGGTCAGTTATGAACATCTTGGCCATGTTCTATTATAATCTCCACCAAGCACAGCCAGAAGAGGACTGGCCACCCCTCATAGCCTGGTTCCTCTCTAGGTTTCTTCCTAGGTTTTGGCCTTTCTAGGGAGTTTTTCCTAGCCACTGTGCTTCTCCACCTGCATTGCTTGCCGTTTGGGGTTTTAATCTGGGTTACTGTACAGCACTTTGATATATCAGCTGATGTAAGAAGGGCTATATAAATACATTTGATTTGATCAAGGCATTCAGTTACTGTTCGATTGAACATTAGAATTGGCAAAATGAGTGACCTATGCGACTTTGAGTGTGGTATGATCGTTGGGGCCTAGCGCGCCGGTTCCAGTATCTCCGAAACTTCCGGCCTCCTGGACCTTTCACATACGACTGGGTGTAGGGTTCACAGAGAATGGTAAGGCAAACAAAAAACATCCAGTCAGCGGCAGTCTTGTGGGTGAAAACAGCTCGTTGATGAGAGGTCAAAGGAGAAAGGCAAGAATCATGCTAGCTAACAGGCGGGCCACAAACAGGCAAATAATGGTGCAGTACAATAGTGTAGAGGTCGACCGATTAATCGGAATGGCCGATTAATTAGGGACGATTTCAAGCTTTTATAACAATCGGTAATCGGCATTTTTGGACACCGATTATGGCCGATTACATTGCACCCGACGAGGAGACTGGGTGGCAGGCTGACTACCTGTTACTCGAGTGCAGCAAGGAGCCAAGGTAAGTTGCTAGCTAGCATTAAACTTATCTTATAAAAACCTATTTTAACACAATCACTAGCTAGCTACACATGGTTGATAATATTACTAGTTTATCTAGCTTGTCCTGCGTTGCCTATAATCAATGCGGTGCCTGTTCATTTATCATCAAATCACAACCTAATTCGCCAAACGGGTGATGACTTAACAAGCGCATTCGCAAAAAAAACACTGTCGTTGCACTAATGTGTACCTAACCATAAACATCAAAGCCTTTCTTAAAATCAATACACAAGTATATATTTTTAAACCTGCATATTTAGTTAATATTGCCTGCTAATATGAATTTCTTTTAACTAGGGAAATTGTGTCACTTCTCTTGCGTTCAGTGCAAGCAGAGTCAGGGTATATGCAGCAGTTTGGGCTGCCTGGCTCGTTGCGAACTGTGTGAAGACCATTTCTTCCTAACAAAGACTAATTCATTTTCCAGAGTTGTACATAATTATGACATAACATTGAAGGTTGTGCAATGTAACAGCAATATTTAGACTTAGGGATGCCACCCGTTAGATAAAATACGGAACAGTTCCGTATTTCACTGAAAGAATAAACTTTATGTATTCGAAATTATAGTTTCCAGGTTTGACCATATTAATGACCCAAGGCTCGTATTTCTGTGTGTTATTATTTTATAATTAAGTCTATGATTTGATAGAGCAGTCTGACTGAGCGGTGGTAGGCAGCAGCAGGCTCGTAAGCATTCATTCAAACAGCACTCCTGCATTTGCCAGCAGCGCTTCGCTGTGCTTCAAGCATGTGCTTCAAGCAAGTTTATGACTTCAAGCCTGCCAACTCCCGAGATTAGGCTGGCAATACTATAATGCCTATAAGAACATCCAATAATCAAAGGTATGTGAAATACAAATGGTATAGAGAGAAATAGTCCTATAATTCCTAGAATAACTACAACCTAAAACTTCTTACCTGGGAATATTGAAGACTCATGTTAAAAGGAACTACCAGCTTTCATATGCTCTCATGTTCTGAGCAAGGAACTTTTTTACATGGCAAATATTGCACTTTTACTTTTGTTACGGGTTTTCTTTCGTCAAAGGAGAGGAGGACCAAAATGCAGCGTGGTTATTTGTATACATCTTTAATAAAGATGAAAACACAAACAGTATACAAAAACAATAAGCGTGAAAAAAACCTAAACAGCCTATTTGTTTTTATTTTTATAAAAAATAATTTATTATCTTCAATACCATTCATTCTTTACATCTCATAATTTTCATACATACTCAAATAATGGTATTTTAATTTAACTAATTTAACTAAACAAAAACCCCAAACAAAACCTCAGGGGAGCATCTTCCCTCCCCATCACCCTACAAACTACCTTTCCCTATCTCCCCGTCCCTAATCTATCCCCTTACAAATCTAAATGACACCCAGCCCTAAACCCCCCTTCCACCTCTCCCGAGCAGCATGCTGCCCCCACTTCCTCTCCTCCCTCTTCATCCTCCCACTCAAATCTCCTTCCACCCTCCTCACTATCCCTTCCACCCCCCAATCTCTCCCTGTCTTCACCATGTTCTGCCTGGCTTCCCACAGCCCCCGTTTAAAGAGACTCATGAGAAGCCAGAGCAGAAACCTGTCCCTATCCGTCCCTCTCGCTCTCCCTACACCTCTCTCTAACCTGGCCCACGTCAATACAAAATCCCCCCTTACCAAACCTAACAACACCCGTGCCCTAGCCCATACTACTCCGGCAAAGGCACAGTCCCAAAAGACATGGCGCACAGTCTCCTCCCTGCCACAAGAGGATCTTGGACAGGTGGGGGATTGCACCAAACTATACCGGTACATGATGGAACGTACCGGCAAGCACTTATGGAGGCTCAACCAATTCAGGTCCTTTGAGCCTGTTGTCCAGACCCCACGCCTGCACTCCCTCCCAGACCACTTCCGAGATGCCCACTACAGGCACTACTCCCTGCCTTTCTGACCTCCTCGTACAGGTGCCTGTGATCTAAACCTACTCGGGCAACTTCAACCTCAGGGTGCGCATGCAGCCACTTGGCCGCATGACCAAAGTGCCACGGCAGCTGTTCCGCCCGAGGACCCGTGTTAGACCACACCATTACGCTTCTCGCCTGATACGAGAAGAACACCCGCAGGAGGTAACCGGACGGGTGTATCACTGGATGAGCAAGCGCCGTTAACAAGAAAGAAACAAAAATTGTGTCCAGCTTGAGGGGGAAATGTGGTACCCCCCTACCTCCCTCCCCGATGGGACAGATCATGCGTGCCCTGGCGACCCACTCGCACCTGCCACTCCACATGAACTGAAACACAAGCCTCACTAGAGGCCTCCTCAGACAAGCCGGCAATGGGTAGATGTACGCCAAATACAAAAGAGACATCCACCTTTAGGACCAGGACTTTGCCCATAAAAGACAAATACCTAGCCTTCCACATTGCTAGCTTCCTCTTTACCACTGCGATACGCATGTTCCAGTTTAGCGTCGCTGAGCCGGAGGTCTCAAAATGGACCCCGAGAATCCTCAGGGCCCCCTCACAGAGAGATAACCCCCCAGGCACATCCGTTCTACCGCGCCATCTTCCGAAAAACTTGACGGAAGACTTTGCATGGTTCAGA
Source organism: Oncorhynchus kisutch (assembly GCF_002021735.2). NCBI lineage: Eukaryota > Metazoa > Chordata > Actinopteri > Salmoniformes > Salmonidae > Oncorhynchus > Oncorhynchus kisutch. The sequence goes on along the minus strand of NC_034196.2, from coordinate 16,097,101 downwards.
ACTGCTCCCGACGCTCGGGTGAAATCCCCAAAGATGGCAAGGGACCTTGTCAGGCACGAGTCCTTGCACAGCAGCAAGGAAGTGTCGTCGGCGTACTGCGTCATTTTAACACGCAGCCCACCACTTCCAGGGATCAACAAGCCTTCCACCCCTGTGTCTGCCCTAATGGCAGCCCCCAGAGGCTCCATGTACAGAACGAAGAGGAGAGCCGAGAGTGGGCACCCCTGCCTGACCCCAGACGAGAGGTCAAAAACGTCACCCAAGTGACTATTTACACTAACTCGGCACCCCGCTCCGACATATAATGTACGAATCCATCCTATGAACTTCTCCCCAAATCCTAATCGACCTAACACTCTGAATAAAAAGGATCTATTCACGCGATCAAAGGCTTTCGCCTGATCTAGCGCTGCTAACATTAAAGGCAGTCCTCTATCTTCAACCCAAGCGATGGAGTCCCTGATTAACTGTAGGTTCCATCTAATAGAGCGGCCCTCTACCCCGCACGTCTGATCCTCATGGACGACGTAGGGAAGGGCTGTGCGCAACCGGTCTGCTAAAACCTTTGCAAGTAGCTTGTAATCTACACACAGCATGGTCAACGGCCGCCAGTTGCCAAGGTCTGTTACTTCCCCCTTCTTATATAAAAGTGACAGCACACCAACAGCCATTGATCCCCCCGGGACCCCCGTCTCAAGGATGGCCTTCAAGACTTCGAGGACCACTGGTCCAAGTATACCCCAAAACTTGAGATAAAACTCAGCCGGCAGCCCATCCATCCCAGGCACCTTCCCTTTTCCCATCCTCCTAAGAGCGCTCTCGGCAACCGCCTGGACAAGTGTTCTAAAAACACATTTCCCTGCTCTACATATATTTCCCTTTCCTTAAATAAACCTTGGAAATGATCAGTTGTCACCCTGACCATATCCTCTGGTTCTCTAACTATACTACCATTTTCTTCCCTAACGCCATGCATTACCTTCCTACTCTGTCTGGCCCTAACCGACTTAAAGAACATAGCAGAACAAGTCTCATTGTGTTCTAGAAAGCCACTATGCGCACGCTCCAGGAAAGCTCGAGCCTTCCGCTCCTGCAACTCCCTGAGCTGCGCCTTTAGGGTAGCGGATCTCTCCCAGTCAAAAGACCCGCCGAGGTTGCCTGCCTCGTACTCGAGTTCAATTAACCTTTGGATACGATCCACCTCCCTCCTCTCCTCCCTTTTTTTCCTCTTGCATTACCCTATTATAAAAGCCCTAATCCTCACCTTAACTAATTCCCACCACTCTAACACCCTCTCGCACATGGACCGGAGGCCTTCAAGCCTCCAAAAGAAACCATAAAACCCGTCAACAAAAGCCTGCTCCTCCAGCACATCCCGATCTAACTTCCAGTACCACCTACCAAAGAGGCAGACTGGCGACCCCACCTGCAGGAGCACCCCGTCGTGATCCGAAAAGAAAACAGGCAACAGCCGCCCAGACAACTTACCCAAAAATATAGTCGAGCCTCCGCTCAACCCCCCTGGAGTTGCGCCATGTAGGACCGGCCATTTTCGGAGTAGTGTGCAGACCACCATCAACTAGACCATGGCAAGCCATTAGCCCAGTAATGGCGCCTGCACTGCTATCCCCCCATATTCCTAAATCTGTATTAAAATCCCCCCCTATCACTAATTTCCTATTTGTGACACACAGGGGCGTCAGACAGTCCACCATCTCCCTCCTGTCTGCCACCACCTGTGGCCCATACACCACCACTAATCTAAATGTACAATCCCTTATCGTGACATCCACCCCTATAACCCTCCCCTGCATTACCACAAAAGAATCCTCCACTTTTACCTTCCTGTGCCCACACAAAATCCCTACCCCCGATGAGTGCACCCCCCCAATACCCCAAACCGACTCCCCCTTGTCCCACTCCCTCTTAAACCTACTAACATCCCCTCCATCCCTCAGGTGAACCTCCTGTAAAAAAAAAAATCTAACCCCACACCCTCCAAATAACTAAATACCGCCCTCCTCTTAACAAAATCCCTTAAACCCCTTACATTTAAACTAACAAAAGTAAAATTAGACCCCATGAAATAATAAAATAAAAACATGTAATACACTCAAATTCTACGAGTTGCCTTGGAAACAAAACACGTCCTTCACCGTCAGCTTTAGAATCCCCATCAATATTATCCTTCCAAAAGTTTCCCGTCCTAAAGCCTCCAACTCCTTTTCCTTCCAAGCAAACAGAATCGTGTTGGCCAGCCCAATCCCAGGGACCGACCGTGTTGATGGATTTAGCACCATCTCCGCAAGGAGAATGGCGCACGTTCTCTTCTCTTCCAAAACAAGGAAAAAAGAAAAACCAACGTGACTGAGCCTATTCTGGTGACAACTAACACAAAGACAGGAACAATCACCCACGAAACACTCAAAGAATATGGCTGCCTAAATATGGTTCCCAATCAGAGACAATGATAAACACCTGCCTCTGATTGAGAACCACTCCAGGCAGCCATAGACTATTCTAGACAACCCCACTAACCACTATCCCATAACCTACAACAAACCCATAGACAAAACACACCACATAAAATAACCCATGTCACACCCTGGCCTGATGAAAATAAATAAAGAAAACACAAAATACTAAGACCAGGGCGTGACAACTTTCTTCTCCAACACTTGAGACTAAATTGATTTGATTGATGTATTATATTAAGTTAAAATAAAAGTGTTCATTCAGTATTGTTATAATTGTCATCATTACAAATATATATATATAAAGATTGGCCCATTAATCGTTATCGGCTTTTTTGGTCAACAAATAATCGGTATCTGTGTTGAAAAATCATAATCGGTCGACCTTTACCATAGTGGTCTGAGATGCATGCAGAACGGCATCTCTGAATGCACAACTCGTTGGTATTTGTCACGGATGGGCTATTGCAGCAGACGACCGCACTGGGTTCCATTCCTATCAGTTAAAAACAAGAAGCAGCAGCTTCAGCGGGCACGTGTTCACCAACACTGGACAAATGAGGAGTGGAAAAACATCACCAGGTCTGACGAATCCCAGTTCCTGTTGTATCATGCTGATGGCAGAGTCAGGATTTGGCATAAGCATCATGAGTCCATGGCCCAATCCTGCCTGGTGTCAATGGTACAGGCTGCTGGTGGTGGTGTAATGGTGTGGGGAATATTTCCCTTGATACCAATTGAGCAATGTTTCCATGCCCTGAAGAATTCAGGCTGTTCTGGACGCAAAGGGGGATCTGACCTGGTACTAGATGGTACTAATACCTAATAAACTGGCAACAGAGTTTATATACACACTTTACATTCAATACGCAACAATTGAAACATTTTACTGAGTTACAGGAAATCAGTCAATTGAAATAAATTCATTAGCTCCTAATCTATGAATTTCACATGACTGGGAAAACAGATATTCATCTGTTGGTCACATTTACCCCCCCCCCCCCCTGTCAGTATCTGCTGTGGCAACCATTCACCTCATGCAGAGGGACACATCTCTTTCACATAGAGTTGATCAGGCTGTTGATTGTGGCCTGTGGAATATTGTCTCACTCTTCTTCAATGGCTGTGCGAAGTTGCTGGATATGGGCGGGAACTGAAACACGCTGTCGTACGCGTCGATCCAGAGCATCCCAAACATGCTCAATGGGTGACGTCTGGCGAGTATGCAGGCCATGGAAGAACTGGGACATTTTCAGCTTCCAGGAATTATGTACAGTCATGGCCAAAGGTTTTGAGAATGACACAAATATAAATTTTCACAAAGTCTGCTGCCTCAGTTTGTATGATGGCAATTTTCATATACTCCAGAATGTTATGAAGAGTGATCAGATGAATTGCAATTAATTGAAAGTCCCTCTTTGCCATGCAAATGAACTGAATCCCCCCAAAATATTTCCCCTGCATTTCAGCCCTGCCACAAAAGGACCAGCTGATATCATGTCAGTGATTCTCTCGGTAACACAGGTGTGAGTGTTGATGAGGACAAGGCTGGAGATCACTCTGTCATGCTGATTGAGTTTGAATAACAGACTGGAAGCTTCAAAAGGAGCGTGGTGCTTGGAATCATTGTTTTATCTCTGTCAACCATGGTTAACTGCAAGGAAACAAGTGCTGTCATCATTGTTTTGCACAAAAAGGGCTTCACAGACAAGGATATTGCTGCCAGTAAGATTGCACCTAAATCAACCATTTATCAGATCATCAAGAACTTCAAGGAGGGCGGTTCGATTGTTGTGAAGAAGGCTTCAGGGCGCCCAAGAAAGTCCAGCAAGCGCCAGGACCGTCTCCTAAAGTTGATTCAGCTGCGGGATCGGGGCACCACCAGTACAGAGCCTGCTCAGGAATGGCAACAGGCAGGTGTGAGTGTATCTGCACGCACAGTGAGGAGAAGACTTTGGAGGATGGCCTGGTGTCAAGAAGGGCAGCAAAGCTGCCACTTCTCTCCAGGAAAAACATCAGGGACAGACTGATATTCTGCAAAAGGTACAGGGATTGGACTGCTGAGGACTGGGGTAAAGTCATTTTCTCTGATGAATCCTCTTTCCGATTGTTTGGGGCATCCAGAAAAAATCTTGTCCGGATGTAGTTACCTGGTATATTTATGTTTACCAATAGATGGCAGTATTGACTCAAGACGGGGGATAGCTTCCCGCTAACCATAGTTATTTCCTAGGTCTGCCTATATAACTATGATTAAGAACGCTTCAGGTAGCTTAAAAGCCAGGTGCATTGGAGAATGTAATTCTAAGTTACAATTAAATACTAAACCGTACTTAAGTCTCATGAGTCATAACTCTAAGAAGCCTTTGAGGATACTACATATTTGGCGATGAGGATAACTATGGAGAACTGCGCTGGATTTTTTTGCCACGAATTTAACATGCATTGGAGAATGTAATTCTAAGTTACAATGAAATACTAAACCGTACTTAAGTCTCATAACTCTAAGAAGCCATTAAGGATACTACACCGAAGAAGACAAGGTGCGCGCTACCATCAGTCCTGTGTCATACCAACAGTAAAGCATCCTGAGATCATTCATGTGTGGGGTTGCATCTCAGCCAAAGGAGTGGGCTCACTCACAATTTTGCCTAAGAACACAGCCATGAATAAAGAATGGTACCAATACATCCTCCCAGAGCAACTTCTCCCAACCATTCAGGAACAGTTTGGTGACTTAATTATACTTCAGTATTCCATAGTAACATCTGACAAAATTTTCTAAAGACACTGAAGCAGCAAATGTTGTGGAAATTAATATTTTTGTCACTCTCAAAACTTTTGGCCACGACTGTACATATCCTTGCGGCATGGGGCTGTGCATTATCATGCTGAAACATGAGGTGATGGGAGCGGATAAATGGCACAACAACGGGCCTGAGTATCTCGTCATGGTATTTCTGTTCATTCAAATTGCCCTTGGTAAAATTCAATTGTGTTTGTTGTCTGTGGCTTACTCTGCCCATACCATAACCACACTGCCACCATGTTTGCCCACTGAAGTCGGTCACAATGCCGAATTGCAGTCAAGTCAAGACAAGGATGAGCTTCCCTGAGAAGGTTTCTGACAGTTTGTGCAGAAATTCTTTGGTTGTGCAAACCCACAGTTTTATCCGGGTGGCTGGTCTCAGACGATGCCGCAGTTGAAGGAGCCAGATCTGAAGGTCCTGGGCTGGCGTGGGTACTCGTGGTCTGCGGTTGTGAGGCCGGTTGGACGTACTGCCAAATTCTCTAAAATGACGTTGGATGCGGCTTATGGTAGAGAAATTAACATTAAATTGTCTGGCAACAGCTCTGGTGGACATTCACACAGTTAATATGACACTTGCATGCCCCCTCACAACTTGAGGCATCTCTGGCATTGTGTGGTGTGACAAAACTTCACATTTTAGAGTGACATTTTCTTGTTCCCAGCACAAGGTGCACCTGTGTAATGATAATGTTGTTTAATCAGTTTCTTGATTTGACACAGGTCAAATGGATTACCTTGGCAAAGGAAAAATGCTCACTAACAGGGATGTATACAAATTTGTGCACAACATTTTTATGTCAGCTCATGAAAATAGAATCTGCACTTTACATGTTGCATTTCTATTTTTGTTCAGTGTATACATACTTTAAAAATACATTTTCGGGACGGAAAAACTTTTAGTGTAAACTTAAACGACTACAGGACCTAAATATAAAAAAATATATATCATCTTTGAGAACTAACAATCACTAAAATAAAAGCTAGACAGTTAGAGATAATTACACATTTAGAAGTATGTTATTACGTTTGAGCAAAATAACAGAGCATTCGCCATGGCAAAAGGGATAGAATTACAGGAAATTAGTTTTAAAACGTCAAAAATGTATCTCAGAACCATGGAGAAATGTAGAACATTTCTGAACATTGGCATTTTTTTTTTTTAAATAACATTGTCTACACCGCCAAAATGGGGGACCTAAAAAAATTCTCTCTCAAATCCTGCCTCGTCGACGGGCGGACCGTGCCCATTGCCACACCCACTAACTAATCCCTTTTTGATCTAGAAAAAAACTCTGGCCTTGTTGTATGTTTCATCTCACAGTCCTTTGCTTCTGGATTTCAGTTGCCATTCATCCATGTCAAACATGTTTAAACTCTGACAAACAAGTATTAGGGTTGTGACAAATGTAAAAAAAAAAAGCCTTACCATTTCAACTACCATAATAAAATGATGTGAATTCGCAATTCAGATATAGTCCTGCGTATGACCGCTAGGGGGCGATGCAGTTCAAATCTACTGCAGTCCAGGCTACCTACCAGACGGCGCTCACCTTACTGCTGCACCCGACCTACTCAGCAATGCCATTTTAGGTTCTCTGTTGTGTGCCTCTCCTCCACGTTATCAGTTGTCAGTACATGGGACTTCAGTCCCACTTCTCATCAAGGTTATGGCAGTGATGTATGATGATGTGTTTATAGACGTCCAAACATCTGTTGTTAATGCCACGTATGGTGTTTGAGAGCTCGTATGGTGTTTGCAGAGCAATCATTGTACAATTTCTCCAGCCAGGCCATCACGTTGTTTTTACATGGCATCTTGCAGTCTATATACCATTAGGGTATTGAAGCTGACATCCTCTACCATTGACAATGGTTGCATATCAACTGCAATCAGCACTGTGATTTTCTCACTCTGTCCCTTATCACACTGCTGCCAGCAACAATTTGGGTCTCACGTTGCCTCCATTTTAACATTGCACCTGTAGCCTGGTGCCACACTAGCTCAATTCCAACTCATTTCATCACTTTCTCATTTAACTTCTCAAAGTATTGCCATAGAGGATTTCACTGCTGTGACTTCCCTGTCTTACTCTCTGCCATTTTTCCAACTGTTAATGATGATGAATAATTGATCATTTGAAAAATTCATTACTCCTCCTACTAGGCCTATAGTATTTTTGCATTAGGTATTTGTAAAAAAGAAAAAATGATTTGCCTTTATGATGATGATTAAGACCTGTTAGTGGCAGTTTTGTGATAACTGCACTGTGATTTAAATTCTGTGAAAAAATATTTGGGGATTTTTTTGTAAACGTTAACGATCACAAACCCATGTAAAAGTTTAAACGTCACACTCATAACAAGTATGGTCAGAAAATGATCAGCATCCATTTCAAGGCTGTAATTGATCAGTGACCCATTTGGGCCCAGAATCACCCTGATATTTTGAGGCTGGCTTTCAAAGATGAGTTACCAAAATTAAACCCATTACAGGAGAGAATTCCCATAAGTCTCTGGCTTAGTAGAAAGAACACCTCTGTGAGAGAAAATCATCCAGCCTACAATACTTCCAGTTTATGAAATTATGATTCAAACTGTGTTGGAAATGATGATTTAAGCTACTGTGTGTAAATTAAGCTCTGAGGTCCTCAAAGTGATACAGTATGCAAGGCCAGCGCCCTCACCTTTATTAAGAGTACACTGACAGAGCCATTGCAATTTACAGACTCATCACTTTTACCTAAATGGTAATCCCACTGGAACAGTTAGCACATCCCTCAATGAGCCTACAGAGAACCCTCTCTTAAATGAAATAACTTACAGATGATTTGGTGGCTTGCATTAGCACACGTGCCTCTCAATAAAGACCTATGCTATAAGGGGGGAAATCAATAGAGAGACACATCTGGACATATTTAAACCACGAGCTAAATTCTCCAGGTGTAACATTATCTGGGGTCGGACCAGTCTCTCGTGCTTCGGGCTCATTGATGACTTTGCAAGACGGCTACACTAATTAGCACACATCGGCTCATCATAGATCTCAGAACGGACACGGAGCGATAACACCCAGTGGAAGTGTCTTTATTGTGCTCCCTTGGGGGCTTTTAAAGAGAGCCAGGCAGAGACGTGGCCATTACTGGTCATTAAACATGGCGTACTGTTCAGACGTAACCTGATTTTCTCCCTCACATAGATCTGACATAATATAGGGCCTGCCAGGAGTCCCCCTTCCCAACGTGGTGCCAATACTCTCTAGAAACCACTTAAACAGAGATGAATCAACAAGCCTGTGAGATAAATAGAGTAAACAAATTGTTATGCCATTGCCTGCCTCTGTAGGCATACCAAGGGGAATTAAAAAAGAACATGAGAGGTGCAATGACAAAGGACTAGAATTACTTAGACACACACGAGCACACACACAGACACACAGGAGCACACAAACACTAGAGCACACACAAACTTATTTGAGATTCATTACAATGCTTAGCTAACATTAGCATTACATAAAATACCCCCAGCCTAAGGTTTTATCTGGTACCCTCTCTATCCAATGTTAATTATAGACTAAAGTTACTTTTCAATCTGATTTCAGAATGAACAAATTGAGCATGTGCCTCCCAATGCTCTAATTCTGCTACAAACATCATTGAGAGGAAAATATCATAAAATTATGAACACTGACAGCTCAACTTATTCTAATGTCATTTTTAACAACAATGTTCTACTTCAAGGCCGTTGCATAATGGTAGTATATTCCACAGAACCTTCTTTACAAAGTCGAAGGCATGAAACAAGGTTCTGGTGTAAGCATAGCTACCACCTCAGGGTTGTACTGCAGATAAAAATCTATCCAAATTCCACCCGCTTCTCTCTGTTGCTAAAATACATTGATGGCATCGAGCTCCTCCAAGGTTAGTTCATTTAAAAGCAACTCATTTAAAATCGTCTAAGAGGCTGGCCCTTTCATAAGCCTGGGTTGGATTCTGGCAGCCATGGCAGAGTCAGCTGTCGTCTTCCTTGGCGGAGCGACAAGTTGATATTTCATTTGAATGCACAGTGCTCTTGTGGTGGGCTGACGCAAAGGCTATTACCCAGAGTGCCCATGTGAGCAGAGTGGCCAGCCCCAGGAGTGATGCACCGTGAAGCACTTCAGAGAACCAAAAAATATGACATATAGCCTAAGCCCTCAGCATAGAGCAAGGGTCAGGTACGGTATGCTATGGAATGTGCAAAATACATAGGGCCCTCCCTATTCAATCACTCTCAGTAATAGGTTTCCTTAATAAGTAGAAATCCATAAGGATATTGCACTACTAGCAATGGGGAAATTCATAAGGACATTATATTTTCTTTCCCCATTGCTAGTAGTGCAATATCAAGATAACATGGCTCAAGATGTTCTATTCTAATGTGTCTTTGAAATTAAGAATAAGATACTCAAATTGTATATCTGAGCTCATTAAAACACTTCAACGTCATCTTATGTATTCTACCCTGAGCTGCTGCCTACATGGAAACATGCTCTCCTCTATAGTAGGTAATTACTAGAGGTGGGGTTACCAAGGGACATGGGAGTTAGGTGCTTCAAAGACAAACAAAATGGAGGAATTAACCTCTCATTGTAAAGGTAAAATGCCAAGATCAAACACATCCTTTATAGTATATTTTGCTAACTCAACAAGTGGATAAGGAATAGATGCAAGAGAATCCATAGTCTAGACTTATTCTTTCAACATTGATAGTGTCTCCTTGGACACAGGAGCAGAGAGCTTATAGTACAGTGCCTTCTGAAACTTTTCCACATTTTGTAATGTTACAGCCTTATTCTAAAACGTATTAAATAAAACATTTTCCTCAGCAATCTACACACAGGTTTTTAATTATTTTATTATTATAAATGTGCAAAACATTTGGAAATAGCTTATTTACATAGGTATTCAGGCCCTTTGCTATGAGACTTCAAATTGAGCTCAGGTGCATCCTGTTTCCATTGATCATCCTTGGGATGTTTCTATACATTTCTTGATTGGAGTCCACCTGCGGTAATTCAATTGTTTGGACATGATCCAGGACAGGCACACACCTGTCTATATAAGGTCCCACAGTTGACCGTGCATGTCAGAGCAAATTACCAAGCCATATGAGGTCAAAGGAATTGTCCTTAGAGCTCCGAGACAGGATTGTGTCGAGTCACAGATCTGGGGAAGGGTACCAAAAAATGTCTGCAACATTGAAGGACCACAAGAACAAAGTGGCCTCCATCATTCTTAAATGGAAAGTTTGGAAACACCAAGACTCTTCCTAGAGCTGGACGCCCAGCCAAACTGAGCAATCTGTGGAGAAGGACCTTGGTCGGGGAGGTGACCAAGAACCTGATGGTCCCTCTGACAGAGCTCTAGAGTTCCTCTGTGGAGATGGGAGAACCTTCCAGAAGGACAAACTGCTCTGCAGCACTCCACCAATCAGGCCTTTATGTTAGAGTGGCCAGACGGAAGCCACTCAGTAAAAGGTACATGACAGCCAGCTTGGAGTTTGCCAAAAGACTCTCAGACCATAATAAACAAGATTCTCTGGTCTGATGAAACCAAGATTGAAGTCTTTGGACTGAATGCCAATCGTCACATCTGAAGGAAACCTGGCACCATCGCTATGGTGAAGCATGGTGGTGTCAGCATCATGCTGTGGGGATGTTTTTCAGTGGCAGGGACTGGGAGACTAGTCAGGATCGAGGGAAAGATGAACGGAGCAAAGTACAGAAAGATCCTTGATGAACACCTGCTCCAGTTCGCTCAGGACCTCAAACTTGGGCGAAGGTTCCCCTTCCAACAGGACAACGACCCTAAGCACACAGCCAAGACAACGCTGGAGTGGCTTCAGAAATGGATCGGCCCAGCCAGAGCCCAGACTTGAAGCTGATCAAACATCTCTGGAGAGACCTGAAAATAGCTGTGCAGCAACGCTCCCCATCTACAAACGTGTTTTTGCTTTGTCATTATTGGGTATTGTGTGTCGATTGATGATGGGAAAAAAACCATTTTATACATTTTAGAATAAGGCTGTAACATAACAAAATTTGGAAAAAGTCAAGGTGCCTGAATACTTTCCGAAGGCACTGTATGTATTAGTGCTGAGCCAAGCTCTGGCTTAGTAGCACTATATGTGATATACTGCAATATTGAGTGTGTTCACTCAGATTTAAGACACATACAATTAAAAAGACTTTCAAGCCATAGAAGTTCGTGACATATTACCGATGCAGGACTGCCATCATGCAACACAGATTAATTGGTCACACTGAAATTGCAATATTGAAATGAAGTACGCCTTACACACTTAAAACCCATTATTTCACACACATTTATTTAGAAATGGGAGAGAGCTGTAAAGTTCACAGTGGAAGCAGGGCGCAGTATAAAATCGACTGATTTATGATAAAAGCTTATTTTATAGGTAGAGCTAGCAGAAGTGTAGCAGCAAAGGCAGTGGAAGTGGAGGCAGAGGTAGAGTAGATAAAGCTATAGCACAGCAACAGCTGTAGATGTAGATGTACAATAAAGGAGCTGGTTACTGGTGGCAACAGGATACTGCTGCTAATCGTTATCAGAGAGACAGTAATTGTGAGAGAAATTCATCCTGGATTACAGTACATAAATTAGAGCCTTAAATGAAATGAGGACAAACATCCTTAACCTCAATTACTCTGTGTTCATCTCTATGGCTGGAATGAGGTAGATTTGGTAAGTCTCTGATGCAGAACTGAGGGAGAGAGGCCAACCCACACACATCCCTGGGATCATAGTGGGAGGCTGGGGAATGGATTAACAAAGCATATTAAATTATTTGAGAAAAAATATATCAGGGAAGGCTCAAGAGAAGAGCAAGAGCTGTCTTATGTGCTCTCTTCAAGAACATTTTGGGGGGGGGAGACTAGTTAGCATTTTACTTTGTCTTTTCCTATGTCTCAACTGTGCTGATTAGTGTTTTCCTGTGCATATTATATAACGGTATAGTTTTGGGTCTATTTTTCTAAATGATTTATTTTAAATAAGGAAAGCAATATTTTCCAGTATTTCATACAGAGTAGATAACTCAAGCGTTAAGAGATAATGTCAAGATTAAACTGCACAATTATGGGCATTAAGTGCTGATTAGCAAATATAATCTTCCGATTAAAGGATTGTAGATAATTCTAGGATTTCATCGCTTATTATCGATGAACAGACTTGCAGTTGAGCCAACAACTTTTTTAAAGTTCAAGTTTCAAGTTTTATTAGTCGTGTATACGAATCAGAGCAGGTGGTCAGTCCAGTTCAAGTGTTCTGCTGTCTGATGGCTTTTCAAATAGAAACTGTCTCTGAGCCTGTTGGTATCAGACCTTACCGTGATCTGGGGTCAGGATCTGGGGACCCAGCCCAAATCTTTTCAGTCTCCTGAAGGGGAAAAGGTGTTGTCGTGCCCTCTTCATGACTGTCTTGGTGTGTTTGGACCATGATAGTTTGTTGGTGATGTGGACACCAAGGAACTTTAAACTCTGGACCCACTCCACAACAGCCCTGACGATGTGAATGGGGGCGTGTTCGGCACTCCTTTTCCTGTATGATCAGCTCCTTTGTCTTGATCAGGTTGAGGGAGAGGTTGTTGTCCGGGCACAACACTGTCAGGTCTCTGATCTCCTCACTGTAGGCTGTCTCATAGTTTTCGATGATCAGGTCTACCTACCACTGTTGTGTCGTCAGCAAACTTAATGATGGTGTTGGAGTCGTACTTGGCCACGCAGTCGTGAGTGAACAGGGAGTACCGGAGGGGACTAAGCACGCAACCCTGAGGGGCCCCAATGTTGAGGATCAGCGTGGCAGATGTGTTGTTGCCTACCATTACCACCTAGGGGCGGCCCGTCAGGAAGATTGAACTCTTTGGCCTGAATGTCAAGCGTCATATCTGGAGGAAACGTGGCACCATCCCTATGGAGAAGCATGGTGGTGGCAGCATCATGCTGCAGGGATATTTTTCAGTGGCAGGGACTGGGAGACTAGTCAGGATTGAGGCAAAGATGAAAGGAGCAAAGTACAGAGAGATCCTTGATTTTAAAAAACCTGCTCCAGTTCGCTCAGGACCTCAGACTGGGATGAAGGTTCACCTTCCAACAGGACAACGACCCTAAGCACACAACCAAGACAACGCAGGAGTGGCTTCGGGACATGTCTCTGAATGTCCTTGAGTGGCCCAGTCAGAGCCCTGACTTGAACCCGATCCAACATCTCTGGAGAGACCTGAAAATAGATGTGCAGCAGCACTCCCCATCCAACCTGACAGAGCTTGAGAGGATCTGCAGAGAAGATTGGGAGAGGGTCCCCAAATACAGGTGTGCCAAGCTTGTAACGTCAGACTCAAGGCTCTAATCGCTGCTAAAGGTGCTTGAACAAAGTACTGAGTAAAGGGTCTGAATACTTACGTAAATTTGATATTTAAAAATATATATAATAATAAATAAGCAAAGAAATCTAAAAACCTGCTATTGCTTTGTCACTATGAGGTACTGATAGGGAACAAAATCTATTGAATCAATTTTAGAATAAGGCTGTAACCTAACAAAATGTGGAAAAAGTCAAGGGGTCTGAAGACTTTGCGAAGGCACTGTATACCTGTTTGCTTTAAGTGTGTGGTATCTTTGTCACAGGAAACAAGCTGTAATAGCAGGGATAGGAGATTCAGCACCATTGAAACTACTGACAGAATTCTGATGTTCAGCACCACATTACACTGGACAGCGACTGTCTCTGGTGCAGCCTGTAAATAAGGCCTAACCATGAAAGTAACTCTGTTTGATAGCCTGGTTAGTAATATTGATGTTTTTCAACCACACTTTTGAAATATAAATAATAAGGAATACATGTTTACATTTTAGTAGACACTCTTATACAGAGCGATTTACAGGCGCAATTATGGGTAAGTGCCTTGCTCAAGGGCACATCGACAGATTTTTCACCTAGCCAGCTCGGGGATTCAAAAGAGTGATCTTTCAGTTACTGGCCCAACACTGTTAACCGCTAAGCAACCTGCCACCCTAAACCATTTAAACTAACCGAAAACAGTCCTCTCCATTGTTGCTTTGAAATCCCAACCAAAAAGTGTCAAATAAAGTAACTTTACATATCTTTATCCAGGAGGAGATTAAGAGGCTACATTAAGCCAGATGTGGTCCCAGGTCTCCATGAAGCTGAGAGCAGTTCTTGCATGTCTTGTTTTAGTAAACATGCAAGGCAAAGGGGATTTAGCATGGATCTACTCTGTCTTACAAGCACTCATGTCTGGCCGATTAACAAGCACAATGAGCAAGCAACAAATAAAATAGCATGGCAGCCGACAGACACAGCCACAGACAAACCATTCTACATCAAAGAAAGCTGGTGATTAGACCATGTCATTTTATAGCTCCCCAATGATCCCTATCACCTATCTGTCATCATTTGTATCTAAAAGCCACCAATAAAATGCTAATTGTTCTTAAATGTTAATGTCCCACCCCACAAAATCTAAAGAGGCCCTTGAGAGGCAAAACCATGCCAGTGCCTGCATCTACGGATCTGTGCATTTCAAAGTCTGACATTAATTAGGTAAGGGATGGGATTTAAAGTGGAAGGTAGTAAAACTGTTTTACTTTGTTCCATCACAGTTAAAATTAAAGGAAGGGGCTTTACATAGTGTCAATCGAAAAATATTATTCATCTCAAGGGTAAAATAAAGGTGAAACAAAAACAACTGTAACTCATGAACTGATTTATCTCATTATGATTCAGGATCCTATATCTACGCAGCATTCAGAATTTATACAAAGCAAAGCAAGCACATTTATGAACGTTTTTCAGTGCTACTAGCTACAGTTGAAGTCGGAAGTTTACATACACTTAGGTTGGAGTCATTGAAACTTGTTTTTTCAAACACTCCACAAATTTCTTATAAACAAACTATAGTTTTGGCAAGTCGGTTAGGACATCTACTTTGTTCATGACACAAGTCATTTTCACAACAATTGTTTACAGACAGATTATTTCACTGTATCACAATTCCAGTGGGTCAGAAGTTTACATACACTAAGTTGACTGTGCCATTAAACAGCTTGGAAACTTCCAGAAAATGATGTCATGGCTTTAGAAGCTTCTGATAGGCTAAATGACATCATTTGAGTTAATTAGAAGTGTACCTGTGGATGTATTTCAAGGCCTACCTTCAAACTCAGTCCCTCTTTGCTTGACATCATGGATAATTGCAAAGAAATCAGCTATGATCTCAGGAAAAAAGTAGACCTCCACAAGTCTGGTTCATCATTGGGGGCAATTTTTAAACGCCTGAAGGTACCACGTTCATCAGTACAAGCAATAGGACGCAAGTATAAACACCATGGGACCACGCAGCCGTCATACCCCTCAGGAAGGAGACGCGTTCTGTCTCCTATAGATGTACGTACGTTGGTGTGAAAAGTGCAAATCAATCCCAGAACAACAGCAAAGGACCTTGTGAATGTATTTGGCTAAGGTGTATGTAAACTTCCAACTTCAACTGTATATATAATCAATTAGTTGGATTATTTGTTGGATTTCAGTCCAACTGTCCTTTCTACCAAAAAGCTCTGACACATGAGGCGAATCAAATGCCACCATTGTTAAAGAGTATTAACTCCTTATTTCTAGGATACCCACTAGCCTACAGTACTCCCATGTCGTTTTTCACAGTATACCAGTACCACGGTACTAACATGGTACCAAAACATCATAATAAAACATTTTAGGATACCTAGTACCATTTCATATGATACTACCACATTTTTGGTGGTATCATATGCCCTACCGATCTAAAGAAGCCGCTGGCGCCTGTTATAAAATGTTTATAAAGTCACTTTCATTTACAAATTGAAGCAACAGCCACTAACTAGTCACTTGTACGCGCCGGTCCAATATCCACTTCACTTTCAAACGTGTGGCAGGTGTAATCTGCCAGCCGCATTTCCTTCCAGCCTTCACTCACCTGCTTCTCTCCGTCCACTCTTCCTAAACATCTATTCCCTTCATCAGTTTTTAAAATATCATTAAGACGTGATGACGAGAGGGGATGCAGACCATGATGAGTCTTCTGTTGTTACATATGTACTGTACATTCAATATATTGGAGTAGTATGCAGAGCGAGCAAAGTTGATACATTGTATACAGTGGTGGGAAAAGTACTACATTTTCATACCTGAGTAAAAGTAAAGATAACTTAATAGAAAATGACTCATGTAAAAGTGAAAGTCATCCAGTAACATAATCCTTGAGTAAAAGTCTAAAAGTATTTGGTTTAAAATATACTTAAGTATCAAAAGTAAATGGAATTGCAAAAATGTACTTAAGTATCAAAAGTAAAAGTTGAAACCATTTCAAATTCCTTATATTAAGCAAACCAGATGGCACAATTGGATTGTTTTTTTTATTGATGGATAGCCACGGGCACACTCCAACACTCAGACATAATTAACAAACAAATCATTTGTGTTTGGTGAGTCCGCCAGATCAGAGGCAGTAGGGATGACCAGGGATGTACTCTTGATGTGAATTGGACCATTTTCCTGTCAAAATGTAACAAGTACTTTTGGGTGTCATGGAAAATGTATGGAGTAAAAATTACAATATTTTCTTTAGGAATGTAGTGAAGTAAATGTTGCCAAAATATAAATAGTAAAGTACAGATATTCCAAAGAACGTTTTACTTAAAGTACTTTACACCACTGATTGTATATCATTTCCCTGGTATAATAACCAAGAGCACCAGCCAGTCAGATAGGCTTTGCAAGTTTACTTTCACCCAGTAGTGCCAGAGAGGAAAAACCAATTCACGACAGTCATGCTTGCAGCTTTACATCAAAGAAAACAGCTTGTCTGTAGATCAAACAGTAAAAAGAACATGACTCATATTACCAGAGCTACCTTTCTTTCTTACTGCGCGACTTCGTGCGCATTTGATGTAATTTCACAAAACATGTAGAGGGCCGTTTTGAACAAATCCCGGCCGTTTGTTATTGTTTTGTTAACAAACAACGTTGTTCAGTCATGTTACCTAGCTAGCTCACAACCTGGTAACTTGACAGTAGGTCTTATGCATACTTGATTGGCGCAGGAAGAAAGGAAAAGGGTCTGCTACTCATGAGATGTGTTACAAAGATAGGATTCACATAGGCCTAACTATATCAAAATCCTCTCTCTTTCTGGTGCTTCTTACATTCTGTTTGGTGCCTAACATATTACAGTTGGAAGCAGTGTGTATGTTTGTCGGAGAGAGAGAGTGGTATTTATGATGGCGACAGAGAGAGTGTGTGTGTGTGTGTGTGTTAACTGAAGAGTAAAGGTTTTCACGTGTGAATATCAGTGACAAAGTTTTTTTGTGTGTAGCACGTGCATAACATTTAGATAACGGGAACAAGTGTCATGGGACTGGGCGAAAAGGACACATTCTGAATCTCCAAAAGTGACCGAGGTGACAGGTATTGTTCTGCCCTTAATGTCAGATAACCGGAGCTTACATTTTGACGAACAGGTTTCAGTAGGAATGAAATATCCCATCAGAGAAGCTAGCCATAGTATTGGTATGAATTCAGGTCCTTGAAGCCACTGTCTGACTCCGTCTCCATTGTTATCCATACTGAGGAGCTATACTCAACTGAGTGGTCAGTGATGTGGCCTGCAGCAGTTGAGAAATCTATATCTAGTCACTGATTAAAGGAGTCGATATGTGAAGCAGTAATTGGGTTTAACCTGCCGGGGTCCTGCCTCACTGCAGACTGGCAGGAACAGCTCATCAGCTAGGTCAACATTGGATGACTATAGGGGGCAGAGGGCAAAAAAACTATTCAATTTTCAGATGAATTTAATGAGACCATACCAGCATCTCACCAGTGGAATCCTCATGCAGAGCAGGGCAGAGCAGAACAGCACATTGGTGCGATTAGAAAAACCTACAGTTTTCTAAAATGAGAATTTCTCAACAACTGTTCATAATGCACTAGTGCATAACTCATGCATAAGTAAATCTAAGTAAATACATCATTAAGTTCATCTATTAGCAACAGCCAATGATCTGTAAACAAGTGCATCACACCTATAGCCTTCCAATTAAAACCAAGAGAAACACATTCGTATCTTAAAAGCAGTGGTATATAAGGTGCATAATTTGTTGTCCATTATGCTACAAATGTTTATAATGATATAGTCATCTCATACCACTCAGTGTGCTGTTACCCAGTGGCATAGCGCAGTTTGGTGAGGTGCCCCCACAAGGTCCAAACAAGCCCCCCCCTAACTTCCTGCAATTCTACACATTTTGCCATGTGCCAAAGAGAACAATATTTTTTACATTCATGCTGGATGGACCTAGCAGCTGGGTCTTTTTTTATGATCTCATTAGGTTATTTCCAGGATGCATGGCTTATTAGGGGCGTGGCTTTCAGTTCGATCTTATTGGACACCCATGAGAGTAAATGTAATTCCTGTTCATCATCATATGTTTGGATACTGCACATGTAAATTGTTCACTTTTGTTGTTGTTGCATTTGCCATATTCCTTGAGAATATTATGATTATTTATGACATATTATAATAAGGTATGCTACCTTCAATGCATAATAAGGTTGTATCCCAACAATGAGGTTTAAGAGAACTCCAACTTCTGTAAGCCTCATTGAAGATACAAAAATGTCAACATTCAACCTTAATGTGTGATAACTACACAACAAACTGATTAACAGGAATTACATTTACTCTCACGGGTGGCTAAAAATAACTGTGAAAGCCACACCCCTACTAAACTACACTGCCAGCTTTCTGATCTGACCTGATGTGTCATATCAATATAACCCAACATCAACAACCCAACCGTGCTCTTTTTAAAGAAAGCAACCCAACTAAGTGACCCAACGCCTGCAATCCAGTAGTTGGGTCAACCAAACAACCCACCATTTTTTGTGTGTAGTTGGCTATTCATTTATCAAAATGAAAAGTAGTCTCGTTTAAAAATCAGACTGTATCCACTCACCCATATCGGCGTGCCTGGCTTTTCCCCAGTGTTCGGAGGCGTAATCCCCAGCACAGATCACCGCTGATCACTGCGCCGTTCTCCACCGTTCTCCAACACTTGGCTTCGTCCTATCCGTGGGCAATGCGCGCGTCGCCTCACTAGACAAACACGAAGACTGACTCACCTGCTCTCATGCTAAACAATTCATCCAAACGTTAATGGTTTAGATATCGCAAATTCAAGTTTACCCCCATGACTACATCCAGGATTAGTTAACTTTTGTAGTTATATTCAGAATTGCGTTTAAGTTACGGATGAATGTAGGATATTTTTGACGTAAGGAAAAAATACCCCACGCACAAAACTCATATTTTTGTGCTATGGTTTTATCCACAACAGCAATACACCAAATAACGAAAACGCTAAAGGCAGGATGAAAAGTTAAATAAACTCTACATGTTGCTACAAAAAGAAAGACCCCCTTTCAAGATGCCCTCATAGCTGTTTTGCCACAAACATCAAGAGGAAGCGTCGTATTCTGAGGGAGACCAGAGGAATCCGGGCTGTCATTACAGTGTGCAGTCTGATGCGAGCGTGCGCCCGTGATGCGCGCGCGCCTAAGCGTGCGTGTGTAAATGCGTGTGCTTGTGTGTGTCAGGCAGAGCTGCAGCAATGGAAACAACAGTTTAGTCTGCAGGTGGCTCTGTAAAATGACTGCCCTACCGGTTTATGGGCTCAGATTGATGTTTAATACACCCATTTTCTTTCTACCTCGATCGTCTTCCCACAACACTATTCTGCTAACCCTGTATCGCCTACGCACTCGATTCGGAGGGTAAATTCACAAATGTTGTGCTAACATTGAGGAATACTGAGGGCTACCGTACACAGGAAGGAACTTGCTTTATAATGAGGGATACCGGGAGAAAATCGGACCTCTCTGAAATTAAAATGGTGGCCCTCCCTTCATTAAAATATTTTTTTACCTGAACACTTAAAAAAAAAAAAAAGTGGACCTCCCCTATACTCAAAATAATAATTAAAACATAAAGTGGATAGCAGAGAACATGCCTACAGGTTACCCAGTGGTGTAAAGTACTCCAGTAAAAATACTTTAAAGTACTACTTAATTCGTTTTTGGGGGTATATTTACTTTACCCAAAAGTACTTGTTACATTTTGACAGGAAAATGGTCCAATTCACACACTTATCACAAGAACATCCCTGGTCATCCCTACTGCCTCTGATCTGGCAGACTCACTAAACACAAATGCTTTGTTTGTAAATGATGTCTGAGTGTTGGAGTGTGCCCCTGGCTATCTAGCAATAAAAAAGTAACAATCAAATTTTGCCCTCTGGTTTGCTTTGAAAGGATTTCAACTTTTACTTTTGATACTTAAGTATATTTAAAACCAATTACTTTTATACTTTTACTCAAGTAGTATTTTACTAGGTGACTTTCACTTTTACTTGATTCATTTTCTATTAAGGTATCTTAACTTTTACTCAAGTATGAAAATTGAGTACTTTTTCCAACACTGAGTACCCTCACATAGGACAGACCAGTACTGGGTTTACCAAAAGCATCGTAGCACTAAGATCATCTTAATTCTATTGACACTAAATGGACAGAAGATTATTTTAGTGCTACAATACTTTTGGGAAACCCATTTGAGAGCCATAGATATGCCATTTTAGAAACTGTTCTTGTTTTTGTATGCATTACATTGCGACAGTAGCCAGAAGGTTGTGGATTCACAGACCACCGCAGACAAGGGTATGGGTGAAAAGATATCCAATATAATAAAAGTACTGCATGAATCTATCACCTTGTTTTCGGGCCAGGAAAAAATGGCCTTTTATTAACTAATTTCATGCAATTTTATGTCAAGTTACATGACTGGAGACAAGCAGACTATTTTTTAATACCACAACAAAGCATGCAGCACTCTAGACTTTTTGATTTCTATACAGGCTATTGTTAAAAAAGAGGACACCAGTAGTCTAAGTTTGGAACAATGCTAAAGTTGTCTATCAACTGTAAAAATGTAGCGCAACAGAACCAGTTACAACTGAAGTATCTGATGTCATGATGTTGCCCTCTTTGGGTACAGCAAGCCCCATCCCTCTGTCTCCTACACCCAGGCTGCTGTGGTCAGAGAGAGGTCATAAATTCCTGGAGGAGATTATCTCCTCATGGCCACAGTATAGAGAGAGAGTAGAGTTTTCATAGAAGAGAACAAAGGAATTTCTTCCACCTCACAGAACTTGAGGTCCGAACAACATTTATGTTCTGGAGAAGGTATAAAAGATCACTGAATAATCCAGCTACGAACTGGTCCATTTGGTACAATTTTGTGAAACTCATGGGAGACAATACTGCCACATTACCATAACACTGTTTATGTAATAGCCTCAGATATGAGGTTTACATCTAATTGTTGTATAAGATGAATGAGCGAGGATGATACTGTTTGTAAAACTGTGTAATGTGATTTTGGACTGTTTAATGAAGGTTAACTCCAATTCTCTTTTGAGTTGAACTAAATCAGAGGACTGCCCATGAGCACAGTTAGCACCTGGCGTCATGAGACAGCCCTTTTCTGCTCTCCCGAATAAAACCACCTTGAGAATTTCTCAACAGACCATGTTGACAGACAACAGACCATGTTGCTCTCAATTACGAGAGGACAAAGGTTGCAGACCAGCTTACCTCGATAATGAGAGGGCCAAGGTTTGAGACCAGACTGCTGAATCTTTTAACCATCCCACGTGGTTAAACTCTTAGACTATTGATACCGACAGAATATGAACAAGTCTTTGATATTAATTATTAGACTGCAGCTAGGAATTCGGTATCATTGAACGTGAAGACCGACAACCGGCAAAACATTTATTCTATAACGACATGAATTAATGTCACTCTGAACTATCCATCCTAACCACGACAGAGAGGGCGGACAAACTCTCCAACAGAAACAAACTTTTCAACAGAGATCCCGACGACACACTGAGCATAAATATATACATTGATTGCAATTGTTCTCGAATGAGTGAGCGTTCATGTGCAAAGGATTAGCATTTCAATTGTTATAATTATCAACTGTGTGTTGTCTTATCTTTTGATTTTATTTGACCTTTATTTAACTAGGCAAGTCAGTTAAGAACAAATTCTTATTTTCAATGATGGCCTAGGAACAGTGGGTTAACTGCCTGTTCAGGGGCAGAATGACAGATTTTTACCTTGTCAGCTCAGGGGTTTGAACTTGCAACCTTCCAGTTACTAGTCCAACGCTCTAACCACTTGGCTACCCTGCGTCGACCCCCACTTCCCTTTTGTACACCAAGCTGCGATGCCGGTGTATCCCACTAGAGAAACTCCGTTATCGTTTCCTTGTAACTATCTACTGTTTGTTTATGCATTTCTGTGAATTACTTAGTAAATAAATGATTTAAGACAATTGATGTATGGATGACTCATAGTGAAGACTGGGTTTATGCAGAATATGACTAACATTTGGTATGAGAGGTAAAGAAGAATTCCTTTATTTAACTAGGCAAGTCAGTTAAGAACAAATTCTTATTTTCAATGACGGCCTAGGAACAGTGGGTTAACTGCCTGTTCAGGGGCAGAACGACAGATTTGTACCTTGTCAGCTCGGGGGTTTAAACTTGCAACCTTCCGGTTACTAGTCCAACGCTCTAACCACTCTAACCACTATATGAAAAAATCTGAACGTTATATTGGGAAAATTATAACTGTATAATCTGAATATTTTCTTTGGTGCTCCGACTTCCTAGTTAATTACAGTTACATGATAAATCAGTTTAATCGCTTAATAATAATTACAGAGAGTTATTTGATAAAGATTAATCGTCAGTTTAATGATGCCAAAGACACGACACTGATCATATATGAATTAAAGAAAAAGACCGTTGTTGTTTAACACAGCAGCTGTATATCATCAGGTAGGCCTATATGCACTTGTAACTTTTTTCTTTTGGGAAACTATCATTTTCTAATTTCTCAGTTTTATTCCATGATATGTTTGTTAGAACATAGATTTGTGTTGACTGTGATTAGGGCATGGGAATATAAAAGCATCTGCTGGGCTAAATTGACAAACTAAAGTGTAGGCATGTTTAGATCACAGCCGATCACTTATACCAGTGGGAACGTAGGGGCACTCTGAAGGACAGGTAGCAGGCACGGGTTCCCTCTCCAGAGCCTGGCGAATGCCCACTTCTACACACCAAAGCACGGGGGCAACGACTTGGGAGGGCGGATTGATGGGTGCACTCAGGAAAATAACCCCTCCCAAATCGTAGAGACAGGATGTTTTGATGACAGGCTTTGATGTTCTTTGAACCTGGGCGATATGACAAGGTGAAGTTGAATCTAATGAAGAAAAGCGCACAACTTGCTTGGCGTGGGTTCAGCCGCCTCGCAGTCTGTATGTACTCCAGGTTCCGATGGTTGGTGAGAATGAAAAATGTGTCCTTGGCACCCAACAGTTGCCCCACTCCTCTAATGCCAACTACACAGTTCTTCTCTGCAGGAGACTGTTTTGTTGAGTAGTATACCACATACAATTTATGTGGGTTATCTTGACGTTGGGACAGGACAGCCCCCACACACACTTCTGAAGCGTCCAAGGAAAGGTTGTCAGGATCCTCCGCTAGTTGGAGATGAATCCTCTCGGGTGTTGCCGAGGTGGTTGAGAATGCGGAGGATCTAATCCATTACCGTACCCAGTTGAGCCAGCTGGTCATGATGTTGACGGAGTCCGTGTCCAGTTTGTCGACCATCTGGGAGATATCAAATCAAATTGTATTTCTCACATTTGCCAAATACAACTGTGAAATGCTTATTTACGAGTCCTTAACCAACAATTCTGTTCAAGAAATAGAGTTAAGAAAATAATGCCAAAATAAAGTAAAGTTAAAAAAAATATATATAAAGTAGCACAATTAAATAACAATGACGAGGCCATATACAGAGGATATTGGTTCCCGAGTCAATGTGCGGGGGTACAGGTTTGTTGAGAAAATGTGTACATGTACTGTAGGTGGAGGTAAAGTGACGATGCATAGATAATAATCAGCAAGTAACAGCAGTGTAAAAAAAATGGGGGGAGGGATTTCATGAATTGCAGTCTCATGGCTTGAGAGTAGAATCTAGACTTGGCCCTCCGCTACCGCTTGTCGTGCGGTAGCAGAGAGAACAGTCTAGAATTGGGTGACGGAAGTCTTTGACAGTTTGAGGCCTTCCTCTGATACCTTCTAGTATATAGGACCTGGATGCCAGAAAACGTGGCCCCAGTGATGTACTGGGCCATACACACTACAGTCTATAGCACCTTACTGTCGGATGTTGAGCAGTTGCCATACCAGGTGGTGATGCAACCGGTCAGGATGCTCTCGATGGTGCAGATGTAGAATTCTTTGAGGATATGGGGACCCATGCCAAATCTTTTCAGTCTCCTGAGGGGGAAAGGTGTTGTCGTGCCCTCTTCACAACTGTCTTGGTGTGTTTGGACCATGATAGTTTGTTGATGATGTGGACACCAAGGAACTTGAAACTCTCGACCCACTCCACTACAGCCCCATCGATGTGAATGGGGGCGTGTGTAGCCCTCCTTTTCCTGTAGTCCATGATCAGCTCCTTTGTCTTGCTGACATTGAGGGAGAGGTTATTGTCCTGGCTACCGGCGTGAGTGTTACGGGGCAGCAGTCATTTAGGCAGGTTACCTTCGCTTTCTTGGGCACAGGACTATGGTGGTTTGCTTGAAACATGTAGGTATTACAGACTCTGTCAGGGAGAGGTTGAAAATGTCAGTGAAGACACTTGCCAGTTGGTTCACGCATGCTCTGAGTACACATCCTGATACTCTGTCTGGCCCCGCGGTCTTGTGAATGTAGACCTGTTTCAAGGTCTTGCTCACATCGGCTACGGAGAGCATGATCACACAGTCGTCCGGAACAGCTGGCGCTCTCACGGATGCTTCAGTGTTGTTTGCCTCAAAGCGAGCGTAAAAGGCATTTAGCTTATCTGGTAGGCTCACGTCACTGGGCAGCTGGATTTCCCTTTGTAGTTGTCACGACTTCTACCGAAGGTAACTCCTCTCCCTGTTCGGGTGGCGCTCGGCGTCGCCGGTTTACTAGCCGCTACCGATCCCTTTTTCTTTTTCTGGTTGTTTTGTCTGTGTTCCTTTTCACACCTGGTTTCAATTGCTTTGATTTCTGTGGGTATATAGGGCACCTGTTACCTGCCGTAATTCGTGCAGGATTAAGCTTGTGAGTATTCGTGTTCAGTATTCTATGCGGTTTATTGTTTTCGCATTGACGTATGTAGTGTCGGCACTGTGGTTGTTCCTCCGTGTACTGACACGAGTTTGTTTTGCTTCGAGCGCGTTGTTTGGACATTCATCTGGGCCAATTTTGTATTGGTGGACTATGTGTACAGATCTCTACATTAAACACGCTTCTCAAAGAAAAATCCCTGCTCTCCTGCGCCTGACTCCTACCGAGACGCACTTTATCACAGTAGTCTATAATAGTTTACAGGCCCTGTGACATCCGACAAGCGTCAGAGCCGGTGTAGTACGATACGATTCTATCTGACCACTTCCGCATTGAGCGAGTCTGTAATGGTTTTCTTCATCTGAAGGAGAGGCGGACCAAAGCGCAGCGTGGTGGTTATCCATATTCTTTAATTTATAAAGAAACTACACATGAGATAACTAACAAAAACAACAAATGTGAGAAAACCTAAAACAGTCCCATCTGGTGCAAACACAAAGACAGGAACAATCACCCACAAACACACAGTGAAACCCAGGCTACCTAAGTATGATTCTCAATCAGAGACAACTAATGACACCTGCCTCTGATTGAGAACCATACTAGGCCGAAACATAGAAATACCCAAATGATAGAAAAACAAACATAGACTGCCCACCCAACTCACGCCCTGACCATACTAAATAAATACAAAACAAAGGAAATAAAGGTCAGAACGTGACAGAGTCACTGGTACTTCCTGCTTTAGTTTTTGCTTGTAAGCAGGAATCAGGAGGATATAATTATGGTCAGATTTGTTTGTTTAATAACAAGAAACATTAAGATAATCAAAACAGGAGTAGCATACAGAACGTAAACAAAACCAATACTGCCAGAAGATTGAGGCTACTGAGAAATAAATAATGGGGAAGTAATCAAGGTATTAATGAAGTCCAAGTGTGCATAACGATGGGGAGCAAGTGTCCATAATGATGGTTGCCAGGTGTGCGTAATGGGTTGCCAGAACCGGTGGTTAGTAGACCCCATGCCATTGAGCGCCGGATAGGGAGAGCGGGAATAGGCATGCTGGTTTTTGTTCCTTCTTGGGTTACCTGACTTGCTCCTGACTGATTTAGAGTTAGTATGTGGATTAATAGCCTGTTGAATTGTGAAACGTCAATTGATCGTGACAAAATCACACATTACTTCTCTAGCAAAGTAAATGTTTTGTGTCCTGGGCTGAATGTCGAAGACAAACCAAAGATATCACATATGCATCGGTCAGGTCTTTTAGAGCTTGGTTCTAGCATAAAATGCACTGCGGACTAAAGCGTTGTTAAAGGTCATTTATATAACCAGGTCCATATATATATATTTTTTAACATTTCATTTTAAGCTTGCAAGGGGTAGGCCTGTGCTTTTAGACATTATCTTTAACAAAAGACACAATACCCTCACATACCCACTCAATTTGAGCCCTGGTTTAACATAACACACCAAGCTCTTCACTGAAGGAATTGGCTGACAGAATCTATGGATAGTAGACAAAATTTTATCTGTCAAACAGATAGGTCTACCTCTTATTTATTGAATAGGAAGACATAGGCTCCAACACAAAGCACTCTTGTTGTTAGTAGCGTAAAATCAAATTTAAATGAAAACTGTTTAAATTAATTATGGCTTCTCAAATTAGCCTACTAACACCCATGCGCTGTCCAGCTCTGCGGGTGCCAATTCATAGTAACATAAGTTATGTAAATTACTCAAATATGGCATATTGTAAGGTAAATAACTCTGATAAATAGCTTCATTATGGGCAACAAAACATATTGTTTTTATTAAAATCAATTATAGCAGTAGCAAGCTTACCTCCAGTCCTCCTCATTTTCCCGCTCTTCTTCTCAAACTGACAAGGACATCATTAAGCCTAGTCCGCATGCACAGATCAAGGTTTAAGTTAGCTGGAAATTGCTGGCGTATGCCCCCCACCCACGGAAAAAAAGGAAAAGCATAAAAAATGACTGAGAAAAAAAATCTAATTGCAAAATAATGCTTTTTATTCATCGATGGAAATACCAGTCAATGTAAATAGTAAATACATTTGACATTCATGCTTATCCATCTATAGGTTAATTTGCATAATTTAGTGGAATTAAATCGTCCTGTGTGTATTTCAATTAGTCATCATGTGCAGTGCATTCGGAAAGTAGTCAGACCACTTATTCAAAACTGTATTCAATCATTTTTTTCCTCATCATTTTACACACAATACTCCATAATGACAGAGCAAAAACTGATTTTTAGAAATGTTAGTACATTTTTTACAAATAAAAAAATAGAAGTACCTTATAAGTATTCAAACCCTTTGCTATGAGGCTTGAAATTGAACTCAGGTGCATCCTGTTTCCATTGATCATCATTGAGATGTTTCTACAACTTGATTGGAGTGCACCTATGGTAAATGTAATTGCTTGGACATGATTTGGAAAGGCACACACCTGTTTATATAAGGTCCCACAGTTGACGGTGCATGTCAGAGCAAAAACAAAGTTATGAGGTTGAAGGAATTGTCCTTAGAGCGCCAAGATAGGATTGTGTTGTGGCACAGATCTGGGAAAGGGGACCAAAATATTTCTGCAGCATTGAACATCCCCAAGAACAAAGTGGCCTCCATCATTCTTAAATGGAAGACGTTTGGAACCACCCAGACTCTTCCTAGAGCTGGCCGCCCGGCCAAACTGAGCAATCGGGAGAGAAGGGTCTTGGTCAGTGTAAAGGACATCACGCTGCTTGCTTAACAAATACCCCTTCCTCCTCATTCAGCCCATACCTGGTGCGAACTCGGGACCTCTGCCTCGCTAACACACGTGACCGCCCTCCTGGAGCATCTTATAAGTTGGCGCCTCGCGGAAAGCTAGCTATTCGCTGGTGCAAGTGGGGACAATTCAGGCTGAGGAGTAAGTTTTATACATCCATGTGTTAAAGTACAATAGCAAACCTAAATCATCTTGTCAATTAAAATAACACTTAAGGAATTTTAACAATATAATATGGCTAACCAGAAGAAAAAAACTGTTTGGTTTCTCAAAATAATCTACAAAGAACCTTTGAGAATAAGGAAGGTTCTTTATAGAACTATTCCCCATAAAGGTTTTTATAAAGAACCGTAAAAGGGTTCTATATATCCCCAAAAATGGTTGTAACCACAGCGGAACAGTTTTTCTGGTGGTATACAGGAGCTTTTATTAACGGTTCATTATAGAGGGCTTGCAGTTGACGTATGACGACTCCTGGCAGCCATGTTGGAAGACCACCGTAGTCATTCTTCTGACAAGTGGCTACCCCAAACTGCATGATAACAGTGCCTAAAACTAGTTGATTCAACACCACTGTCATTCTCTGTAGAGTATTTGGCTGGTCTAACAGGGCAGAAGAGACAACGGGGGAAAAATATGTTTACAGATTCCCGGCAATCATGAAACACCATTGTTGATACCAAGATAAGGCTCAAAAACTGTCCGAAAATACCTGAACCCAGACAGCTGTCAGTAACGGGTCTGCTGTGACCATTTCATCACTGGCAAGTTAATTAAGTCTGATCAATTTCGACTTTAGTTTAGATGTTGTGCCAACCAGGTATTTTAGGTGAACAGTAAATGAATCTAAATTAGCTAGATAGATAGCTTGTAGACTAGCAATTAGCATGTATCGCTTGAGTTTAAAGTTATGGGGAGTCTATTTTTCACCATAAAAATGCACCTTTATAACAAAGGATTGCTTACCTCTTCAATTGCATTTGCAGACAAATGTAAGCCTACTATTCCTAATGTTATGAGTAGATTGGATGGTGATAATTTAGGCTATTAATAAGTGCATAGTGGCTATATTAGAGACATTTCCTTTGCAGAGGGAAAATGTGGCCTTTGATAAACATTTCATGCAATTTTACTACACTTTATATGACTGAAGAAATTAGCAGAATCTTTTTTAATACAATGGCGGCCTACCCTACTGACACTGACAACAGATTAATACAAATGGCCTTGTCTTGAATGCATATAATCTAGGCCTATGAAAAAGGGGTCCTGGCTGAAGAAATATCCAGCTTTTGTCAAAAGTACAGTTGAAGTCGGAAGTTTACATACACTTAGGTTGGAGTCACTAAAACGTATTTTTCAACCACCCCACAAATTTCTTGTTAACAAACTATAGCTTTGGCAAGTCGGTTAGGACATCTACTTTGTGCATGACAAGTAATTTTCACAACAATTGTTAAAACAGATTATTTCAGTGTATCATAATTCCAGTGAGACAAAAGTTTAAATACCGTAAATTGACTGTGCCTTTAAACAGCTTGGGAAATTATGTCTGTTAGAACAGTTTGGCCATAATGACCATCGTTATGTTTGGAGGAAAAAGGGGGAGGCTTGCAAGCCGAAGAACTGGTGAAGCACGGGGGTGGCAGCATCATGTTGTTGGGGTGCTTTGCTGCAGGAGGGACTTCACAAAATAGATGGCATCATGAGCAGGAAAATGATGAGGATATATTGAAGCAACATCTCAAGACATCAGTCAGGAAGTTAAAGCTTAGTCGCAAATGGGTCTTCCAAATGGACAATGACCCCAAGCAAACTTCCAAAGTTGTGGCAAAATGGCATAAGGACAATAAGGTCAAGGTATTGGAGTGGCCATTACAAAGCCCTGACCTCAATCCCATAGAAAATGCTTGGGCAAAACTTTAAAAGCGTGTGCGAGCAAGGAGGCCTACAAACCACTCAGTTACACCAGCTCTGTCAGGAGGAATGGGCCAAAATTCACCCAATTTATTGTGGGAAGCTTGTGGAAGGCTACCTGAAACGTTTGACCCAAGTTAAACAATTTAAAGGCAATGCTACCAAATACTAATTGAGTGTACGTAAACTTCTGACCCACTGGGAATGTGATGAAAGAAATAAAAGCTGAAATAAATAACTCACCACTATTATTCTGACATTTCATATTCTTAAAATAAAGTGGTGATCCTAACTGACCTAAGACAGGGAATTTTTACTTGGATTAAATGTCAGGAATTGTGAGTTTAAATGTGTTTAAATGTATTTGGCTAAGGTTTATGTAAACTTCCGACTTCAACTGTATTGTTTTTGCATCTTAGCTAACCCTAACCTAATTCTCCTAACATTCTGCCTAAATTCTCCTAATTTGCTACCTAATGTCAAATTTGATGTTTATTTGACAAAAGCTGAATCCCTTCTAGCCATGGCTAGAATGGTACTCAATCGTTGTCTCTGATTGAGAACCATACTTAGGTACCCTTTTTCCCCACCTGTTTTGTGGGAAGTTAACTTTGGCTTCGTTCAGGGCACATTGCCCAAAGCTTCACAGTTTGGTTTTGTTCTTTGTTTTGTCGGAGTCACTTTTAATAAAAAGAAAATCCAGTCCTTCAGCCAGCTGTGACACTATATGGCTGTCATATTGTACAATTTGCATCTCCCCTTTTCATGGCAATTTACCTTTATTTAACTAGGCAAGTCAGTTAACAACCAATTCTTATTTTCAATGACAGCCTACGAACAGAATGACAGATTTGTACCTTGTCAGCACGGGGGTTTGAACTTGCAACCTTCCGGGTACTAGTCCAACACTCTAACCACTAGGCTACCCTGCCCCGCCCCATCTGTGGCTCTGGCAGCTCCGGACAGGAGGGCGGCTCTGGCAGCTCCGGACAGGAGGACGGCTCTGGCAGCTCCGGACAGGAGGGTGGCTCTGGCAGCTCCGGACAGGAGGGCGGCTCTGGCAGCTCCGGACAGGAGGGCGGCTCTGGCAGCTCCGGACAGGAGGGCGGCTCTGGCAGCTCCGGACAGGAAGGAGGCTCTGGCAGCTCCGGACAGGAGGACGGCTCTGGCAGCTCCGGACAGGAGGGTGGCTCTGGCAGCTCCGGACAGGAGGGCGGCTCTGGCAGCTCCGGACAGGAGGGCGGCTCTGGCAGCTCCGGACAGGAGGGCGGCTCTGGCAGCTCCGGACAGGAAGGAGGCTCTGGCAGCTCCGGACAGGAGGGAGGCTCTGGCAGCTCCGGACAGGAGGGAGGCTCTGGCAGCTCCGGACAGGAGGGAGGCTCTGGCAGCTCCGGACAGGAGGGAGGCTCTGGCAGCTCCGGACAGGAGGGAGGCTCTGGCAGCTCCGGACAGGAGGGAGACTCAGGACTCACCGGGCTGGGGAGACACACAGGAGACCTTGCTCTGGGAGCAGGCACAGGACTCACCGGGCTGGGGAGACATCCAGGAGGCCTCTTCCTTGGCCGAGGCACCGGATACACTGGGCCGTGGAGGCGCACTGGTGGTCTCGAGCGCAGAGCTGGCCCAACCCGTTCTGGCTGGATGCCAGCTTCCACCCGGCAAATGCGGGACGCTGGCACCGAGCACACCAACCTGTGAATGGGCTGCCTTGACACCGTGAGCATCACCCCATAGCACGGGGCCTGACCAGTCCCATGCTCTCCACGGTAAGCACGGGGAGTTGGCTCAGGTCTGCTTCCTGACTCTGCCACACTCCCCGGGCTTCCTTGCCAGCCGTGTTCCCACATACCGCTGGTTCCTTTCTCCGGCTGCCTCTGCTCTCCTAGCTGCCTCCACCTGTTCCCATGGAAGGCGATCCCTTCCCACCAGGATCTCCTCCCATGTGTAGACTCCCTTGCCGTCCAGAACGTCCTCCCATGTCCAGGAGTCCACCTTACCATACTGCTTGGTCCGTTGGTGGTGGGAAGTTCTGTCACAGCTGGCTCAATTACCAGGGTGCAGCATGGTAAGCGTACATTTTCTTTTTATAAAAAATGACGCAGACAAAACAAAGAACAAAACCAAACCGTGAAGCTTTGGGCTATGTGCCCTGAACGAAGCCAAAGTTAACTTCCCACAAAACAGGTGGGGGAAAAGGGTACCTAAGTATGGTTCTCAATCAGAGACAACGATAGACAGCTGTCCCTGATTGAGAACCATACCAGGCCAAGACATAGAAATACAAAACATAGAAAAAAGGACATAGAATGCCCACCCTAGTCACACCCTGCCCTAACCAAAATAGAGAATAAAAAGCCTCTCTATGACCAGGGCGTGACATATAGCCTGGAGGACATTATTGTCCAAAGAAACTCCAGTGGTTGACACACAGCTGTACATTTCAATGAAACATGGTGAAGCCCCAAAATTGCCCTCGCTAGAAGCCCGTGTTTCAGACATAAGGAAGTGGATGGCACCAAACTTTATACTTTTAAACTCGGACAAAACAGAGATGTTTGTTCTAGGTCCCAAGAAACAAAGAGATCTTCTGTTGAATCTGACAATTAATCTTGATGGTTGTCGTCTCAAATAAAACTGTGAAGGACCTCGGTGTTACTCTGGACCCTGATCTCTCTTTTGACGAACATATCAAGACTGTTTCAAGAACAGCTTTTTTCCATCTATGTAACATTGCAAAAATCAAAAACTTTTCTGTCCAAAAATGATGCAGAAAAATGTATCCATGCTTTTGTTACTTCTAGGTTAGACTACTCCAATGCTCTACTTTCCAGCTACCCGGATAAAGCACTAAATAATCTTCAGTTAGTGCTAAATACGGCTGCTAGAATCTTGACTAGAACCAAAAAAAAATATCATATTACTCCAGTGCTAGCCTCCCTACACTGGCTTCCTGTTAAGGCAAGGGCTGATTTCAAGGTTTTACTGCTAACCTACAAAGAATTACATGGGCTTGCTCCTACCTATCTTTCACAAGACGCAGGCCTCATAATTGTCCCTAGAATTTCTAAGCAAACAGCTGGAGGCAGGGCTTTCTCCTATAGAGCTCTATTTTTATGGAATGGTCTATCTACCCATGTGAGAGACGCAGACTCGCTCTCAACGTTTAAGTCTTTACTGAAGACTCATCTCTTCAGTGGGTCATATGATTGAGTGTAGTCTGGCCCAGGAGTGTGAAGGTGAACGGAAAGGCTCTGGAGCAACGAACCACCCTTGCTGACGTGATCTTCCTGTCTGGGTTGGCGCCCCTCCTTGGGTTGTGCCGTGGCGGAGATCTTTGTGAGCTATACTCGGCCTTGTCTCAGGATGGTAAGTTGGTGGTTGAAGATATCCCTCTAGTGGTGTGGGGGCTGTGCTTTGGCAAAGTGGGTGGGGTTATATCCTTCCTGTTTGGCCCTGTCTGGGGGTATCATCGGATGGGGCCACAGTGTCTGCTGACCCCTCCTGTCTCAGCCTCCAGTATTTATGCTGCAGTAGTTTATGTGTCGGTGGGCTAGGGTCAGTTTGTTATATCTGGAGTACTTCTGTCTTATCCGGTGTCCTGTGTGAATTGAAGTATTCTCTCTCTAATTCTCTCTTTCTCTCGGAGGACCTGAGCCCTAGGACCATGCCTCAGGACTACCTGGCATGATGACTCCTTGCTGTCCCCAGTCCACCTGGCCGTGCTGCTGCTCCAGTTTCAACTGTTCTGCCTGCGGCTATGGAATCCTGACCTGTTCACCGGACGTGCTACCTGTCCGGTGAACAGGTCACCGGACGTGCTACCTGTCCTAGACCTGCTTTTTTCAACTATCTAGAGACAGCAGGGGTGGTAGAGATACTCTTAATCATCAGCTATGAAAAGCCAACTGACATTTACTCCTGAGGTACTGACTTGCTGCACGCTCGACAACTACTGTGATTATTATTACTTGACCATGCTGGTAATTTATGAACATTTGAACATCTTGGTCCATGTTCTGTTATAATCTCCACCCGGCACAGCCAGAAGAGGACTGGCCACCCCTCATAGCGCGGTTCCTCTCTAGGTTTCTTCCTAGGTTTTGGCCTTTCTAAGGAGTTTTTCCTAGCCACCGTGCTTCTACACCTGCATGGCTTGCTGTTTTGGGTTTAAGGCTGGGTTTCTGTACAGCACTTTGAGATATCAGCTGATGTACGAAGGGCTATATAAATACATTTGATTTGATGATCATATATTCATATGACAACCCAATGATAATTTGTTACGAACTTTATTCAAAAGAGGGGGGGGAAATGTATGGACAATACAGCATCGGACAAAGGCCTCAATGGCATCGGACAACCTGCTGTGTTGACTGTTGGTTATTCAAGCCCAAAAATAGATGTAATCTTTTTATGACAATAAAACACCTGAATTAAATACAACCAAACCATTAAGAGCCCTGATGGTGTAGGTGACCTGAAGTGATTTTCTAACATCAGGTTTGCTTTTAATTTGTTTATGTACTACTGTAGGTTCACCAGCTGACCTCTAGACATCCATGCAGACTGGATTCCCCACTGAGAAGATGAGCAATTTCTACTTCAATGTCTACTTTTATGATTCTGTCGTGCCAATTGAGTAGAGCACCTTCACCTTGTCGTCATGACAAATGTGCTCCCTTAACCTCAAACAGTATGAATATATAAAATGTAATTTGGAACAATACTATTGTTTATGATATTGTAAACATATTGTACTTTTCTAATGGGCTATATTGTTGTATGGGTGAAATTAAAAGTATTTTGTCATCTCTGCTTTGCCTAGCCCCATTGAATGAAACATCTTTGTTATCGTCCAACAATTTGTTTTATTTACAATTTTAAATACATTTAACAGACAATGGCACCTACAAGTACCACTCAGACATTCTTGGCGAAAAGTATCTGGCAGTGAACTTGGTGGTAGCAGTTGTGTGTGTTTTAAGCTTACGATCCCATCTCCTGCTTCCATACACCACATTTGTGGTGTTACATTTCACCACAAATGTAACATTAGAACAAGGCATACACAAAATCTAGCATAATGATTAGCCTCATATCCATTATCTACTGGTATCGTTTTTAATTTGAAAACATATAGCTGAACAGTGTGTGAGTTAAGCTGTTCTCTGCTTCAGATGCACAATGTCAAGGGATGCATTGCAAATGCACATAAGGCTTTAAGGCTCTGCATGGTTAATCCGGCGTCTGCATTGGCCATGCAGCATTTACGTGATACGGCCTCTGCAGAAGCCAGGGCACTCCTACTTCTTGCGCGTCACGGAGCAGCACAGAGCTGTTGTGAAGGAAGTGAGTTTGTTTTATAAAGGAACTCTCGCCCCCAACTACTGTCAACCAATCATGTCAATGCAGAGCTACATGGAGGCCTTCCCATTGTGACAAAATTTGAGAGG
Organism: Oncorhynchus kisutch; assembly: GCF_002021735.2. Classification (NCBI taxonomy): domain Eukaryota; kingdom Metazoa; phylum Chordata; class Actinopteri; order Salmoniformes; family Salmonidae; genus Oncorhynchus; species Oncorhynchus kisutch. Next base: position 16,061,300 of record NC_034196.2, on the reverse strand, counting down.
CACACGGCGTTGCGGAACAGAGCTCAATTTGGCCTCTGCAATTGTGTCACACTACCCATATGGCGCCTCCTACCACATTTTCGGGTCAAGCATGAATTGGCTCTGTCATAATACTGTAGGTCAGTGGTTCTCAACTCCAGTCTTCATGGACAAGGAACAGTGCAGTTTTATTGTAGCCACAGACAAACACACCTGATTAAACTTGGCAACTAATCATCAGGCCCTCAATTTATTGAATCAAGAATGTTTTTCCGGGGCTACAAGTGTGTTCGGGGTACTCAAGGACTGGAGTTGGGAACCACTGCTGTAGGCCTATGGCTGCATTGGCATTGCATGCCATTATCAGTTGTGAAATGGGTTCACATGGCAGATAAACAAAATTGTGACAATCAAAAAACTAATTGGAGAGCTTATGACTGAACAAAAAGGTCATGTTCATTTGAGAATACAACAGAGAAATCAGAGACAGATTCCCTGCCCTCATTTTGTTGCTGGATTGTGAACTGTGATTAATCAACATCAACACTATTTCATCTTGAATAATAGTTAAGTTAACAAATTAAAACACTTACCTTCAATCAACACTTTCATATCGTTTTAAAGTGTACAAGTAAGTGAACTCGTAAGTAAAGGTTCAACAGTTCAGTAACAAGTAGGCTATTATTACTAAAACACAATTTCAGCAAAAAATACATTGAATCGGGTGTGTTAGTACTGGGCTGGAACAGAAGCCTGCACACCACAAGAGGTTGGTGGCACCTTAATTGGGGAGAACGGGCTCGTGGTAATGACTGGAGTGGTGGAATGGTATCATTCATGGTTTCCAGGTGTTTGATGCCATTACATTTGCTCAGTCCGGACATTATTCTGAGCCGTTCTCCCCTCAGCAGCCTCTACTGCTGCACACCCAGCAGGGTTGGCCTGCTACCGTTGTAATAGGTTTATACAATGTGTGACCTTGAACTGTATTTTTGTTCACAAAATTTGCAAACATATACAGTAATCCATTGTATATAAGGATGACCCTATTCTCTTGAGACATTCATTGGGACCTCTTCATCTGCAGACAGGGTTTGGCAGCTCTCTGTATATGAGGACAGAAAACATCACCAAGAAACCGGCTGCATTCTACTCAAGTTAGACAGCCCTGACTATTATGTTGCTAAATCTCTCTCTGTCCTCGGTTTCTCACCAGGGACTGAAACTGGAGAATAGTTTCATAATGTCCTCCGACAAAGTTACCTGCCCTATTCAGAGTAGCCTACTCTCCCTTCTGTCAGTGCTGGCTAATCCTTTCATCCTCTTCCATGGCTGTTAGCAAGATACCTACCTAGCTACAAATGAACCAAGATAGCTAACATGAAGCTATTTAATTCATGTAGCTAGCTAGCTATACAGAATGTAAAGTTAGCTAACATTACGTTAGCAGCTCAAATTTAGGTTAGCCTTCACACTAAGTTTCTGTGTCAAGCTAGTTAATAATACATTGTTTAATCACTTTCAACATATTTACTTACTTGAATAGGTTCACCCACTGGCTCCATTTTCTGGGTCCTTGGAAAAACTAAACTTCTTCCCGAAGTTTCTGGTGGTAACAAAATGCAGCCAGTCATGTGGATGATTGGAGGACTTTCAACAGACTGAGTTTGGTCTTCCAACATGGTAATTTGTGACGCAACTGAAAGCGCTCTATAGAGGCTTGAGAAAGGGTTATTATTTGTCTGTGTATATTAATCACATGAAGGTGACCATTTTATGATGGGTCATCCCTATAACTCATATTGGGCAATTACAGGGGAGGAAAAGGGTAGACCTGCGAGTCAGATCTGAACAGGAAAAGACACGCTGTTTGACAAGCATTAAGGGACAAATCATTCTAATTAATCTGCTGGTCAGACAATTGGCTTATTTTCATGCTGTTCCTGTGATCTGTGGGCATGTCATAGATTATATAAACTCAAGTTGAAAAAGTTAGGAGGAGAACTCAGTTGCGGAACACAGAGTGTATATGACTGAGCTTTTACATTTACATTAGAAGTTTATTAATATACAATAACCCCCTAGGTGTTAGTTTCATAGTTAATTAGCCACCACCATCTCATGCAACCAATCATACACATGAACAGGTGACATTAACAGACACCACCACCTTGATTGAAGTATCTCTAAATAATCTCAAGGCCATGGTTACATCATACATCACATACTGTACCAGTACAAGTCTGACTGCACATCGGGAGCTCTATCAGAATTTTTACAGATGGTTTCTTTTTTTCAATGCCCGAGGGTTGACTTGTGAGGTTAAATGTAAAGTGTCAACACATATGACATAAGAAAATCTATGGGCACGTCTCTGACACTCTTAACATGAGCAAGGATCATTCAAGCATAAAAAGGTCATATTACCATAATTAGCAATTGTTATCATCACCAACCATTTCCTTCAGAGTGGGTTTATCCATAGCCATCGGAACTGAAGTCTAATACAATGGCCTTTCCCACTGGGCAAAAAATGGTTTGAATCAACGTTGTTTCCATGTATTAAAAAATGCATAATAATGTGACGTTGAATCAATGGCTGAGTTTCAAACACATGGAAGTACACACGGTCCTCCACTTACCCTGCCATATGCCCTAGGGGAATCCCCGCGGCCATCTTTGCCGTCGGTCCAAACAATTAGCCAAGCAAGGGAAGTTGGCAACGTAAGCCTCTCAACCCTCTTTTGTGATCGAGGTTGCGAGTGTACAATTCTGTTCACTCCGGGGCCTGAAACGCCCCATAATTCAATTTGCAATAATTGTACATCCGCTAAGAAGTAAGCCAAAACTTAAAACCAACATCAATATGGATGAGTCAACATACTTGTAAGTAAAAACTCATGTAAATAAGTTAGAAATTGTGCTACTAATGCACATGACGGCACAAGCACATATCCTAAAAGTAATTATGTTTTTGTTCAGTTAGCTTTTGGACACATTAGCTAGCACATACAACTTTCCCTGACAATACACTTATGCGTTGTAATTTTAGATTTACCAGATATAGTCGGATGTCTGCGGAAGCGTTGTCTTTTAGTTAAGATAGGAAATGCAATCGTAATTGACGGTAGTGCATAAAGAACACACAACAGCTACCGGTGGTTCTATGATGACTGAAAACACAACCGTGGGATGAACAAGTGACACATTTCCAGGCAAGGGCGGTCCATTTAGAATGAATTCGTTCCCATGCCCTGCAAGTGTCAAACTCATCATACGTCATGATACGTTAAGAGTGTCCTCTTAACTTGAGGGCAGAGGGTGTGTCTTTTACATGTTTGGAATGCAGGCAATGTAAAACTTTTTAATTTTTTATTACATCAACGTAAGGAAATTGCCTCTTTTTTTTCCACCCAACTTTTAAGCTAAATCCAATGACATGGTGATTTTTTCTTCTTCTCGATTTCACGTTAGTTGACAACAACCAAATGTAAATAAAAACTAGACGTTGAACTGACATCTATACCCATTGGGTTGTTTCTCATTATAAGCATATTCTATCATTTATTGAGCATTATTAGCTCAAGGCTTTGTTTTAAGCAGGTTTGCTGAAACAGGCAGCTCACTGCCACTCTTCATCTTGGTGTCATAATTCAGCATGAAAGAGAAAGAGATGCAATGCATAACACACATCAAAGCATAGACGTTCACCATTCACAGCTAGAAACAACTGACACGGAAGGTTAGAAAATGTGCATGTGTGTACCTGCTTGTATCCCTGCGCTTATGAATGAGTGTGTGGTGTATGACCGTCATATACTGTATGTGTGGCCTATAGGTGCGGATATGGGCGATTCCAGCGGGAGGACTGGGGCGGAACATGTCTGAGGTGGTGCTGGAGTTGTTTGTGTGTGCATGTCTGTCTCACTAGAATCTAAGGAAATGGAATTTGGATGTCTTGACTTTATGAACTCTTCCATTAGCGCACTTCTCTGTGCTGTAGATTTTGGGATTTAGAAATGATGAACGTTGCAGTTAAATCAATGATAGATAATAGTTCACACTACCCATAAACCTGTAATTGATTTTTTATTACGTTTAGAAAGTTAAATGCCCAATGCAGCCATTTTATCTCAATGTCAAATCATTTCTGGGTAACAATTGAGAACCTTACTGTGATTGTTTTCAATTAAAATTGTCCCCCCCCCTTCTTACCAAAGACCAATTTGTTAAGCAATAATTTTTTCTAGGACTGTCTGGGAGTGGTCTGAGTGGGGAGGGGGAAACTGAAAACTATCTGTTATTGGCAGAGAGGTTTGGAAGTCTCTTTCTTGTTGGTCGATTAAAGGTCCAATGCGGCCTTTTTTAAAATCTTAATATCAAATCACTTCTGGGTAACAATGAAGCACCTTACTGTGACTGTTTTCAATTAAAATGCTCAAAAAGAAACAAATTGCTTCTTAGCAAAGAGCAATTTCTCAAACATGAATTTTGCTAGGACTGTCTGTGAGTGGTCTAAGTGGGGAGGGGAAAACTGAAACTAGCTGTTATTGGCAGAGATGTTTGGAACCAGTGGAGGCTGCTGAGGGGAGAACGGCTCATGGCCTGAACAGAGCAAATGGAATGGCATCAAACACCTGGAAACCATGTTTGATGTATTTGATACCATTCCACCTATTCCGCTCCAGCCATTACCATGAGCCTGTTCTCCCCAATTAAGATGCCACTAACCTTCTGTGTTTGGAACTCTTTCTTATTGGTCTTTTAATTAACCACCTGGTGTTGTCAGGAGGCAGGCCAAAACTCCCTCCCACCAAAACAGGCCACAATTTCTGGTGGTCTTTTCAAACAGCTCTTACACTAAAAGTGCATTATCATAATATGGAAATTTATATAAAACACCGTTTTGCAACATAAATATTCATATGCAGTCAGCCAGCCTACCTCTTTATTGTTCCCGACAGTGGTCACCAATGCAGAGTAGCACATGATCTAAGAGTTCAAATCAAATGTTATTCATCACATGCTTCGTAAACAACAGGTGTAGACTAACAGTGTAGTGCTTACTTACTGGCCCTTCCCAACAATGCAGGGAGAAAGAATAGAGAACAAATAGAAGAGTAAAACGCGTAATGATAGAAGTAATAATAAATACCCAATAAACGATACCGTGGCATATACATGGGTAACCACTACCGAGTCGATGTGCAAGGGTACGAGGTAATTGAAGTAGATAAGTACATATAACTAGGAATAAAGTGACGAGACAACAGGTTAGATAATAAACAGCAGCAGCAGCATATGTGATGAGTCAAAAAAGTAAGTTAAAAAAGGATCAATGCAGGTAGCTATTTGGTTAACTATTCAACTAACTATTTAGCAGTGCATCTGTAATGCCTGCCGTGTGGTCGCAGAGGGAACAGTCCATGACTTGCGTGGTTGGAGTTCTTAAGGCCTTCCTCTGACACTGCCTGGTATAGAAGTCCTGGATTTCAGGGAGGAGCTCAGCTCCAGTGATGTACTGGGCCGTACGCACTACCCTCTGTAGCGCCTTACGATCAGAAGCCAAGCAGTTGCCATACCAAGCGGTGATGTAGCCAGTCAAGATGCACTCAATGGTGCAGCTGTATAACCTTTTAGGATCTGAGGGCCCATGCCAAATCTTTTCAGCCTCCTGAGGAGGAAGAGGCATTGTCGTGCCCTCTTCACGACTGTGTTGGAGTGTGTGGACCCATTATCCTTAGTGATGTGGACACGAGGAATTTGAAGCCTCAACCCGTTCCACTAAAGGCTACCGATGTGAATGGGGCATGCTCGGCCATCTGTTTTTTTTAGTCCACGATCAGTTCCTTTGTCTTGCTGACATTGACGGATAGGTTGTTGTCCTGGCACCACACTGCCAGATCTCTGACCTCCTCCATATAGGCGGTCTCATTGTTGTCGGTGAACAGGCCTACCATTGGTGTGTCGTCAGCAAACTTAATGATGGTGTTGGAGATGTGCACGGCCATGCAGACGTGGGTGAACAGGGAGTACAGGAGGGGACTAAGAACGAACCCTTGAGGAGCCCCAGTGTTGAGGGTCAACATGGTTGATGTGTTGTTGCCTAACATCAACACCTGGGGCGGCCGGTCAGGAAGTCCAGGATCCAGTTGCCAAGGGTGGTGTTTAGTCCCAGGGTCCATAGCTTAGTGATGAGCTTTGATGGCACTATGGTGTTAAACGCCGAGCTGTAATCAATGAACGGCATTCTCACATAGATGTTCCTCTTGACCAGGTGGGAGAGGGCAGTGTGGAGTGCAATAGAGATCCCGTTAGAGATTGCGTCAGCTGTGGGTCCATTGTGTCTGGAATGAAGGTGTTGTTGTGATCCATGACCAGCCTTTCAAAGCATTCCATGTCTACAATTGTGCGTGCTACGGGGCGATAGACATTTAGACAGGTTACATTTGCGTTCCTGGGCACAGGGACCATGGTGGTCTGCTTGAAACATGTAGGTAATACAGACTGGGTCAGGGAGAGGTTGAAAATGTCAGTGAAGACACTTGCCAACAGAGCCTGCTAACCTTCTAATCAGCTTGTTTGCATGGTGGCATCACAAGACTGTAAATTGGTTAATATACCAATAACAAAGAGTTCCAAACCTCTCTGCAGTTTGTTTGCTCAAGGAGAAAGACACTTCTATGTCAAAGATAATAAAACAAAAACACTAGATTATATACCTGTATATTGCAGTCTGCAAAAACACTACATGAATTACTATATATAAACGGTGTATAGTACAGTTATTTTACTATAGTATTTACACTATAGTTAACTAACTACTATTACAGTATTTACTGTAGTGTTTTTGCGGACACAGTGAATACTACAGCAAAGTCCACAAAAACACTACAGTGAATACAATAGTATGTTAAATGAGAGTTTTAATGCAAAAGTATTCATCCCCCTTGGCATTTTTCCTGTTTTTGTTGCATTAGAACCTGTAATTTAAATAGATTTTTATTTGGATTTCATGTAGTAGACATACACAAAATAGTCAAATAGTCTCCAAACAGGTCAGGGACGAAGTTGTGGAGAAGTACAGATCAGGGTTGCGTTATAAAACATCCCACGGAGCAGCAGTAAATCCATTATTTAAAAATGGAAAGAATATGACACTACAACAAACCTGCCAAGAGAGGGCCGCCCACCAAAACACAATGACCAGGCAAGGAGGGCATTAACCAGAGAGGCAACAAAGAGACCAAAGATCACGCTGAAGGAGCTGCAAAGCTCCACAGTGCAGATTGGAGTATCTGTCCATAGGACCACTTTAAGCCAACCCTTCACAGAGCTGGGCTTTATGGAAGATTGGTCAGATAAAAGTAATTGCTTAAAGATTAAAATAAGCAAACACGTTTGGTGTTCGCCAAAAAGCATGTGGGAGACTCCCCAAACATATGAAAGGAGATACTCTGGTCAGATGAGACAAAAATTGAGCTTTTTGGCCATCAATGAAAACGTTATGTCTTGTGCAAACCCAACCCCTTATCACCCCGAGAACACCATCCCCACAGTGAAGCATGGTGGTGGCAGCATCATGCTGTGGTGATGTTTTTCAACGGCAAGGACTGAGAAACTGGTCAGAATTGAAGGAATGATGGATGGTGCTAAACACAGGGAAATTCTTGAGGGAAACCTGTTTCAGTGCTCCAGAGATTTGAGACTGGGAAAGAGGTTCACCTTCCAGTAGGACAATGACCCTAAGCATACTGCTAAAGCAACAGTTGAGTGGTTTAAGGGGAAACGTTTACATGTCTTGGAATGGCCTAGTCAAAGCCCAGACCTCAATCCAATTGAGAATCTGTGCTATGACATAAATATTGAAGGAGCTGCAGCTGTTTTGCCTTGAAGAATGGGCAAACATCCCAGTGGCTAGATGTGCCAAGCTTATAGAGATATACCCCAAGAGACTTACAGCTGTAATTGCTGCAAAAGGTGGCTCTACAAAGTATTGGCTTTTGGGGGGGGGGGGAGTGAATAGTTAAGCATGCTCAAGTTTTCTGTTTTTTTGTCTTATTTCTTGTATGTTTCACAATAAAATATATTTTGCATCTTCGAAGTGGTAGGCATGTTGTGTAAATCAAATGATACAAATAATTTTTAAATCCAGGTTGTAAAGCAACAAAATAGAAAAAATGCCAAGGGGGTGAATACTTTCGCAAGCCACTGTAGTAAGGTACTTAATTCTTACCCAGAAATTATTAGATTTTTTTAAATGGCTGCTTTGGGCCTTTAACAATGTCTTCTGTTGTGTACGGCCCTGATTCTCTCTCCTCTATACTAAACTCAGTAAAAAAAAGAAATGTCATCTCATTGTCAACTGCATTTATTTTCAGCAAACTTACCATGTGTAAATATTTGTATCAACATAACAAGATTGAACAACAGACAAACTGAACAAGTTCCACAGACATGTGACTGACAGAAATTGTATAATGTGTCCCTGAACAAAAGGGGGTCTAAATCAAAAGTAACAGTCAGTATCTGGTGTACCCACCAGCTGCATTAATTTCCAGCTGCACCAGATTTCCCAGTTCTTGCTGTGAGATGTTACCCCACGCTTCCACCAAGGCTCCTGCAAGTTCCTGGACATTTCTTGGGGGAATGGCCCTAGCCCTCACCCTCCAATCCAACAGGTCCCAGACATGCTCAATGGGATTGAGATCCGAGCTCTTCGCTGGCCATGGCATTCCTGTTTTGCAGGAAATCATGCACAGAACAAGCAGTATGGCTGCTGGCATTGTCATGCTGGAGGGTCATGTCAGGATGAGCCTGCAGGAAGTGTACCACATGAGGGAGGAGGATGTCTTCCCTGTAACGCACAGCGTTGAGATTGCCTGCAATGACAACAAGCTCAGTCCGATGATGCTGTGACACACCGACCCAGACAATGACGGACCCTACACCTCCAAATCGATCCCACTCCAGAATACAGGGCTCGGTGTAACGCTCATTCCTTCGATGATAAACACAAATCCGACCATCACCCCTGGTGAGACATAATCGTGACTCATCAGTGAAGAGCACTTTTGGCCAGTCCTGTCTGGTCCAGCGACGGTGGATTTGTGCCCATAGGCAACGTTGTTGCCAGTAATGTTTAGTGTGGACCTGCCTTACAACAAGCCTACAAGCCCTCAGTCCAGCCTCTCTCAGCCTATTGTGGACCGTCTGAGCACTGATGGAGGGATTGTGCGTTTCCGGTGTAACTCGGGCAGTTGTTGTTGCCATCCTGTACCTGTCCCGCAGGTGTGATGTTCGGATGTACTGATCCTGTGCAGGTGTTGTTACACGTGGTCTGTCACTGCGAGGACGATCAGCTGTCCGTCCTGTCTCCCTGTAGCGCTGTCTTGGGCGTCTCACAGTAATGACATTGCAATTTATTGCCCTGGCCATATCTGCAGTCCTCATGCCTCCTTGCAGCATACCTAAGACACGTTCACGCAGATGAGCAGGGACCCTGTGCATCATTCATTTGGTGTTTTTCAGAGTCGGTAGAAAGGCCTCTTTAGTTTCCTAAGTTCCTAAATTGCCTACCGTCTGTAAGATGCTAGTGTCTTAATGACCGTTCCACAGGTGCGTATTCATTAATTGTTTATGGTTCATTGAACAAGCATGGGAAACAGTGTGTAAACCCTATACAATGAAGATGTGTGAAGTTATTTGGATTTTTATGAATTATCTTTGAAAGACAGCATCCTGAAAAAGGGCCGTTTCTCTTTTTTGCCGAGTTTATACAAGGCCATGTAAACACAATGCACCTCTCCCCATGACATGTCAGTACATTAAGAGAGCAAGCATGAATTAGTGAAGAATGAAGGAGGCGAATGCGCTGTAATTCCATTCAACACATCTCTCCTGTCTCCTTGAGAACATGGTTCTCTCTGATCATCGAGAAGCAAAACAAAGCAGACCTAACTGCTGCTGTGCTCTTAACGGACGACACAATGTCGCCAGGAATACTCGAGGGAGAGGAAATGCATACAAAACGAGAATAATGACATAGGATTAAAGGGAATCTATTGGCCTTCTTGGCATTAGTTTTTTTCAATTGCTAACAAGCATTGATCAATACTGAAGCCACTTTTGGAAAACTCTTCACACAGTCTGCATTACCAACATGCATCTTGGCCAAACAGTTAATCTCACCTACAAAACTCTAATCACCAAAACAATTTGTACATGTCTCAAAATAAGCTTGTTTGACCATAACACTGGCAACAATTCTCACTCAGAAAGCATATGTTGTCACTCATAACACACTGACCTAAAATACACTAACAGGGAGCATTACATAAATTATGAAAATGTTATCTTTGAAGTTTGAATGATTTTTCACGTAAATCAGTATAGAATAAGAATAACACCTTTTCACTTTAACTGTACTAATGAGGGAAAAAAGTATTTGATCCCCTGCTGATTTTGTACGTTTGCCAACTGACAAAGAAATTATCAGTTTATAATTTTAATGGTAGGTTTATTTGAACAGTGAGAGACAGAATAACAACCAAAAAATCCAGAAAAACACATGTCAAAAATGTTATAAATTGATTTGCATTTTAATGAGGGAAATAAGTATTTGACCCCTCTGCAAAACATGACTTAGTACTTGGTGGCAAAACCCTTGTTGGCAATCAAAGAGGTCAGACGTTTCTTGTAGTTGGCCACCAGGTTTGCACACATCTCAGGAGGGATTTTGTCCCACTCCTCTTTGCAGATTTTCTCCAAGTCATTCAGGTTTTGAGGCTGACGTTTGGCAACGCGAACCTTCAACTCCCTCCACAGATTTTCTATGGGATTAAGGTCTGGAGACTGGCTAGGACCTTAATGTGCTTCTTCTTGAGCCACTCCTTTGTTGCCTTGGCCGTGTGTTTTGGGTCATTTCTGAACTGTTGTCACCTTCTCACCTAGCTGCTTGGCGATGGTCTTGTAGCCCATTCCAGCCTTGTGTAGGTCTACAATCTTGTCCCAGACATCCTTGGAGAGCTCTTTGGTCTTGGCCATGGTGGAGAGTTTGGAATCTGATTGATGGATTGCTTCTGTGGACAGGTGTCTTTTATACAGGAAACAAGCTGAGATTAGGAGCACTCCCTTTAAGAGTGTGCTCCTAATCTCAGCTCATTACCTGTATAAAAGACACCTGGGAGACAGAAATCTTTCTGATTGAGAGGGGGTCAAATACTTATTTCCCTCATTAAAATGCTAATCAATTTATAACATTTTTTAAAATTTAAATTATAAAATTAATTATATTAAATGATCATTTCTTTGTCGGTGGGCAAACGTACAAAATCAGCAGGAGATCAAATACTTTTTTCCCTCACTGTATATGTAACAAGAATTAATCAGAAATGCAGAAATGTATTATATCTTTGCATATAGTAATTTACTTGTGAAAAATAAAAAGTTGAAACAAAAAAACAATTCCTGAAATTCCAGGGCTGCAATAAGATTTACAACAAAAACATCAACAACATGTGTAGTATAATCACTCATACTGTACAGTACTGTGAGGGTTCTTGTTCTCATCAACATGTATAGTATAATCACTCATACTGTACAGTACTGTGAGGGTTCTTGTTCTCATCAACATGTATAGTATAATCACTCATACTGTACAGTACTGTGAGGGTTCTAGTTCTCATCAACATGTATAGTATAATCACTCATACTGTACAGTACTGTGAGGGTTCTAGTTCTCATCAACATGTATAGTATAATCACTCATACTGTACAGTACTGTGAGGGTTCTAGTTCTCATCAACATGTATAATATAATCACTCATACTGTACAGTAGTGTGAAGGTTCTAGTTCTCATCAACATGTATAGTATAATCACTCATACTGTACAGTAGTGTGAAGGTTCTAGTTCTCATCAACATGTATAGTATAATCACTCATACTGTACAGTACTGTGAGGGTTCTAGTTCTCATCAACATGTATAGTATAATCACTCATACTGTACAGTACTGTGAGGGTTCTAGTTCTCATCAACATGTATAGTATAATCACTCATACTGTACAGTACTGTGAGGGTTCTAGTTCTCATCAACATGTATAATATAATCACTCATACTGTACAGTAGTGTGAAGGTTCTAGTTCTCATCAACATGTATAGTATAATCACTCATACTGTACAGTAGTGTGAAGGTTCTAGTTCTCATCAACATGCATAGTATAATCACTCATACAGTACAGTACTGTGAGGGTTCTAGTTCTCATCAACATGTATATTATAATCACTCATACTGTACAGTACTGTGAAGGTTCTAGTTCTCCCTCTCTCCTGCATTTGGCCACAAGTTCTCATCAACATCACATATTGCGTCTTTTCTGGCGATGCAGCTTGGAAATTGTCTTCTGGAATGTCTAATCCAACCCTGGCAGTCTTCAGGAGAAGTGTCTAAACACCCTGGCAGTCTTCAGGAGAAGTGTCTCCACACACTGGCAGTCTTCAGGAGAAGTGTCTCCACACCCTGGCAGTCTGCAGGAGAAGTGTCTCCTCACCCCTGCATTCATAGCATCCAGTAAGCACATCTTACTGGATGTAAGGTCATAAACCTTCCACCTCCACGCTGAGAAAAACTCCACTATGGGGTTTAGGAAGGGGGAGTATGGAGACAGGAATAGTACTGACATCCTGGGATGTGCAGCAAACCAGTCTGTGACTGCAGCAGAGTGGTGGAATATCACATTATCCCACACAACAACGAAGGTAGGGGAGTTTCTTGCCCCTCTCTTCTCCGCTGGCACAAGTCGATTATGCAGGTCATCCAGAAAATAAATTAGCCTCTCTGTATTGTAGGGGCCAATGAGTGGTTTGTGTAACAGCACACCATCATTGGACAGTGCTGCACACATTGTGATGTTAGCTCCTCTCTGGACAGGGACCTCCACGGTTGCTCTCTGTCCAATCACATTTCTTCCCCTGGGGATTGTTTTTGCCTTGTTGAATCCAGTTCCATCCACAAGATGAATGTATGTGCAGTTTGCCTGGTTTCCATCTCCATTACTCTCTAAATTACAGTAAATCCACAGTTTTACAGTACTTTACAAATAAAAGCAAACTTTATTTGTCACATACAACAAGTGTAGACTTTACCATGAAATACTTACTTACAAGCCCTTAACCAACAGTGTAGTTGGTTACATTATGCATAGTGGTGTATGTACCCTGTTTGGTTGAACAGACATCTTACCTGGACATATTGATACCGAAGTTCTTTCACACGTTCACCGTTTCTCGCAAAGGGTGCAGTGTACAACTGCATCATCCTTATTTTATGTTTCTCTATGACTCTGGAAATCGTTGTGCTGACCGTATTCACATTCCCAAAAGTGATATTGTCTGCCAGCACTCTGTCCCAAATTTCTCGCAGTTTTATTGCATTGTTGCCAATTACCATGTCAACAATGGCAATTTCCTGTGCATCTGATAATATTCTGCCTCTCCCTCCTGTGGGAGGCAACATTTGGATCCTACTGAAAAACACAAAACAATCAATATATTTCAAAATGTCAGTACATGTAAAAATGTGAACAAACTGTAATATGTAGTTCAATTATCATTGAAGGATGCACATCTCACCTGTTGTTTTGACGGAAAATTCATACTATTGATAAAACTGTTAAATGCTGCAGATTTGGTTGCACCTTAAACCAGCCTCTCTCAGAGAGACCATGGTTTACAACATGGTCAATAATTGTGGCCCTTATCTCGTCATGGTCTTCCTCTCCTTTGTCCTCCATGCATTCTCCCTCTCTCTACCACTCTTCTTTCCCCACCAACCTGTCTTCCTTGATCCATGTTTCAAAACGAAATCATTCCAAAGCCGTCCTCTTTTGTCTGTTTGGTAACGAGACTAAAAACAGGACCCGTGGGTAGGCTTTCAGCTGAAATTGCAATTAGCTGTGTTTGGAATTATTAAATATTCAGCTGAGATTTGGTTTCAATCTGGTTACTGCAGAAATGCATGACATTTGCAATCATTCTGTTTTGAATGTGTTTTTAACAGTTTTGGAAACAGTGTGTTAGCATTTGAACACGTGCTGCAAATATATAGTTTGCAGATGGTGGAGTATGAATGAGAAAAGAGTTGATGGATTTCCGAGAATGTGGTCATTGAATGAATTTTGTGTGAAAACAATGAAAAATTATTCACAGTTTGGTTCACATTCACTTCTGTTTCGCTGACTGTGTGAAGAGTTTTGACAATGTGACTTCAGGTTTGACCAATGCATTTTAGCAATTGAAAAAAAAACTGTAATAAACCCTCTTGGTCAAGCCATGGTCAGAGGTTTCAATCTTTGTGTTGGGACAATCATCAGATAGTGTTGGTTGGAGAGCACTTTTAACTACAGTGGGGAGAACAAGTATTTGACCGATTTTGCAGGTTTTCCTACTTACAAAGCATGTAGAGGTCTGTAATTTTTTATCATAGGTACACTTCAACTGTGAGATGGAATCTAAAACAAAAATCCAGAAAATCCCATTGTATGATTTTTAAGTAATTATTTTGCATTGTATTGCATGACATAAGTATTTGATACATCATAAAAGCAGAACTTAATATTTGGTACAGAAACCTTTGTTTGCAATTACAGAGATCATACATTTCCTGTAGTTCTTGACCAGGTTTGCACACACTGCAGCAGGGATTTTGGCCCACTCCTCCATACAGACCTTCTCCAGATCCTTCAGGTTTCGGGGCTGTCGCTGGGCAATACGGCCTTTCAGCACTCTCCAAAGATTTTCTATTGGGTTCAGGTCTGGAGACTGGCTAGGCCACTCCAGGACCTTGAGATGCTTCTTACGGAGCCACTCCTTAGTTGCCCTGGCTGTGTGATTAGGGTCGTTGTCATGCTGGAAGACCCAGCCACTACCCATCTTCAATGCTCTTACTGAGGGAAGGAGGTTGTTGGCCAAGATCTCGCGATACATGGCCCCATCCATCCTCCCCTCAATACGGTGCAGTCGTCCTGTCCCCTTTGCAGAAAAGCATCCCCAAAGAATGATGTTTCCACCTCTGTGCTTCACGGTTGGGATGTTGTTCTTGGGGTTGTACTCATCCTTCTTCTTCCTCCAAACACGGCGAGTGGAGTTTAGACCAAAAAGCTCTATTTTTGTCTCATCAGACCACATGACCTTCTCCCATTCCTCCTCTGGATCATCCAGATGGTCATTGGCAAACTTCAGACGGGCCTGGACATGCGCAGGCTTGAGCAGGGAGACCTTGTGTGCGCTGCAGGATTTGAATCCATGACGGCGTAGTGTGTTACTAATGGTTTTCTTTGAGACTGTGGTCCCAGCAATCTTCAGGTCATTTACCAGGTCCTGCCTTGTAGTTCTGGGCTGATCCCTCACCTTCCTCATGATCATTGATGCCCCATGAGGTGAGATCTTGCATGGAGCCCCAGACCGAGGTTGATTGACCGTCATCTTGTACTTCTTCCATTTTCTTATAATTGCGCCAACAGTTGTTGCCTTCTCACCAAGCTGCTTACCTATTGTCCTGTAGCCCATCCCAGCCTTGTGCAGGTCTACAATTTTATCCCTGATGTCCTTACACAGCTCTCTGGTCTTGGCCATTGTGGAGAGGTTGGAGTCTGTTTGAATGAGTGTGTGGACAGGTGTCTTTTATACAGGTAACGAGTACAAACAGGTGCAGTTAATACAGGTAATGAATGGAGAACAGGTGGGATTCTTCAAGAAAAACTATCTATGATAAAAATTACAGACCTCTACATGCTTTGTAAGTAGGAAAACCTGCAAAATCGGCAGTGAATAAAATACTTGTTCTCCCCACTGTATACTGTTCAGTAAATGGCTTTGACTGTACATTGCTGTCATGAGCCAATCAGAGTAAACATTGATGACCTAAGGTCATATATCTCTTACTGCCTGGCTCGTTTGTGGAAATGTGTCTTAGTCTGTGCATTACTCTGTGTGCAGTTTGCTTACGCCTTGGTTTTCCAATGGCAGTGTGAATAAAACAAAGCATTCACATTAGTTTTAGTTTTATGTAGCACTGATTGCTGGTAAAGGAGCCTTGCGTGGAGACATGGCAGTTGTTGGTTGATGGGGGAGGCAGGTAGCCTAGCAGTTAAGCACGTAGGGCCAGGAACCGAAAGGTCGCTAGTTTGAATCCCCTAGCTGGCTATGTGAAAAATCTGTCAAGGCACTTAGACCCTAGCTGCTCTGGATAAGTGTCTGCTAAATGAAAAATAAATCATTTCAAAATAATACCTGTCATAATATCAGCACCAGGGTATGTGAGTGGAGCTGGAGCCAGGAGAGTGCCCAATTTGACTGGAGTATGGAGCAAGATTCCCAAAGGCTGGAGCATCAGCCTTCTCGCCCACTCCAATTTTGCCCCAGTAGCGCTCACTTTACGAGGTCAGGAAATGCACGCCCCAGGATGCATTTCTAGTCCACTTGTGTGCTGCTATAGCCACGTGCTCTAGCGATGGTCATGGAGGTCGCTAAATATTCTCATAAAGAAACGGATAAAACACACAGGTGCTAAATCCAGGTGACTTACAGAGATGAGAACCAAGAGAGGTGATGTAGTGTTCACAACTAAATAATCATTGTGGAATCTGAAAAGACACGTATCCCAAAAGCACGAGGGTGTACTTACTACATGCACATGCTAAAAGAAAGGAACGAGCTGAGAAGATAACTGTGTCATTGTAGCAAAGTATTTATAAACTAAATATCTGGTCTCTTAAAACATTTTGTTCATCTTCGTTCTATTATCTATACAATAGACCATAATTGATTTTGGCCCAATAGGCCTGGTATATTCCCACATTCAAGGAGCTTTCTGTTTTGATTGGGTTATTTTACCTAAAAACCTCTAGGCCTGTGTGTTTCTAAAAATGAATTCAAAGGCACTAATACGTCATTTTCATTTAATGTATTTAATTTAAGTCACAGCCTATATGCGCAATTTACAGACTAATGATTTAATACAACAAAATGTTGTTTAAATGGTGAGCACGAGCGCTTTATGTTCCTACCAGCCTATTGTCTCACACTTGCAAATGCTTCACAATGTATATCTTTGTAGGCTATAGCTTTGAAACAATTGAAATAATATAGCCTAAATAATTCATTTTACGTTCCTTCTTAGGCTCGCTGTCTGGCTACTGACCTTTTTAGAGTGTTTATATGCAGTTTAATATGATGTGTAGCCTATTTGAAATTATGTTAGCTTCTGACATTCACCTTTTCATGTTTATTCTAATAGTTTTCATTCAAGTCCATATGGTTCGGTTTCAATACTTAAAAACCAATTGGTAGGTTCAGGTAGTCACAAAAATAGATGGGTGTTGGTTCAATTGTGATTTTAATGAATGGAGTGAATTTAGAGCGGGAGTTTTTTTTCTTCCTGTGAGCGATGAGAGGGATTTCCAACTGCTCAACTCCGCTCAAATGCTTTGATTAGCACCCATAGGCTCTGTCCTGACCCAGTTCCTGCACTCTACATACCAACAGTCCTTGTGACCAATGCTCTAATCCCTGTTTTTCCCTACTGCCTTTATGTGGTCCTCTGCATGTGTTTGTGCCTGACAGCCAAGTCTCATTCTACAGACTGACTGGGAATGTCAGTGGAGCCCCTGGCCCTTGAGATCAGTCTGACCCGCATCTGGGAGATTTTTTTGGGTGTTGCAGTGGCTACACGACTCCCTGGGGAAGTCTCCTCCTGGTAGCGCTGACATCCTGCCTATCTGAGGAGAGAAGCATAGCACACATCCCAGGGTGATTCAGAGTCAGACACACAGCAAGAAACACGATGCAACGGGATGCCGGCATTGATTTCTCAGCCCTTGATTGGCTGGTTGGAGCCTGACCTTGCTGCTGTTGAAGGGAATCTGTGTGTCGACAAGTAAGGTACTGTAATCACGTTGATAGCACAGAGCACAATGCAACACAAACAGAACAGGTTGACCTGACCCCACACCCTGACCTACACTCTACTCCGCCCTCTCTCTCTTGCTCCAAGGAAAACAATCTACAGAACACATCTTCATTGTGAGAAATAGAATAGACACTGCAGAAAGTGTTCACTACAGATATTGGGCTAGTAAGAGGTGCTTACTGTAATAGGGTGGACATGGGTTACACTTGAGTAAAGTTATCTGTGATTAGAGAGTTTGAACTTGACATGCTTGCTGCAAACTCGTTATAGATGTTCCAGACAGTTCTACCTCAACCTGGTCCTTGAGAAGCTAAGGACCCTTATTCCCAGCTGTCAGAGCATGAACTTGATTCAACCATACCAGAGCCTGCTACTGCACTCTTAGTCTCTGAGTAGATAGTACTTTACTTTATAGTAGTGCCTTCAGAAAGCATTCACACCCCTTGACTTTTTCCACATTTTGTTGTGTTACAACCTGAATTTAAAATGGGTTCAATTGTGATTTTTGGTTACTGGCCTACACACAATACCCCATAATATCAAAGTGGAATTATGTTTTTTTTAAACATTTTTACAAATGAAAAGCTGAAATATCTTGAGTCAATATGTATTCAACCCTTCTGTCATGGCAAGACAAAATAAGTTCAGGAGTAAAAATGTGTGAGACAATTCCTGCCCTATATGTGTAAATCATTTCATTTTCTACAGCTGTGAGTGCTACGAGGCACTCAAGTAAAAGTGAAAGTCACCCAGTAAAATACTACTTGAGTAAAGGTCTGAAAGTATTTTGTTTTAAATATACCTAAGTATCAAAAGTAAATGTAAATCACTAAAATATAAGTATACATAATTTCAAAATGTATGGATAAACACTCAAATAAACCATTTGTATTTAGTCCGCCAGATCAGAGGCAGTAGGGAAGACCAGGGATGTTCTCTTGATAAGTGCCTGAATTTGACCATTGTCCTGTCCTTGCTAAGCATTCAAAATGTAACACTTCAGTGTGTCAGGGAAAATGTATGGCGTAAAAAGTACATTTTTGTCTTTAGGAATGTATTGAAATAAAAGTTGTAAAAAATATGAATAGTAAAGTAAAGTAGAGACCCCAAAAAACTACTTTAGTAGTGCTTTTAAGTATTTTTACTTAAGTAATTTACACCACTGTGAATGACCACATTGTCTTTGTACCACACACATACAATTAGCTGTAGGTCCCTCAGCCGAGCAGCCGAGCAGTTACCGAGTTTCATTGCTGTGATAGCAGAAAAAGGATGGATCAACAACATTGTAGTTACTCAATACAATACTAACCTAATTGAAAAGGTGGAAAAAAGGAAGCCTGAAAAGAAGGAAGCCTGTACAGAACAAAAATATTCTAAAACATGCATCTTGTTTGCAACAAGGCACTATCAATCAATCAATCAATCAAATGTACTTATAAGGCCTTTTTTATATCAGTTGATGTCACAAAGTGCTATACAGAAACCCAGCCTAAAACCCCGAACAACAAGCAATGCAGATGTAGGCTAGGGAAAACTCCCTAGAAAGGCAGGAACCTAGGACGAAACCTAGAGAGGAACCAGACTCTGAGAGGCAGCCAGTCCTCTTCTGGCTGTGCCAGGTGGAGATTATAACAGTATATAGCCAAGATGTTAAAACATTCATAGATGACCAACAGGGTCAAATAATAATAATCAGTGGTTGTAGAGGGTGCATCACGTAAGCACCTCCGGAGTAAATGTCAAAAACAGCAGTTCCGGGACAAGGTAGCACGTCCGGTGAACAGGTCATGGTTCCATAGCTGAAGGCAGAATAGTTGAAACTGGAGCAGCAGCACAACCAGGTGAACTGGGGACAGCAAGGAGTCATCAGTCCATGTAGTCCTGATGCATGATCCCAGGACTGAGGTTCTCCGGGAGGGAGAGGGAAAACTAGAGGGAGCATACTTAAATTCACACAGGACACTGAATAAGACAGGAGAATTACTCCAGATATAACAGACTGACACTGGGCCGCCGACACAAACTATTGCAGCATGGCTACTAGAGGCTGAGACAGGAGGGGTCAGGAGACACAGTGGCCCCATTTAATGACACCCCTGGACAGGGCCAACCAGGCAGGATATAACCCTACCCACTTTGCCAAAGCACATCCCCCACACCACTAGAGGGATATCCACAAACCACCAAGTTACTACCCTGAGACAAGGCCAAGTATAGCCCACAAAGATCTTCCCCATGTCACAAACCTGAGGGGGCGCCAACCTGGATAGGAAGATCACGTCAGTGACTCAAGCCACTCAAGTGACACACACCTCCTAGGGATGGCTTGGAATGGCACTAGTAGCATGTGACTCAGCCCCCGTAATAGGGTCAGAGGCAGAGAATCCCAGTGTGGAGAGGGGAACCAGCAAGGGCGGTTTGTCGCTCCAGTGCCTTTCCGTTCACCCTCGTACTACTGGGACAGACTTCACTCAATCATAGGACCTACTGAAGAGATGAGTCTTCAATAAAGACTTAAAGGTCGAGACAAGAGTCTGCGTCTCTCACATGGATAGGTAGACCATTCCATAAAAACTGAGCGCTATAGGAGAAAGCCCTGCCTCCAGCTGTAATGGATTTCCTCCTCTTCGTCTGAGGAGGAGTAAGGATCGGACCAAAACGCAGCGTGGTAAGTGTCCATATTGATTTATTCAAAAACACAACTGAACACTGGAACAAAACAATAAACGATGTGTACAAAACAAAAACCCCAAAACAACAAACACTCACACGGAAACTAACACTCTCAAACCAACAGTTTGATTCTCAATCAGAGACAACTAACGACACCTGCCTCTGATTGAGAACCATACTAGGCCGAACACAAAAACCAACATAGAAAAACAAACATAGACTGCCCACCCCAACTCACGCCCTGACCATACTAAAACAAAGAATAAAATAACAGAACTATGGTCAGAACGTGACACCAGCTGTTTGCTTTGAAATTCTAGGGACAATTAGGAGGCCTCCGTCTTGTGACCGTAAGTGTGTATGGCATATCAGAGAGATATGTAGGAGCAAGCCCATGTAATGCTTTGTAGGTTAGCAGTAAAACCTTAATCTGGCCTAGCCTTAACAGGATGCCAGTGTAGAGAGGCTAGCACTGGAGTAATATGATCAAATGTTTGGGTTCTTGTCAAGATTCTAGCAGCCGTGTTTAGCACTAACTGAAGTTTATTTCGTGCTTTACCCGGGTAGCCGGAAGATAGAGCATTGCAGTAGTCTACTCTAGAAGTGACAAAAGCATGGATTAGCTTTTCTGCACCATTTTTGGACAAAATGTTTCAGATTTTTGCTATGTTGCAAGAATGAAATAAACAAAAATGATTACAAGCATACCCATAACATGATGCAGCCACGACTACGCTTGAAAATATGGAGACTGGTATTGGAAGCCCCAGTGATGTACTGGGCCGTAAGCAACTACCCTCTGTAGGTGATTCTAACAAGGGATTGAATACTTATCTAATGAAGATGTGAGTGATTTATTTTTCATAATTTATTTGACAAATATCATCATTTTTCTTCCACTTTGACATTACGGAGTATTTTGTGGAGATCGTTGTCAATTTTACTCCCAGTTTGTAACACAACAAAATGTGGAAAAAGTCAAGGGGTGTGAATACTTTCTGAAGGCACTGTATACATCTCCTGAGCATATCCTATCTCCATATATCGGTCTTACTGTTGGTTCAATATAGTTCACCTGCTTTCATGAATAATTTGAGAAACCATTTTTAAGATTCACATGCATTCACTTCTGTTTCTGGGTAGATTGGGATCCCAGCGGTCGGAAGATGCTACCCATGGCAGCGGAAGTCACTGTGGAGAGGTGCAGTACATATGGTTGTGGAACATAAAGACAGTTTTGTATTACATGGGGTTATTTACAATACAACTGCAGGTGTAGGTAGGGCTTAGGGTGCTGCATGTCTACTGCCTGCTGCCTGGAGGCTGTATGAGGACATTTCTAGTGCTACGGTACCAGAGTGTGTCTAATGCACTCTGTGGTTCATGTGATGTTGTCTGTTGCCTACATAACTACATGTCAAATCCTTTTAATGATATCATATGAATCTGAATATGAATTTTTCGGGCCATGTTTTGGCCTTTGGATCTAAACTGTATTGAATGTTTGGGCATATATCTCACAATATGAATTGTAACATGCTTACCCTAATACACGTGTTGGGTGTGCAAGCGTTGCAAAATAAATGTACACGTTATTCAATCATTTCATCTAAACTGATAAAGCGCGTCTGCGTAGTCAGGTGTTATTAAAATAGAACTTGGTTCTATTATCCAACTAGTACTTGGATGTTTTTTATGCCTGACGTGCTGCAAGTTCCGCATCTCCCATCTCATTGTTTTTTAGGAGCATATAACCATGTACAGTTGAAGTCGGAAGTTTGCATACACTTAGGTTGGAGTCATTAAAATTCGTTTTTCAACCACTCCACAAAAATCTTGTTAACAAACTATAGTTTTGGCAAGTCGGTTAGGACATCTACTTTGTGCGACACAAGTCAGTTTTCCGACAATTGTTTACAGACAGATTATTTCACTTATAATTCACTGTATCACAATTCCAGTGTGTCAGAAGTTCACATACACTAAGTTGACTGTGCCTTTAAACAGCTTGAAAAATTCTAGAAAATGATGTCATGGCTTTAGAAGCTTCTGATTGACATCATGTGAGTCAATTGGAGGTGTACCTGTGGATCTATTTCAAGGCCAACCTTCAAACTCAGTGCCTCTGTGCTTGACATCATGGGAAAATCAACCGAAATCAGCCAAGACCTCAGAAAAATAATTGTTGACCTCCACAAGTCTGGTTCGTCCTTGGGAGCAATTTCCAAACGCCTAAAGGTACTACGTTCATCTGTACAAACAATAGTACGCAAGTATAAACATCACAGGACCACACAGCCGTCATACCGCCCAGGAAGGAGACGCGTTCTGTCTCGCGTTCTGTCTCCTAGAGATGAAAGTACTTTGGCACGAAAAGTGCAAATCAATCCCAGAACAACAGCAAAGGACCTTGTGAAGATGCTCGATCAAACGGGTACAAAATTATCATATCCACAGTAAAACGATTCCTATATCGACATAACCTGAAAGGCCGTTCAGCAAGGAATAAGCCACTGCTCCAAAACCGCCATAAATAAGCCAGACTACGGTTTGCAACTGCACATGGGGAGAAAGTTCATACTTTTTGGAGAAATGTCCTCTGGTCTGATGAAACAAAAATAGAACTGTTTGGCCATAATGACCATCGTTATGTTTGAAGGGAAAAGGGAGAGGCTTACAAGCTGAAGAACACCATCCCAACCGTGAAGCACTGGGGTGGCAGTATCATGTTGTGGGGGTGCTTTGCTGCAGGAGGGACTGGTGCACTTCACAAAATAGATGGCATCATGAGGAGGA
The DNA here is from genome assembly GCF_002021735.2 of Oncorhynchus kisutch. Taxonomy (NCBI): domain Eukaryota; kingdom Metazoa; phylum Chordata; class Actinopteri; order Salmoniformes; family Salmonidae; genus Oncorhynchus; species Oncorhynchus kisutch. The sequence continues at coordinate 16,037,880 of NC_034196.2, read as the reverse complement.
AAAGGAAAAGCCCCAAGCATACTTCCAATGTTGTGACAAAATGGCTTAAGGACAACAAAGTAAAGGTATTGGAGTGGCCATCACAAAGCCCTGACCTCAATCCCATAGAACATTTGTGGGAAGAACTGAAAAAGCATGTGCGAGCAAGGAGGCCTACAAACCTGACTCAGTTCCACCAGCTCTGTCAGGAGGAATGGGCCAAAATTCACCCAACTTATTGTGGGAAGCTTGTGGAAGGCTACCCAACACTTTTGACCCAAGTTAAACAATTTAAAGGCAAATACTTATTGAGTGCATGTAAACTCTTGACCCACTGGGCATTTGATGAAAGAATGCTGAAATAAATAATTCTCTCTATTATTATTCTGACATTTCACATTCTTAAAATAAAGTGGTGATCCTAACTGACCTAAGACAAGGAATCTTTACTAGGATTAAATGTCAGGAATTGTGAAAAACTGAGTTTAAATGTATTTGGCTAAAGGTGTATGTAAACTTCCCACTTCAACTGTATCAGTTTCCCCTTTTATTTGTGGATTAAATGTTGGAGAGAACACACAATTTTGAGTGACTCAAAATGGGTCAAAACTCAACAAAAATCAAAAAGGTATAATAACAACCCAATGTTTATATCCCAGTACAAATTAGCTAACAAGCTAGCTTGCTAAATGGCCATGAACGTTTCATGTGTTTCGACCTGTCCTCAAATTAATATAGTTGGTTCAGAGTTTGTTTTAATATTTCAACCTGCGTGTCTGGATCGCGTCTGGTGTGGATGAACAAAATCAACATGCGTGCCCGGTCTAGACAGCATGCTATGGTCAACTGGATGTTGGCTATGGCGTTGTGGCCATGGGGGCTCTGGCAAGTGGACTGTGCTGTGCCTGTGGGCGTCTTGGCCTTTCACCAAGATTCTGCTTGGAATCCAATGTCTAACTGAGCATGATGCACTTCAGCTCCCCACAGCAGTGGTCTGGTGCCAAACACTAATGGAGAGGATGTTTATCATACACTTCCCTTGGTCATGTATGCATGATTATGACATATCTAGTCTAAACTTTCCTTGAGTCAAAGATCCCCAGAGTGTCCAAACTAAAGCGTTGCATTGGTGGAATAGCATGGCAATTTTAATACATATGACATTTGGCACAAAATTAAGATTTATATTAACATAATAGCTTTCGGACCAAATTTGTAATTCCTTTCCAGGTCATCATTAATGATTAATTTCCCTCAGTGACAAACAATGAGGTAACCCCATCGTTCCTGGTTAATGAGACGGCTGTTGCGTGTGAGACAATTCCTGCCCTATATGTGTAAATAATTTCTAGAGACAATGTCAAAATAATTAACCACACACAACTCCCATGCTCTTCATTTACATAACAAAAGCTAAATTCGTACATTATAAAAAATGTATTGGTAAATGTTATTAGATGAAAACGTGTCATGTACTACCGTGTACAGGAGCACCGGGAGGGAATTACATTGTCACATGGGAAAATACTGTATCTTTACAACACATCTCTCTCAAAGCAAGTAATGCCTTTGCCAATGTTGATAAGACTTAGAGAATTAACATTATGTGCACTGCATTTTTATCATTGTGCAGCTGAAGAGTGTATTTAAAGAGAATGTGCTAAAGGAATTGTGTAATTATGTTAATTCAAAGGGATCATATTAACCATATCATACTTACCAGATATGAGGAGAAGCCTTTGGCCATTCTGCTATACAAGGTCTATTGTATCTTGTTCAAGCATCTAAAGATATGGCTTTACAGGCTGTTAGTTTTGTGACTGTATTTTTGTGCTACTTTTTTTATGAACACAAAAAAAATGTACAACCTTTTTTCCAGGGAAAGTGAGTGGACCCAAAGGAAATCACAGTGTGAAGTACTGAGTTCATTCAGTGAGACGAATATTGAATAAAACCCACAAGGGCACAAATCGTTCTCTTAAATTGAAAATCATTTCATTTTTCACTGGTCCAATCAATATTTAATGAGAGGTCTTTAATGCATATATTTCTCTATCTACAAGATGACAAAATGATACCGGCATCAAATCTCAACCTTTTAAAAAATATATCAAAAAAATCATTACAATACAGTATGGGCCCTTCAAAACACTATAATCTCATTGCCACTTATTTTTTTCTCTTTTTGGGATTATCCACAATATGTTTATGTAAAACCGAATTTCACTGAATTACTAATTAAAAACATCTCAAGCTTACAAGCAAGCCAAGGTAGTGTGTATATTGACAAGTGATAAGACACCTTCGGTAGCAGCACTGCTCTAACTCTGGTAGCATGTAACAGAATGTGGCTGGCTTCTCCCCTTCAACTGAGATGATGATAAGTAGGTGCAGTAGGCTGTAACACGTTTGATTAATAACTTAACACACCTCTTTTCATTTACCCTCACGCTCTATTTTCTGCTCTGTCTACCTTCCCTCCCTTTCACAATCTGGAGACATCTCCCTAGAAACTAGACATGGCCTCTCTCTCTCTCTCTCTCTCTCTCTCTCTCTCTCATTGTGGCTTGGCACAGTGTGTATTGGGTTAGATGACTAAAGGCCCATGACTAAAGGCCTGCTCCTCTTTCATGTTGCACTCAGCATTGCACAGAGCTAGTGAGACTCTAAATCCCTTTTTCCACAGTGGGAGAGGCCCAGGCAGGCACCCCACTCACTGGGCATGGTGCATGTTCCTCTGTTTGGAAAACCCTGGCGTGTGGGTGCGACCTTCTCCGCCGTGCATTAGTAATGTCTTTGAAGGAATTGTGCTAGAGTTTATCGCTACAAGGAAATGTGATGCATTGACAAAGCTCCCTGGCTCTGAGTTGACCTCCTCCCGCAGCAGGTAGGCTGAACAGCACCCACACTCTCTTTCTCTCTCAGTGAGGGAGAGGGAGAGAGACTCTTTACATGTGCTCTACTGAATACACCGTTTCACTAGCCTGATAATGTAGTCTACTACAAGGCCCAATAGTTAATCATTTAAAAGGATAAGTACGGTCCTATGTGGAAGGGGCTTCTACACCTGTATTCCCTGCTGTTATGGGTTTTTAGGCTGGGTTTCTGTACAGCACTTTGAGATATCAGCTGATGTAAGAAGGGCTATATAAATACATTTGATTTGATTTACTGTATAGAGAAGTAGACAAATGCATCAAATACAGTAATACTTTATTCATCCGTGTGTAAACACACTTGAACATTTGGCCCAACTTGCATGTACGTGGATAATCACAAGTTGGGGCTGTTTCAGTGCTGTAGCATGATTCATTTCCTGTGATTTTAACATGGTGTCATCCTACCATCTGGGCTTCCTAACATTCTGTTCCACTAATGCATGTCCACAGTTCAGAGGTGCCAAGTATGATTTTATTCAACACTAATGACATGATAAAAAGGCCATGCGTTTATGTTATTTCCAGAAGAGTAGCTGTATCTCTGCACTCTTTAAACAGTCTCTAAAAGTGATAGTAAACATGCTACATAATTTAGTCCATAGCTCATTACGGACATGTGCACTGAGCCTGCTGACCTCTTGGGGGAGGGCTTTAATGCCTGACTGGGCCTGACAGAGCAGAGATAGAACCACAGAGCCTGTGGTCTCTCACCCTCCCTCATCCTCCCATCATCCCCATGGGTACCCAGAGCAAGGTCACTCTTAGAGGTTTGCTCCTCACCTCTCTGCACTCAGAGTTTACCTCTGGCTCAGAGGGCTTGACTGCTAGGCCCTGCTGCCTCCCAGGTTCACTTTGTGGCCAGGCAGGGATTAGTGTTTCTGTCTACCCTGCACTCTGACGGAGCCCTCCCACCCATACCCCAGAGAGACAGGACACTAAGGTCAGTGTGGTGTATGCGCGGCAGAGTCATCCTAGTTCAAACACCTCATTATCTACCCAACCTTATTCACCAATTGCCGTACCCAATTACTTCCATTTCTTTAGTGAGCACAGAATGTTGTTTGTCCCTATTTAATGTATCATACCACTTTATGGTGATGCATCCACTAGAGAAGTTAAACTCTGGGAGCTATTTGGTCACAGGCCAGCCTAACCGCTAGACCTTGGCCACATGCTAATGACCATGGTGTTGAAAATGTCACCGTGCCTGTCCAATCTATTTCGGCGGAAGGAAACAAGTCTCAAAATAGCAGATGAGAGAAAATGTTTATTCAACAATCTTTTTCAATTTAGAACAGAATGGACAATATGTAAATTGGGATTTCTAATCAAATGTGAGCCCATATACTACCAAAGATGACTTGTGGCTTTTTAATTTAAAAAATCCCTCTTGTCACTTCCAGTTGTGGTAACATTATGTAGGCCTACTTACATAATCAATCATTATTAGCAATAACCTATTACTGATACAAGTTTTAACAAGCTCCACCAGTCATGCCCCTCTCTATGCTTTAACGAGCAATGATGTCAGGTAAGGCTGGAACTTCCATTAATGCAGCTCTCCAGGCATTTAGGAGTGGGAGGTCAATTTGTGTGTGTGTGTGTGTGTGTGTGTGTGTGTGTGTGTGTGTGTGTGTGTGTGTGTGTGTGTGTGTGTGTGTGTGTGTGTGTGTGTGTGTGTGTGTGTGTGCGTGCGTGCGTGCGTGATATTTCACATTTCCATAAGCCTCCACAAACACAAACTTTATAAAGGAAGAATGAAAATGATAAACTTTTATAAATGCCTACAAGAGAGTTTGAATCTCAGGGTTCTTGTTGATGTAAGTCGCTACAGTAAAAACAAGTATACATTATTAAAATGCTAATTAGCTTGCATGCTCCTTGAAACTTCAATACTTTTGTTTACCACTAAATGGCAAATGTCTTGTGTTTTTATTTTCAAATCACTTCCCACTCCTGCTTTGCAATTGCCTTAAAGGATCAAGAGTGCTACAATTACTGTTGTTTTCCCTTGAATAATAGAACATGTGAATTGTACAATTTGAGAGTGAGCTGAATGCACAAACATTTTCTTTTCTTTCTGTTTCACTTTTGAAGAGAGCAGAGGTTCACATCTGTATTCTTCATTATACTGTACTTTAAGTTGAAAAAAAGTATCACACTAGTAGGTGTGTCCAAACTTTTTAGACCTAAATACACAGAAAGTTGACTGGCATAGTTCCCATAAAATCATAACATTTTCTCCAGGATTTAACCCCTCAACCATATAATCAAAGGACTAAGGTGTTTTACCTACTCCTGTAACTCTCTCATTCACTCTTTCTCTCTCTATTCAATACCAGTCAAAAGTTTGGGGTATGAATCATTTCTGAAGGCACTGTACATTTGGTCAATGAATGATTTAATTAAACTATTTGGTGAGTTTCAGAGGTTACCTTTTATATACTTTATATATCAAATATAAATCATATACAGAACCAGTAAAAAGTTTGGACACACCTACTAGTGTTTCTCTTTATTTTTAACTATTTTTCTACATTATAGAATAATAGTGAAGACATCAAAACTATGAACTAACACAAATGGAATCATGTAGTAACCAAAAAAGTGTTTCACAAATCAAAATGTATTTAAGATTTTAGATTCTTCAAAGTAGCCTCCCTTTGCCTTGATGGCAGCTTTGCACACTCTTGGCATATACACATATAAACATCTCGTATACATAAGTATTCACAACCCCTGAGTCAATACTTTGTAGATGCACCTTTGGCAGCAATTACAGCTGTGAGTCTTTCTTGGTAAGTCTCTAAGAGTTTTCCACACCAGGATTGTGCAACATTTGCCCATTATTCTTTTAATATTCTTCAAGCTCTTTCAAGTTGGTTGTTGATCATTGCTAGACAACCGTTTTCAGGTCTTGCCATAGATTTTCAAGTAGAAAGTCGGATATGTAACCGGGGCTCCCGAGTGTCACAGCGGTCTAAGGTACTGCATCTCAGTGCAATAGACGTCACTACAGTCCCTGGTTCAAATCCAGGCTCTATCACATCTAGCCATGATTGGGAGTCCCCTAGAGTGATGCACAATTGGCCCAGCGTTGTCCGGGATTGGCCGGGGTAGGCTGTCCATTGTAAGAAATAATTTGTTCTTAACTGACTTGCCTAGTTAAATTATATATATATTCAAACTCGGTCACTCAGAAACATTCACTGTCCTCTTGGTAAGAAACTCCAGTGTGGATTTGGCCTTGGGTTTTAGGTTATTGTCCTGCTGAAAGGTGAATTAATCTCCCAGTGTCTGGTGGAAAGCAGATTGAACAAAGATTTCCTCTAGGATTTTGCCTGTGCTTAGCTCCATTCAGTTTCTTTTTTATCCTGAAAAACTCTCTAGTACTTAACGAATACAAGCATACCCATAACATGAAACAGCCACCACCATGCTTTAATATATTGAGAGTGGTACTCCGTAATGTGTTGATTGGATTTGCCCGAAACATAACCATTTGTATTCAGGACAAAAAGAGAATTTCTTTGCCACGTTGTAACTGTTTTAAAGTCGCCATTGGCCTTAAATTGAAAACCCAGGACGGTTTCCTTCCTCTCTGGCAACTGAGTTAGGAAGGATGCCTTTAATTTAAAACTTCACCATGCTCAAAGGGATATTCAATGTCTGCTTCTTTTATATAAAAAATGGTATTTAGCAATATGAGCACTTTGCAAGACATTTGAAAACCTCCCTGGTCTTTGTGGTGCAATCTGTGTTTGAAACTCACTGCTCAACTGAGGGACCTTACAGATAATTGTATGTGCGAGGTACAGAGATGAGGTATTCATGTAAAAAATCATGTTAAACACTATTATTGCACACAGTGAGTCCATGCAACTTATTATACGACTTTTTCAAATTTTACTCCTGAACTAATTTAGGCTTGAATTCTTATTAATGCAATTTTTTATTTATTTGAGTTATTATGAGTTATTGGGGTTGTAACACAGCAAGATGTGGAACAAGTCAAAGGGTGTGAATACTTCCTGAAGGCTCTGTACTTACAAGGCCATCAGGTTTAATTGAGTAAGCTTGATATGTCATAGTAATTTTGTTTGTAATTTACATAGAGCCTCTGCAATTATGTGTTGAATGCCACATTCACTCAGAGCGGCTTGAACTGCAATAAGGTTGTTAAAGCCTGTAATCTGTTTTCCTAGTGTATGTTACCATTAAATCAAATCAAATCAAATTGCATTTGTTACACTCACAATCACCGAATACAGCAGGTGTAGACCTTACTTTGAAATTCTTACTTACAAGCCCTCAACCAACAGTGCAGCTCAAGACATAGAGTTAAGAAAACATTTACTAAATAAACTAAAGTTCATTACATAACAATAACGAGGCTAAACACAGGGGGTACTGGTACTGAGTGAATGTGCGGGGGTACAGCCACTTTCCTGTGTGGCCTGAGTGTGTAAACTTTGTACCATTTGTTTACCCAAGATCAAGATCATTCTGTTCTATCAATTACTGCGCTAATCAGAGGTAGCATTACTCACATCTTACAAAGTGCAGCTTTCAAAAATGTCATTGTGAGAGCTGTCCTACCTAATGTGTATGGTTTGAAGGGAGATAATCCACTGACTGCAATCAAACATTACTCCCTTAATTAAAACGTTAGCTCAGTGATGTGTCAACAGTGTTTGTGCTGCAACCATTTTTTTTACTATTTAGCGTTGCAAAACAAGCCCAGTGTGTTAATTACTGCAAATATTATTCAGAATGTAAGTTGAGGGTGTGTGTACAGGTGGATGGATGACATCCTGCAGGAGCAGGGACTGGATAGAGACGGTACACTATGTAGCAGCTTTAATGGTCAAATCACTTTGAACACCATTAGCCACAACTCAAGACTGCTATCACTTCCTGTTTCAATAAAGCTATTGCAACTTCATTAATGCATTGTTCCCAGGTAAATAACAAATTCAAACACATTTCAGAAATGCATAAAAGTACCATATAAAATAACTGAGTTAGTTTAACAAAATAATACACTTATAAAATAATCTTACAAGAACATTAATTCTCATCTAACGGGTAAAGATAATGTGTAGAATAAAACCTGATTACCTTCATTATCAATCATTATAAAAGCTAAGAAGCTCTCAGCCATTTTCTGACGGCTTCATCTAATAAAATATAGGCAAATCCTTTCTCCTTGCTCATGATATCTGTCTGATGCTGAAGGACAGCTTTGCATGGATTCCAACATGTAAATGTGGGATGATAATGACATGAAAAGAGAGCAGAACATTTCATCCTGCTGTGTCTAAAAATAGAGGTGCCACTGTAATCACACAGCACAGTGAGAAAGCTCATAAAGATGTGAATCAGGGAGACGGTAGGTACCCAGAGTGATCTGTCCTCATCCTATCTAATGAGACAGAGGGTTAGGCCTGCCAGTCACACCTCAACACCTCACCCTGTGAAACACCACGGTAAACAGCACTACCATGGCTACTAGTGGGCATAGAGGTGCTAATAGTGCCGTAACCACAGTAACAGTTACCTACCGTCATATCAGTGTATTAGAAAACTCTTGAGAATCGAATGAAATGATTCAATGTTAACTTAATGGAATAACATGAACATGTAATGTTGTAGCTTTGATAAAGCCACCCAAACATGCACGCTAATACATGGTGATAGAACAAGGCCGACTGCATTAGTTACATGGTTTTGATATGAGCTAATCTCCCACCAAGTGACTGGAGGTATATGTTGTGAAGTTACATGCACTTTAGCCTGAAATGAGTGCGTTGCATCACCAAGCAGACTTTCTGAAACTCCAATCTCTTGGTGTCTGTGTTGTGTGCTCTTACTCGTTTTAATTACAGAAATGACAACATCAATGCATCTGATTGTATCACAGCTGCAGGCATTTATTGAATAAGGAAATCACCCAATCTCCGCTTTGCACTCATTATTGAAATACTTTTCCAAGAATATTCACACATTCAGATATGCAGCAAGGCCAGAATGTAAGGCTTGAAAACAATAGAAGATTTGACTACAGAACATAAAGTATTTGGAGAACCTACCACCCATTATGTGAAAACAACAATAAATCCCTGCATAAACAGGAATGTTCACTATGTGAATCCACAGGGACTGCCATACTCTCTTCTGCTTAAGCATTTCGTATTTTTTTTATGACTACACAATATTGATGGAGGTGGTTCAGCGAGAACCTGTTGACTGTGTTTTTATCCTCTCAGCTAGCAGAGGGTGAGTTTGGTTTATGGGCAGTGTTCAGTATCCTCCACCTCACCATTCCATCTCTTCAGCTCAGCGCCCACAGACTGCTGTGGTGATGGTTTTTATAGGGGAGGGCATGTGGGAGGAGGAGGTGTGTGTGTGTGTGTTTGTGTGTGTGTCTGTGTCTGTGTGTCTGTGTGTGCGTCTGTGTGTGTGTGCAACTGCATGTGTGCATGCCTTTATATCACATCTCCCTCATTGCAGATCCATTGTGGAACCAGAGCTGTGGCTGGGGTGGCGAACGGAGAGAGAGAGAGAGAGAGAGAGAGAGAGAGAGAGAGAGAGAGACGCTGACAGGCAATGTGTTGCTGCTGTTGTTTTTGGCTGTTGCTGTGCGACTCCATCCAGGAGCTGCAGAATGAAGGCTTGGCTTCCCCATCTTTCTCTGTTGTTCTGTGACAGAAACACACCGAGGAGAGGACAGACAGACTATTCCATTTTGCCTGGGGTGTAATGAGGACAGATAGTATAGCGGACGTTCCTTAGTGATAATGGCCAGGTCTACAAGCCCTTACTGTATGTCTGCTGTTTGGGTTGATACCTCAGACCTTTCATTTTGAATATAAACCTAGGTTGATGTTGTTTAAAATACAACTGCATTCTGAGTATGACAAACGCCTGTCATAATATAGGTTCTGATTACACAGATACATCACACGTAGTCATAGCAGCAACCAGATACTGTATAGCCATCCAATAATAAAAATAAAGAAAAAATCTTGAATGAGTAGGTGTGTCCAAACTTTTAACTGGTAGTGTACATGAAGAATTAAATCACATAATGTAGTTTATAAGTACATCACATCTCAACAATCACCTATTTCCTCACTGTATGTATTTTTATGAGGAAATCAGTCAACTTAAATAAATGCATTAGTAAGATTAAAGTATTACAACATGAAGGACAAACCATACAGAATCAAGACTCTATCAAACATGTATAAGCCTTTCCGCAACAGAGCCATCCTTATGTTTGAGGGTGCGTGTGCATCATAGTGATTTAAAATATATGTCATAGTCTCCTTTTTCATAGACCCTCCAAGAGCCCCCCACAGTTCCCCAATAGCTGTCCCTCAACCATTCGAGACCCCTCCCACAGTCCCCCCCCCCCGAAAATAAAAATGCAATGAATTCCATTCCCCACCCCCAAGAACCCCCCCAATGGACCAACAACCAAGAGAATAAACTAAAGAGAAAAAAGGAAAAGACAGAAGAAAACAACAATAAAAACAAATACAATAATAATAATCAATTTAAAACAAAGGACATCAAGGACAACTGGAATCATAACAGCAATGCCTACTTTATATGTTTGTGTGCATGTCTGGCACTATTACATGTATCTGTGTGTTCTTTTATGTGTTTATTTGAATGAGAGTGTGTATGTGTACAAACACCTGCATGGCATCAGCTTTAGGCAAAAAAAAACACTGCCACTTTGTGTCATTGAAATGTACTTTTATGATGTTTTATTTGGACTATTTTTCCTGTTATCTTTTGACCATCATTCTCTCTCTCACACAGCAACTCCACTCCCACTTGTCTCCAATTCCACATACCAACCCTCAGCTTCCCTCAGCCCATCCCATCTATCTCTGCTGGCCATCCACTTTGTGTTTCTACGCAACACATATCTTTCAACTATGCTATGATGTTTAACATACAATTTCAATCTATCTAATCGAATATAATCTACAGATTGTTGAAGATCAATACTTTTACTAAGAGTAATAGTATATTAGTAATTGACTGACCGGTCTCTCCAGATCTCCTAACAGTACTATTTCTAGGGTCAATTTGAGATAAATTTGAGATAAATGCTATGTATTTTCAGCCATTCCTGAACCTGAGACCAGAAACAGGCTACCTGAGGGCAACACTTAAATTACAATACTTAAATTAATCGAAAATGAGACATGGCAATCTGCACGAAGGCAAAAAGGCAATTTTTAAACATTTGATGAGCTTTTCTTATTAATCTACTTGAGAACCATTTAGGGCTCAAATAAAACTTTTGAATGAGTGAAGCTTTTAGAGAGGTTTAGTGCTTTTATATTTAATCATCTCAACCCACCCAATTCATATTCATTATATAGATAGGCTCGTTTTATTTTGTCTGGTTTAGCTTCCCAGATAAAGATAAATATTTTCTGCTCATATGATTTGAAAAACGAATCATCAGGAGTAGGCAGCGCCATAAGTAAGGGAGTAAACTGAGATATGACAAAGTTAATCAGGGCAATTTTTCCATAAATAGACAGGTATTTACCTTTCCATGGTTGCAGGATCTTGTCTATTTTTACAAGTTTTCTATTGAAATTCATTGTGGAGAGCTTATTTATATCTTTTGTGATATGAATACCGAGTATGTCGACTACCGAGTATGTCGACTTCAACATCAGCCCATTTTATAGGTAAACTGCAAGGTAATGTAAAAGTTGTACTTTTTAAGGAGCCAATACGTAATATTGTACACTTATCATAATAAGGTTTTAGTCCAGAGAGTACAGAAAAGTTATCTAGATCTTTAATGAGACATTGCAGGGATCTAGCTTGCGGACTTAACATAAAACTTGAGTCATCAGCATACATGGACACCTTTGTTTTTTAAGCCTTGGATTTCTAATCCTCTAATGTTGTTATTAGATCTGATTTTAATAGCTAGAATTTTGATGGCCATAACGAATAGATATGGTGACAGCGGACACCCTTGTTAAACTCCTCTTGACAATTCAAAACTCTCTGAGATGTAGCCGTTATTTACCATTTTACACCTGGGGTTGCAATACATTATTTCTTACCTATTTTATAAGAGAATTACTGAAATTGAAAAAATCTAGGTATTTATAAATAAAATCCAGTCTTACTTTATCAAATGCCTTTTCAAAATCCGCTATAAATACCATTCATGGCTTCTTATTTTTTTCATGATGTTCTATTATTTCTAATAGTTGTCTTATATTATCTCCAATGTATCTTCCATGTAAAAAACCTGTCTGATCAGGATGAACAATAACTGGTAAAAAACATTTTAATTCTGAGTGCTATGCATTTTGCTAGTATTTAATTTTATAATTTTTTAGATAGACCAGGTCTTTATATTTGCCATCTGGGTCTTGTTTAAATAAAAGAGAAATCAGACCTTCCTGCTGAGTACCTGACAGACTACCATTTCTATAGCAGTAGTTAAAACAATCTAACAATGGAGCTTGTAGTATATCAAAAAATACGTGACATACCTCTACCGGTATGCCATCAAGCCCTGGGGTTTTTCCAGACTGAAAGGATTTAATAGTCTCAAGAAGTTTTTCCTCTGTAATTTGGCCTTCACACTGATCTTTCTGTACATTTGTTAATTTTCCATTTTTTATATTATTTGGAAAGAATTCCTTACCGTAATCTTCATTCAGTGGGAGAGGATGAGACGGAAAAGAGAATATCTGCCTAAAATAATTAGCTTCCTCTTTTAAAATATAATTCTGAGAATCATAGATGACTCCGTCTTCAGTAACGAGTTTCTGCAAATTCTTTTTGATAGTGTTCCTGTATTGGAGATTCGGGAAGAATTGCATTTTTCTCCATATTCCATCCAGTTTGCTTTATTTTTGTAATAGATTACATTAGATCGTTCTTGAATAAGTTCCTCAAGTTCTTTTTGTTTTTCCTCTAACTTATTTTGTATCTCTGTTGTATCATTTTTATTGCTATCTACCTGTACTATAACTGCTTTTTTATTATTGATAAATATTGAATTGAATGACCCCTGAAGGTACATTTAAAGCTAGCCTGCAAAGGGACCAGGACGACTGATCCATGTAAAGGAAAGAATGAATGGGGCCATCTATCGTGAGATTTTTTGTGAAAACCTCCTTCCATCAGCAAGGGCATTCAAGATGAAACGTGGCTGGGTCTTTCAGCATGACAATGATCCCAAACACACCGCCCGTGCAACGAAGGAGTGGCTTCGTAAGAAGCATTTCAAGGTCCTGGAGTGGTCTAGCCAGTCTCCAGATCTCAACCCCATAGAAAATCTTTGGAGGGAGTTGAAAGTCCGTGTTGCCCAGCAACAGCCCCAAAACATCACTGCTCTAGAGGAGATCTGCATGGAGGAATGGGCCAAAATACCAACAACAGTGTGTGAAAACCTTGTGAAGACTTACAGAAAACGTTTGACCTCTGTCATTGCCAACAAAGGGTATATAATAAAGTATTGAGATAAACTTTTGTTATTGACCAAATACTTATTTTCCACCATAATTTGCAAATAAATGGATTAAAAATCCTACAATGTGATTTTCTGTATAAAAAAAGAAAAATTGTAGTTGAAGTGTACCTATGATGAAAATTACAGGCCTCTCTCATCTTTTTAAGTGGGAGAACTTGCACAATTGGTTGCTGACTAAATCGTTTTTTACCCCACTGTATAAGTCTGTATGTATAAGCAAGCATGTAGTTGAGTACGCGTGTGTTCATATCCACTTCATAATGTTCAGATATTTTAAACAGTTCCCATACCTTATTTTTTTTCGTAACCTGAAGTCCCTGTAGAATTTAGTACAGCCACGGTGTTATGGAGTTGTCTCGGAATAGCTGTCCATCTTTAAAGAGTTTGTCCACAATGAGAAAGACATTTGGTCCCTTTAAGCTCCCTTCCTCTGCTTTTAATCAGCTCCTTTTGTTGGTAGTGTTCAAATTTTGCGATGATCGGTCAGGGACCCTTGGTCTTGTCGCTCCGAGCTCCAAGTCTGTGTACTCGGTGGAAAGCCACCTTGATTACAGTCTCTATAGGAAGTTTCAATGCGAATTTCATTCATTCTCTGATCGCGTCCTCTGGATTATTGAATGCGTCCTCAGGAATACCAGAAAAAAAAATGCTACGACTTTGTATGTCTACTAGCGTCTCCTTCATCACCCTGTTTTCCCTGAGTAGACAATCCATGTTGTAATCGTGTATTTTTACCTTGGCTGTGAGTGTCTAAAACGGCACATTTTAGAGTGGACTTTTATTGTCACCAGGACAAGGTTGACCTGTGTAATGATCAAGCTTTTTGTGCATATGGACCATTTTTGGGATATTCTATTTCAGCTAATGAAACATGGGACCAACACTTTACATGTTGTGTTTATATCTTTGTATAGTGTACATTTCTCCACTTCTCCACTAAAACTAATCCCATGCTCTAGAAAGTCAATTAAGACAACATCTAGCCACCCACACCAAGAAGAGCCCCAGTAGGCCTATCACTCTCAGATGCAACTCCTCAGGCCTGATATAACACTGTGCTGATATAATAATGCTAAACCCAGAGTTAGTCTGTTTAGGTCTATAAACATATTCAATCTTATTTTAATCTACTTCAATTATGGCACTGTAGCATATATCCCACAAATTGGCCACCTTTAATTTGTCATCAATACAAGTTTGTTATTTTGTCAGCAATTATAATTAAATATGTTTATAGACCTAAACTGACTAAATTAAAAAGAGACATGAAACAAATTATAAGAAATGCTGGAAGTCATCTCTACAAAAACTAATCTGAAATGCCAATACTTCTAAGCAGTGATTTAGTACATTTAGTGTAGCAGGTAATACAGAGGATCTGCCCTAAAACATGTGGGGTATCATGAGCAAATAATGTATACTGACACTAAGTCCTAAATCAAAGGACTATGCTCTCAGGAGAGAAAGGTAGAGCCATAGATTAGAGGACTTCATTATTCTATAGGTACCTGATCTATAGCACTGTGTACAGGTGCAGTTGAAGTCAGAAGTTTAGATACACTTAGTTAGGAGTCATTAAAACTTGTTTTTCAACCACTCCACAAATGTCTTGTTAACAAACTAATGTTTTGGCAAGTCAGTTAGGACATCTACTTTGTGCATGACACAAGTCATTTTTCCAACTATTGTTTACAGACAGATTACTTCACTTATAATTCACTGTATCACAATTCCAGTGGGTCAGAAGTTTACATACACTAAGTTGACTGTGCCTTTAAACAGCTTGGAGAATTACAGTGCCTCTTTGCTTGACATTATGGGAAAATCAAAATAAATCAGCCAAGACCCCAGTCATTTTTTTTAGACCTCCACAAGTCTGGTTCATCCTTGGGAGCAATTTCCAAACGCCTAAAGGTACCACTTTCATCTGTACAAACAATAGTACGCAAGTATAAACACCATGGGACCACGCAGCCGTCATACCGCTCAGGAAGGATACGCGTTCTGTCTCCTAGAGATGAAAGTACTTTGGTGCGAAAAGTGCAAATCAATCCCAGAACTACAGCAAAGGACCTTGTGAAGATGCTGGAGGAAACAGGTACAAAAATATCTATATCCACAGTAAAACGAGTCCTATATCGACATAACCTGACTACGGTTTGCAACTGCACATGGGGACAAAGATCGTACTTTTTGGAGAAATGTCCTCTGGTCTGATGAAACAAAAATATAACTGTTTGTCCATAATGATCATCGTTAAGTTTGGAGGAAAAAGGGGGATGCTTGCAAGCCAAAGAACACCATCCCAGCAATGAAGCACGGAGTGGCAGCATCATGATGGATGGGTGCTTTGTTGCAGGAGGGACTGGTGCATCAGTTCCAAAGTTGTGGCAAATGGCTTAAGGACAACAAAGTCAAGGTATTGGAGTGGCCATCACAAAGCCCTGACCTCAATCCTATAGAAAATGTGTGGGCAGAACTGAAAAAGCGTGTGCAAGCGAGGAAGCATACAAGGAGGCATACAAACCTGACTCAGTTACACCAGCTCTGTCAGGAACTTATTGTGGGAAGCTTGTGGAAGTCTACGCCAAACGTTTGACCCAGGTTAAAAACAATTTAAAGGCAATGCTACCAAATACGAATTGAGTGTATGTAAACTTCTGATCTATTGGGAATGTTATGAAAGAAATAAAAGCTGAAATAAATCATTATCTCTACTATTATTCTGACATTTCAAATTCTTAATAAAGTGTGATCGTAACTGACCTACGACAGGGAATTTGTACTATGATTAAACGTCAGGAATTGTGAAAAACTGAGTTTAGATGTATTTGGCTGAAGTGTATCTAAACTTCCGACTTCAACTGTATGTCAGTGGAACAGCAAATCGAGCAAATCGAAGTATGCTTTTGGATGAATAAAGTAGACTTGTCTGCATGTAATCCCAAAGTATGCTTTTGGATGAATAAAGTAGACTTGTCTGCATGTAATCCCAAAGTCCATCAGACTGTGACTGTGTCCTGGCCACATGGAAAACTCTTGGCTATAAATATGGCTGAGAGTTTTTCCTTGTCAAGTCAGGTGATAAGGAAAAACTCCTGGTCATGCACTACTCTCATGTTAAAGGAAAATACCACTCAGAAAATATATTTTGTTTCATTAGTCGACTGTTGATACAGTCCCAAAATGTTTTGCATGTCAGCAATCAAGTTTTCAAAATAGGAAACTTGATACAGAAAATGTGTATGATGCATTTTCATGGAGAGCCACCTTCTGATTAGAGGTTAAATAGAAAATTAGGAGGTGGGGAGCCCTGTTTGTGGGGTTTAGGGTTCGTCTGGGTACCAGTCTCTTTAGCTAACATTCCACTCCTTGCCACTCCCAGTTAAAGAGACGGTTACCCAGGCTAGTTGGGGTTAGTACTTTTATCCTATTTTCTATCCTGCTCCTCTTTGGACCCTTAGGATACTGTAGCTCAGCTCCAAAGATGCAGGATCTCGGCTCAATTTAACAACTGTTTGTGATGTAAGCAGTTAAGATACATTTGCATTGAAGCAACGGCATTAATGAAGCAATTGGGAGCAAACCATTTGCTTTTCCAAATAGGACTCCATATAAAAGTGAGCAGTGGGAACTATTTTGCCTGTGGTCAAATGAGTCCTTTATAATGCATGCTCTGACTGTTATTTTGTGGGTGTGATTGTGTGAAAGTGGTGCCTACCACTCTAAATACTTGGTAATTGCAAGTGTGGTGAGGGAAAACAACTGTAATTAGGACTTGTCAAGCCAGTGGGCTAGAAATGAAAGAATTCCAAAATTCTGAAATGGTTCAGGTTCTCATAATAGAACCTTGGACCACGAATGATGGTTTCATTTGGGCCAGTAGCTTTCTATGTGCACAGCATCAGCTTCCCCAGGTACTAATGACAGCAGTTCACACATGAACTCCTACTCTTGCCTACCTCTCTGCAAGAGTAGGAGTTCATGTGAGAACTGCTGTCATTAGACCAATTCCAAGACCAATTCTGTTATGAATAAATCATGTATGGAGAAGAATCTATGCTGATTTTGATACTAAAATACAGTCCAGCTGACCTAAACATGCTTGCCTGTGGAGCAGGTGTGACCATATTACAGGGATTCTTCAACTGGTGTTGATTTGAATTCCAGGTACAATCACAACTGATCACCAGAGACCTATTTATCTCCAGTTGTCTTTGTATAATTGTGGAATAGAATGTCATGTTTCGTAGGCACCCACTGTTTCTCTTTCTCAAAGCTGCTTGCTTCATGATCCCAGTTACTGTACAGCCTGGCCTCAGAGCAATACGAATCATACTATACATATTTTTATGCACCTCGTATGATATGATCTAATGCTCTAGTTACTTTAGACAGAAACAAAAGTAAGATGTTGGTCCGAGAGGATGGGTAGTCGTATACCGCGACTGTCTAATGATCCAAAGGTTGCGTGTTCGAGTCACGTCTACTAACCACCGACATAAATTCTCTCAGTAATTGTCCTTTGTTGTTACCATGCAACAAGCAACCTGGTCTCAGAGAAAGACATATTAAATGTAAATTTCTATCATTTAGCGATACCCTTGTCTAGAGTGACTTACATTAGTGCATTAATCTTACAATAGCTAGGTGAGACAACATATCACAATTTGAATGATATTGTACAACCACTAATCCATTCATAATGTAACCTAACGTAACATAAGATATCATACTAAATGGAGGGAAAGAAATGTACATACCAAATCCTACGAATTACCCTGAGACCAGGTTGCACTGCATGTAGAGCTCGATGGAGAGCTATCTCCCAGAGATTCGTGTATTTCAAGAGCCAATTAATGGTAGGCACAACTTTAAACTGAGGAAAGCAAATAGCTGAGAGCCAAACAAGTTTATTCTAATCCACACTTTTTATTTTGCCTAATTAAATCAAGCTCCCTAACAGGGAAGAATTACCAGAGTACCCAAGGCCTAAGGGGGGGCGGAGAGGAATTGAAAACTGAAAATCCTTTGTTACTGTATAGGGCAGCCTTTCTTAAAGTATGGGTCACAACCAATGGTCAGAGTAAATGTATAATATTTAATGAATTACTGCAATTGATTTGGCCAAGTACATCTGCGCTCTTTGCTTAGCAGCAGTCTCTGCACAGTTTGGCAGCTGCGCGAGTGGGAGAGGGCGATGGCCTTATGTTTTCTTGAAGATCACTCCGCGACACACGATGCAGCGCTGTCATTCAGCAGTAGATGATGCGCTGCCAGCCACTGACTTGTCATTCCCACTCGCCATCACTCACCGGTATCATCATATGGACTCATGCTAGCCACACGTTCTGACTGAGTTCAATTGTCATAAAACGCAAATACAGGGATGAGTTTCTCTCTCTTTCGTATAAACTTTGAGAAATAACGAGGAGCGCCCACAATGTGTTTTGTGCGGGGAAGTGCTTAGCTAACGTTAGTAATGATTCTCTCAAAATGAACAGATTAATTAAACAACACGTCCTGACAAAACATTCACAGCATGATGGTAAACCCAGGGAGTTCTTTCAGAACAGGCCAGAATGCTTCAGGAAACTTCAGTGCTTGGACAGTGGAAAAGGCATAGTTGTAATTTTATAACAGGTGATGATAAGCAGAAATAAGGGAGTACTAGCTCTCATAGTAGTAGATGTGAGTTTCTCTTTCAAACAATCCCGTGGCCTTGTACACAGCTAATAGCTAACATTAGCAAAAGCAAGCTAGCTAGTTACTGATGGTGCAACTCTTAGTAACAGTACAGATGAAAATGAAAAATGATCAGGCCTACTGTACATCTTACTGTAGAAAGGATTGTTAAAAATGAGTCTAGGTTGGAACTGTTGATGTTAAAATAGAAGTAATAATTAGTATACTGAACTGGAATAAACTGATTGAAGCAAGATGCTTTGTGAGGCAAACATTCAAAGACAGCATGAAGCAGTCTCCTGCCTGACCGAGAAAGCAGTCGATGTCATGATCCAGTTTGGCACCACATATCTTTTTGAGTCAGGGTTTTCAACTCTGACACACTTAAAACAAGTACATAAACAGTCTCATTGCTGAGTATGACCTCAGCGTTGCACTGTCAAAAACTGAGTCCAGAATAGAAATGCTTGTTGAAAACTTCAACCAGCCACACACCTCTCACTAGGACTGTGTGTGTGTGTGTGTGTGTGTGTGTGTGTGTGTGTGTGTGTGTGTGTGTGTGTGTGTGTGTGTGTGTGTGTGTGTGTGTGTGTGTGTGTGTGTGTGTGTGTGTGTGTGTGTGTGTGTGTGTGTGTGTGGGTGTGTGTGTGTGTGGGTGTGTGTGTGTGTATGTGTGTGTTCTGGTCTACATCTGTGTGATGTGATCAATCAGTTTATTCCAGTTCAGAATTTAAAATATGTATTGCATTTTAACAGCAAAAGTTCCAAGCTTGATTTTATTTTAACAATAATTTCTACAGTAAGATGTACAGTAGGACTGATCGTTTTTCATCTGTACTGTTACTCAGGGTTGCACTATCAAAAAGCCAGTGTGTGTGTTCTGTTACTCATCTGTGTGATCAATCAGTTTATTCCAGTTCAGAATGAAAATGATTTATTGTATTTTAGCAGCAACAGTTCCAACCTAGACAGATTCATATAAGAGTGTTTTTAATGGGGGGAAATTAACATTAATATATATATATTTATATGGCTATTTAATTTCATTCTTATTTGTTTTTGTCTATATTGTCTATATTGCATAAGGCATAAGGGCAATGAAATGTACTGATATTTACCTATAGTTGCATATTTTCTTAATCTTGGGTCCCAGGAAAACACAACATTTCTAATTTGGGTCCCAGGCTGAACAGTTTAAGAACCCCTGGTACAGGGGACAGAGACACAGGTTTCTATTAATAAATAGCATCCTCCAAAGATGGAGACGAGGCAAATTAAAAGAGAAGTCCTCACCACTATTGAACAGTCCTCTTTTAAGCATTTGTAGCAATGCATTTCATGAATATTTTGTACACACAGACTCCTAAATCCAATTGGTCTCCAGACTACATCACATGAATGAAGCTGGAGCAGTTCATATTTGTTCACAAATTAGTTAGACACTCTCAGTCAAACGCTCAAAAAGTTTCTGCATGGCATGTAAGCAGAGTTTAAAACGCACACGTCACATTGGCTACGGTAAAGAAACACAACATTTCAACTCTGTCTCATCCTCTCACTCTCATTAAACATGGATAATTACAGTGCTGGATTAAGAAACACAAGGTGTCGCAAACAATTTGTCTGCAAGATACTTCATCATCAAATTAAATTAACATTAACCCAAGCCTGAGCTTGTTTCTTCACTACCCGTCTTTGCATAATGCATGACTATTAGTTGTTTTTGGTACATTGAAAGGGAAGGAAACATGTTGCCGTCTAATGTACAACATTTTTGAGGACAAAAAATATATACATATGGAAATTCTGTCAAATTTGCCTGTTGAATGTATCTTGACATACAGTGCCTTTGGAAAGTATTTCCATCCCTTCACTTTTTCATACTTTTTTTGTTTTTATGTTACAGCCTTTATTCTAAAATTGATTGAATCTGGGTTTTTTCATCAATTTACACACAACACCCCATAATGACAAACAAAAACAGTTTAAAAAAAAAGTTTGATAATGTGATAAAAGATAAAAAACTGAAATATCACATTTATATAAGTATCCAGGCCCTTTACTCATAACTTTGTTGAAGCACCTTACATCCTTGAGTCTTATTGGTTATGATGCTACAAGCACACCTGTATTTGGGGAGTTTCTCCCATTTTTCTCTGCAGATCCTCTCATGCTCTTTCAGGTTGGATGGGGAGCGTCTGCACAGCTATTTTCATGTCTCCTAGAGATGTTCGATCGGGTTCAAGTCCGAGCTCTGGCTGTGCCACTCAAGGACATTCAGAAACGTGTCCTGAAGCCACTCCTGCTTTGTCTTGGCTGTGTGCTTAGGGTCGTTGTCTTGTTGGAAGGTGAACCTTCGACCCAGTCTGAGGTCCTGAGTGCTCTGGAGCAGGTTTTCATCAAGGATCTCTCTGTACTTTGCTCCGTTCATCTTTTCCTCGATCCTGACTAGTCTCCAAGACCCTGCCGCTGAAAAACATCCCCAAAGCATTTCTGTTTTATATATTTTATTAATTTAAAAATTTTCTAAAAAGCTCTTTTTGCTTTGTCATTATGGAGTATTGTGTGTAGATTGAGGGAAAATGTATTTAATCCATTTTAGAATAAGGCTGTAACGTCACAAAATGTGGAAAAAGTGAAGGGGTCTGAATACTTTCGGAATGCACTGTACTTTGCAGACATCAGTGCCAGTTGAAAGGAGGCAATAAGAAGTGGCTCGTCAAGTCTTTAGAGCAGCTCGTTGCCATCAGGTCAGTGGAGACAGATGTGGCATGTTGATCCAGATGGCTGGTGTGATACCATGGGGAACTACAGAGTATTTTAAGAAATCAAACATTGTGGCACAGCTTACCGACTTTGTTACTTAGTCAATAGTGCATTATTCAAAAATAGACCAAATGCAAATTGTATTTTTGTTATGACTTGTTTATGTTTATTTCCATAATGTAATTTGAGTAGGTGCGCATTTGGTACTTTTCATACAGTAAGTATAATGGATTACTTTAAGTCCATGGCTTCTGGAAAGATATGATGATGAAAATAAAGTATTTTTGTCTTGACTTGAGCATAAATGCACATGAGTTTGTATGTGTGGACTGACTGTAGAACAACGTCTGTACAGTTTGTCACTGCTTCTCAGCGCTAAAATCAAGTATTGACCCAATGAATCATCTTTGGAGGATGTTGGAGTACTTTTTTTTACCTTAATCAAGCAGACAGTTCAATATTAGGTCAACAGACTTCTGCCACAGATGGTTATCGTGCATGAGTATATGCAGTGTTCTTCTGCCTGTTGCTGTAGGTCACCACAGCCTTTTTTCCATTTCAATTGAATTTATCATATCAGAATGGTAAAATGCCTACAGAAATACTGCAGTCACCTACTTGAAATAATCCATTACAAGTGGAAATCAGTATGACCCAAGCAATTTGCTTAACCCTTTGTTTGTGTGAGGATTTTTGTTCAATACTACATAATGGTTAGTACTGGAACTAATGTGTAGGTACACCACAGATGTAGGTCATTTGATTTGCCCATTTTCTTTCTAGAGGCTTTTATGAAGAAGGAACCAATTATGACCATGATGACTACTTATATTCCCAGCAGCATACCCCCCCCCCCCCCCCCCCCCCCCGCATCCCACTGCTGTCTTGCTTCTGAAGCTAAGCAGGGTTGGTCCTGGTTGGTCCCTGGATGGAAGTACAGATGCTGCTGGAAGTGGTGTTGGAGGAGTAGTAGGGGGCACTCTTCTCTCTGGTCTAAGGAGATCCAAATGCCCCAAGGCAGTGAAGGGGATATTGCCCTGCGTAAAGTGCCGTCTTTCAGATGGGACGTTAAACTCTCTGTGGTCATTACAAATCTCATGGCACTTAAGAGTAGGGGTGTTAACCCTGGTGTCATGTCTAAAATCCACCTGGCCCCATTCCATCACGGCCACATAATCATCCCCTTCATTCCTAATTGGCATATATCACTTCTCTAGCTGATGTGTGATGAGTGTTCTGGCACAAAAGTGTTTGCTATGCACCACTGAGGTTGGTGCTACACATTGGTGGTTGATGAGTTGAGTTTCCCCCTACTATGTAAAGTGCTTTGAGTACCTCAGTTGGTAGAAAAGTGCTGTATAAATCCAATCAATTATCATTATTGTGACACAGAGGAGGTTGTCATGACTTTGTTGGTTGGAACATGTAAAACACCAGGGTTAAGGATTGGATTCCAGCAACAACCACACAGTGAACGTAATAGGTGCTAACTCTAATTCGATCTGCATAGATATGTCTGCTATATGACCATATTGTCTATGGATAATTCAGTGAAAAGGGTTGTTAAGATAAGGAAGGACATTAACTAAAGAACTTGAAATCACCTGAAAGAAAGTGCAGAAGAAGTGTACTGTGTGTAGGGGCAGACATTTGTGAACAAAAGACATGCCGTAGTAGTCACGGTCACATTTTATTTGAATAGTCCATCTGTAGATGCTCTACAGATAATCAATTGCTAGTTTGTTGATTAGTATGACCATCTGTTGATAACCAACTGCATGCTAAGGTTATGGTTAGGGTGAGGTTTAGAATTAGGGTAAGGGTTAGGGTAAGGGTTAAGGTTAGTGTTAGGGATAGGATAAGGGTTAAGATTAGGGTTATGGGTTAAGGTTAGTAGAATCTACAGATGGACTATCCAAATAAAGTGTTACCGTAGTCACTGCTAGACTGGTAGATATCTTCAGCACAGTAAACATGTGTGTTTGTTAGTTCTATCTTTGACTAACGTTAGCTGGCATAAGCTAACAAACGCTAGCAAAAAGGGAGTAGCTCAATCTGGTAGCAATTTATTCCACTCTTGTCTATAAATGTCTTTGTCACTAAAAATAGAATTGCCTATATAGCTAACTCACTCTCTATTTGTGTGTTGGTTGCAATGATGAATGTGTAGTAATCGTCTATGGTTGGTAAGTTGCTGGCTAGTAATCTTGCTACCAATTTAGTGACACTAGCTAGCTAGCTGTGCTAATTGTTACCTTCTATCAGTCTCATCTGAACATCGTAAAATTATTGGTTCATTGGATCAGTCTAAATCTTTGCACATACACCAAAATCGAAATTGCACCTGGGCTGGAAAAATAAATTACGGTCCATCTCTTGCATTTCAAAGATGATGGTAAATTTTTTTTCAATTGTGTTATATTCGACTACATTCCCTTCACATTTCCATAAACGTCAAAGTGTTTCCTTTCAAATGGTACCAAGAATATGCATATCCTTGCTTCAGAGCCTGAGCTAACGGCAGTTAGATTAGGGTATGTCATTTTAGGCAAAAATTGAAAAAAAGGGGGTAATCCTTAAAAGGTTTAATAATGGTTAATAATTGATATCAACTGCTTTTATATCAACTGCTATTGATATAAAAGCTCTTCAGATCTTTAAGAGAGTGGATTCGGGAGATAACCACTCTATATAAATTAATGCTTCCGTGGTGCCCCAGGTTATTAATGGTTCAATTATTGCACGGTTTAATTCAACCACATAATCAATTAAACATTAGTTAATCGATTTGACAAAATAGCATGTCATATAATTGAATCATACTAGAGGCAATCATTTCATTCTGTTTTCTTTTGTTTCCGTTCCAATCTTCCGACCAGCAAAATAAAGTACTAAAGCGATTCGAACCCAAAAAATTAACGGGTTATATTATTTCTTTATGTTCCTTTTTAAGCCTCTGAAATATATTTTTGTTTATTTAGCTGAACTTTACTTCACAAATCAGTGGGGATGGAGCAGCTTGATATGGAGTGGGCAGAGCTAGCTAGCTCTAATTTCTGAATCACGCTTGTAACGTCAGTAGGCTAGCAGTCTAATCAAATCAAATCAAATGTATTTATATAGCCCTTCTTACACCAGCTGATATCTCAAAGTGCTGAGAATTTATAGCACAACTTTTGATGATCCTTGGTTGGGGTCTGAGCATATTTTTTGTTGCGATTGCAAACGTAATAAAATGGTGGTCCGATAGTCCAGGATTATGAGGAAAAACATTAAGATCCACAACATTTATTCCATGGGACAAAACTAGGTCCAGAGTATGACTGTGGCAGTGAGTAGGTCCGTAGACATGTTGGACAAAACCCACTGAGTCGATGATGGCTCCGAAAGCCTTTTGGAGTGAGTCTGTGTACTTTTCCATGTGAATATTAAAGTCACCAAAAATTTGAATATTATCTGCTATGACTACAAGGTCCGATAGGAATTCAGGGAACTCAGTGAGGAACGCTGTATATGGCCCAGGAGGCCTGTAAACAGTAGCTATAAAAAGTGATTGAGTAGGCTGCATAGATTTCATGACTAGAAGCTCAAAAGACGATGACGTGAGGGTTTTTTCTGTAAATTTAAATTTGCTATCGTAAATGTTAGCAACACCTCCGCCTTTGCGGGATGCGTGGGGGATATGGTCACTAGTGTAACCAGGAGATGAGACCTCATTTAACACAGTAAATTCGTCAGGCTTAAGCCATGTTTCAGTCAGGCCAATCACATCAAGATTATGATCAGTGATTAGTTCATTGACTATAACTGCCTTGGAAGTGAGGGATCTAACATTAAGTAGCCCTATTTTGAGATGTGAGGTATCACAATCTCTTTCAATAATGGCAGAAATGGAGGAGGTCTTTATTCTAGTGAGATTGCTAAGGCGAACACCGCCATGTTTAGTTTTGCCCAACCTAGGTCGAGGCACAGACACGGTCTCAATGGGGATGCTGCCTGGCCTGCACCCTATCTCATTGTGGAGCTAGGGGAGTTAGAGCCCTGTCTATGTTAGTAGATAAGATGAGTGCACCCCTCCAGCTAGGATGGAGTCCGTCACTCCTCAACAGGCCAGGCTTGGTCCTGTTTGTTCATTCATTAAAAATCCTACAATGTGATTTTTTTTTTGATTAGTTTTTCTCATTTTGTCTGTCATAGTTGAAGTGTACCTATGATGAAAATTACAGGCCTCTCTCATCTTTTTAAGTGGGAGAACTTGCACAATCGGTGGCTGACTAAATACTTTTTTGCCCCACTGTAAACCTAACAACTTAACCCCTTAGAGTTGATGTCTGCACCCCCAACGGAAATCTAATTAGCATATTCAAAACACCCGGTGGATTGAGACACATTGAATGCGTCTCAATCAACCTCTTCCGCTAATGTCCCACTTCCGCATCTGCGGTGAAAGGTGACAGAGGTAGAGCGATGTTTATTATGGACGTCCAAACTATTATGACCCCTCTATAGAAAGACGAGACTCTCACAAACACCGTTCTGCTCTACGACCACCACAAGCCTCTTGGGACACATCTACATTTGGTACAGCCGATCTGCCAACTTCTGTCTGTAGCGTCCAAACAGTTTGATTCTACACACTAATATGACCCCTCTGTGGAAAGGTGACACTTTCACAAACAAGTACATGTTTTGCTCTAGGATGCCCACAGGCTTCACAACAATCGTCTGAAGGTCCCTCGGTACCAGTTGAAAACATTTATGGAAGTTTATATGGAGACTGTTTAGTGCCTGTAATAAGGGAATAAATACAAAAAATATATGATATCTCTAAGTTATAGGATAGACACTTCAGATCTAACTTCCTCTAGATCTTTTTCAGGGGACTACCTATTGTTCCATGTAGTGAATCTGTTATTTATTGTGTTTGTATGCGCTAATAGCAGTAAGGCCAAATACAATTTTTCATAAAATATTTTTTCTATGTTTTTTTTTATACATCAACATCCCAAAACAAAGAGCAAAATTATCCTTGGTATGATCCTCTTAAAACAATTCCACATAGCTTAGTAGAACCCCTTAGTAGACTGCAATGGGTTAAATAACACATTTCTCTGAACAGAATACATTAAATAGTATGGAGACACAATAATCTTAGCCGCAGCTTCTTACTACTTGTCAGACATAGAGAATTGATACTGTACACTGGCCGTTGGGGTGTTCTTGGTATTCTGTATCTGTGTTCTGTATCAGATGACCTGTCCTCCAGGTTTTGATGTCTCCACTATAATTCTACAATGTAGAAAATAGCACAAATAAAGAAAAACCCTTGAATGAATAGGTGTGTCCAAACTTTTGACTGGTAGTTTTCTGAAGTCTCTTTCATCATGTTTGTGACAAATGTTGCTCTACTCATTTATTTTCGTCTTAGAGCAATTTGTTCTAGACGTAAAAGCACTATCATCAGTCGAAATGAGCTTTGAGCACTGTACAGAAACCAGGCCAACAGAGCTAACATAGGTTAGGTCAAGAGCCTCTCAAGTAGTCGTCCCAGGAAACCAGTTGTGTAAAGTACTTAAGTAAAAATATTTTAAAGTACTACTTAAGTAGTTTTTATCTGTATCTGAACTTTGCATTACTATTTTTACTTCACTACATTCCTAAAGAAAATAATGTACTTTTAACTCCATTCATTTTCCCTGACACCCAAAAGTACTCGTTACATTTGGACAGGAAAACTGTCCAATTCACACACTTATCAAGAGAACATCCCTGGTCATCCCTACCGCCTCTGATCTGGCAGACTTACTAATCACAAATGCTTTGTTTGTAAATTATGTCTGAGTGTTGTAGTGTGCTCCCGGCTATCTGTAAATAAAATAAAAAACTAGAAAATTGTGCTGTCTGGTTTGCTTAATATAAGGAATTTGAAATTATTTATTGTTTTACTTTTGAAACTTAAGGCCAGTGGCAAGAAAAATTATGTGAACCCTTTGGAATTACCTGGATTTCTGCATAAATTGATCATCAAATTTGATGTGATCTTCATCTAAGTC
The DNA here is from genome assembly GCF_002021735.2 of Oncorhynchus kisutch. Classification (NCBI taxonomy): domain Eukaryota; kingdom Metazoa; phylum Chordata; class Actinopteri; order Salmoniformes; family Salmonidae; genus Oncorhynchus; species Oncorhynchus kisutch. The sequence goes on along the minus strand of NC_034196.2, from coordinate 16,009,924 downwards.
ACAATAGACAAACACAGTGTGCTTAAACTAATAACACACAAATGATTGTATTTCCCTTGTCTATATTGAATACATAATTTAAACATTCACAGTGTAATTTGGGAAAAGTATGTGAACTCCGAGGCTAATGACTTCTCCAAAAGCTAATTGGAGTCAGGAGTCAGCTAACCTGGAGTCCGATCAATGAGACGAGATTGGAGATGTTGGTTAGAGCTGCCTTACCCTATGAAAAACACTCACAAATTTGAGTTTGCTATTCAAAAGAAGAATTGCCTGATGTGAACCATGCCTCGGACAAAAGAGATCTCAGAAGACCTAAGATTAAGCATTGTTGACTTGCATAAAGCTGGAAAGGGTTACAGAAGTATCTCTAAAAGCCTTGATGTTCATCAGTCCACGGTAAGACAGATTGTCTATAAATGGAGAAAGTTCAGCACTGTTGCTACTCTCCCTAGACGTGGATGTCCTGCAAGGATGACGGTAAGAGCACAGAGCATAATGCTCAATGAGGTTAAGAAGAGTCCTAGTGTCAGCTAAAGACTTTAAGAAATATCTGGAACATGCTAACATCTCTGTTGATGAGTCTACGATACGTAAAACACTAAACAAGAATGGTGTTCATGGGAGGACACCACGGAAGAAGCCATTGCTGTCCAAAAAAATCATTTCTTAACGTCTGAAGTTTGCAAAAGTGCAGCTGAATGTTCCACAGTGCTACTGGCAAAAATATTCTGTGGACAGATGAAACTACAATTGAATTGTTTGGAAGGAACACACAACACTATGTGTGGAGAAAAAAAAGCACAGCACACCAACATCCAAACCTCATCCCAACTGTAAAGTATGGTGGCTTGGGGCTGCTTTGCTGCCTCAGGGCCTGGACAGCTTGCTATCATCGATGGAAAAATTAATTGCCAAGTTTATAAGAACATTTTGCAGGAGAATGTTAGGCTATCTGTCCGCCAATTGAAGCTCAACAGAAGTTGGGTGATGCAACAGGACAAAGACCCAAAATACAGAAGTAAATCAACAACAGAATGGCTTCAACAGAAGAAAATACGCCTTCTGAAGTGGCCCAGTCAGAGTCCTGACCTCAACCCGACTGTGTCATGCCCTGATTTGTTTCACCTGAAAACATTTGTTTAAGGTTATTGCTGCCAAAGGAGGGTCAACCAGTTATTAAGTCCAAGGGTTCACATACTTTTCCCACCCTGCACTGTGAATGTTTACACAGTGTGGTCAATAAAGACATGAAAACGAATAATTGTTTGTGTGTTATTAGTTTAAGTGTTTGTCTATTGTTATGACCAATTTATGCAGAAATCCAGGTATTTCCAAAGGGTTCACATACTTTTTCTTGCCACTGTATATTTTAGCAATTCCATTTACTTTTGATACTTAAGTATACATAAAACCAAATACTTTTAGACTTTTACTCAAGTAGTATTTTACTGCGTGACTTTTACTTTAGTCATTTTTTATTAAGGTATCTTTACTTTTACTCAAGTATGACAATTTAGTACTGGTTTAGAACTGGAGAGTGGCACTCATGAAGCTTTGGTAGAACATACATAGATCATGATGGCTGCTGTGATGAATTATGTTTAATGTCCGATGTGCAGCCAAGGACATTCTGTTTCTGTACATGTGTCTTGGGAATAGAAGATATTACCTTTGGTATTACCACAATTAATATATTAACAGCACAGGTTTTAACCCTTTAACACTCTCACATGGACTTGGATAAAATGTAACCGCATCAAATATTCAACATACATGTCACGACTTCCGCCCAGGTCGGTCCCTCTCCTTGTTCGGGCGGTGTTCGGCGTTCGACGTCGCCGGTCTTCTAACCATCGCTGATCCATCGTTCATTTTCCATTGGTTTTGTCTTTTTTTTCTACACACCTGGTTTTCATTATCCAATGACATGTTCATGTGTTTAACCCTCTGTTTCCCCCATGTTTGTTCTGCGTGATTATTTCTATGTTCAATTCGGTTCATGATGGCTGGTTTTTCAACGGGTGCTGTGTTCACCCGTGTGTAATATTTACCGTTGGTTATTGGTCAAGTGTATTTGTTTACCTTTTGCCTTTATTTTTGGAGTAAAGTACGTTGCTCACTCATTTTGCTCTCCTGCGACTGACTTGCACCAGCTACACTCACCTTCTGACAATGCATTTCTGTCTGAGAGCATGAGCTGGTTTTAGCTGAGGATGATATCGGTAGTGGATATATTGCCTCTGATGATTGGCCTCCCGAGAAGGTTTATAATTACTTCAACGCCTATAGGCTATTAAGTAATTAATTTTAGATTTAGTATACCCCAGGGGCTTATAAAAATATTTAAACCAAGCGAATCAACTGAATCTCATTCCTCTACAGAGGTACAAACCAGTTTGCCCCTGTTACACATACTTTCAAACAGTGACTGTTGTATAGTGTATATCGTGCACTTTACACTCTGTTTGCTCTAAAATAATACTTATTGTCAGTAGAACATGAGCATTAACCTTCTCTGTGTAAGCAAACATTACAACTTCAAGGTCAACGTATCGTACCATATACTGTATCACCTATCGAACCCTGTTGTAGGTCTATTGACTCGTTGCTATCAGTGGAGGCTGCTGAGGGGAGGACGGCTGGAACGACGGCTGGAACAGAGTCAATGGAATGGCATCAAACACATGGAAACCATGTGTTTAATGTATTTGATAGCAGTCCACTAATTCCGCTCCAGCCATTGCCACATGCCTGTCCTCCCAATTGAGGTGTCACCAACATCCTGTGGTTGCTATGATATCCATTGAACACATTGTGTAGCATTCAAGAATACCTGTGTACTGGAGTCTCCGTTTCTAAAGAGGTACCATCCGGACAAAACAAGTAAATATTTCTCATGAAAACCCATTCTATAGTTTCTATTTACTCTGCCTTTTTCAAGACAATAATTTTTTCCAGGTGGCAGAGCTCTTCTCTCAGTCCTTGTACAGTACAGTAAGTGCTTTTGTTCTAAAGAAAGAAATGCCATCTGCAGCAGGCTTCTTGTCAACCTGAGAGAAAATAAGCACCTTCACTTGATGGATTTTGGAGATAGAGACCCTCTAAGCAGTTGGAACACAATGACAGTGTAGGGAGAAAAAAAGGAGAGGATATACTGTAGATCGCTGAAAAGCCGAGGGAAAAAGTTTAACCCATCACATTAGGCAACTTTTAACTTATACTTGTTTATTTGTTTAACTAGGCAAGTAAGTTAAGAACAAATTCTTATTTACAATGACGGCTTACACCGGCCAAACCCGGACAACGCTGGGCCAATTGTGCACCACCCTATGGGACTCCCAATCATGGCCGGAAGTGATACAGCTTGGAATCAAACCAGGGTTTCTGTAGTGATACCTCTAGCACTGAGATGCAGTGCCTTAGACCGCTGCACCACTCAGGTGCCCAAATGAAACAATAAAACTATAGATGTCTGACTTTAGAAAATTAAGCACTTTTCTTTGAGATTGAGGTTTTTGTGACTCATTAGTAGAGCATTCAATATGTTATTACTTGACAATTCTTGAGAAACTTATTGCTGTGACATATAAATTGCAATTCATCATAATTTTGCAAATACAGGTTGTATCCAGTTTACATCATTCAGTATGCAACGTGTAAAACGTGTAGTCTCATTACAGACAGAACACATATGACATTTATTTTTTTGTGTGTTTTTTGTTGTTGTGCATTTTACCCCCTTTTTCTCTCCAATTTCGTAGTATCCAATTCTTTAGTAGCTACTATCTTGTCTCATCGCTACAACTCCCGTACGGGCTCGGGAGAGACGAAGATTGAAAGTCATGCGTCCTCCGATACACCACCCAACCAAGCCACACTGCTTCTTAACACAGCGCGCATCCAACCCGGAAGCCAGCAGCACCAATGTGTCGGAGGAAACACTGTGCACCTGGCAACCTTGGTTAGCGTGCACTGCGCCCGGCCCGCCACAGGAGTCGCTGGTGCGTGATGAGACAAGGATATCTCTACCGGCCAAACCCTCCCTAACCCGGACAAAGCTAGGCCAACTGTGCATCGCCCCACGGACCTCCCGGTCGCGGCGGTTACGACAGAGCCTGGGCGGGAACCCAGAGTCTCTGGTAGCACAGCTGGCCATATCTGACATTTCTAATCAGAAGAACTTATTGAGCCAACATACAGCTAAAACTATTTTCTGAGTTGACATGAGGTTAATTAGTTACACCAACCCGTTCACGAAAATGGTTCGCTCCTACAGACATTGAGTCACGTGGCCATGGCTTGCTATTTAAAGCAGGTGGACAGGCATCGAGGCATTCAGTTACTGTTCGATTGAAGGTTAGAATGAGCAAAATGACTGACCTAAGCGACTTTCAGCGTGGTATGATCGTCAGTGCCTGACGCTTCAGTTCCAGTATCTCAGAAACGGCCGGCCTCCTGGGCTTTTCACGCATGACAGTGTCTAGAGTTTACCGAGAATGGTGTGGGGGTGCGGTTTCAACATGGCTTCGTAAACACGTGTTCCGAGGCGTCTCCACTAAGGGCTGATACTTGTATGTTTAAACCTTTTATATATCAAAATGATTTGCTGGCACACGTTATGTCCCTTGATACCAATTGAGCAACTTTTAAATGCCACACCTTGTAGAATCAATGCCTAGAAGAATTCAGGTTGTGCTGGAGGCAAAGGGGGGCCCGACCCATTTAAAATATGATCATGTTCAGTGTACACAGATTTTGTTGTGACCCTTTTATTAAGCAGACTAAGGCCTAGATTTAATCAGATCAAGCGTTAAGCGGCGATAGCGACCCCCGCATAGCTGATGTTTTGACGTTGTCGGAGGTGTAACTGCGTTGGAGCTGTCAAATCGGTTGCAGCGTTAGATTTTCAGAACGAGAAAGTGGAGAGTATATAGAAATAATTACTCTCAAATTTAAAATTATTAAACAAAATAATGATTTCTATCAGCCTAATCGAGGTGTAAATTACATCTCACATTCCAGTGTTCGAACTTGTAAAGAAGTCTGCATGAGATTTATTTTAATGCCAATGGCAATGTCTGCTTTAGGTATAATGCCAGGAGCCGCTTGTAGATTTGACAGCTCTAACGCAGTTCTACCTCCAACACCTGCAAAGCAACCGATTTGCGGATGTAGGCTAAAGCAGATCTGATTGAATAGAGCCCTAAACCTCTGGCAAACTTGTTGACAAGAATCGATCCAGGATCTGTTACCATGGTTTCCACTGTGCAAGAACCTGCAATTACAGGGACTGATCCATGTAATAATGTACATAATCATTTGTGTACATTATGTGTTAATCAGGGCAGGGTGACCGGAAACATGACCGAATACAAACAGTGTAGCGATTTCCTCCACAAGGCAATCAAACAAGCTAAACCTCAGTATAGAGACAAAGTGGAGTCGCAATTCAACAGCTCAGAAATGAGAGGTATGTGGCAGGGTCTACAGTAAATCACGGACTACAAAAGAAAAACCAGCCACGTTGTGGACCACGGTGTCTCGCTCCCAGACAGACTAAACAACTTCTTTGCTCGCTTTGAGGACAATACAGTGCCACTGACACGGCCCTTTACCCAAACCTGCGGGCTCTTCTTCACTGCAGCTAACGTGAGTAAAACATTTAAATGTGTTAACCCTCTCAAGGCGGCAGGCCTTGGCAGGCCAGAATGACAGATTTGTACCTTGTCAGCTCGGGGTTTTGAACTTGCAACCTTTCTGTTACTAGTCCAACACTCTAACCACTAGGCTACCCTGCCGCCCCTCATCAAGCTCGAGAACCTGGATCTCGACCCCGCCCTGTGCAACTGGGTCCTGGACTTCCTGACGGGCTGCCCCAGGTGGTGAGGATAGGTAACAACATCTCCACCCCGCTGATCCTCAACACTGGGGCCCCACAAGGGTGCATTCTCAGCCCTCTCCTGTACTCCCTGTTCACCCACGACCTCGTGGCCATGCACGCCTCCAACTCAATCATCAAGTTTGCAGATGACACTACAGTAGGCTTGATTAAGAACAATGACGAGACGGCCTACAGGGAGGAGGTGAGGGCCCTCGGAGTGTGGTGTCAGGAAAATAACCTCACACTCAATGTCAACAAAACAAAGGAGATGATCGTGGACTTCAGGAAACAGCAGAGGGAGCAGCCTCCTATCCACATTGACGGGACAGTAGTGGAGAGGGTAGAACGTTTTAAGTTTCTCGGTGTACACATCACGGACAAACTGAAATGGTCCACCCACACAGACAGCGTGGTGAAGAAGGCGCAGCAGTGCCTCTTCAACCTCAGGAGGCTAAAGAAATTTGTCACCAAAAACACTCACAAACTTTTACAGATGCACAATCGAGAGCATCCTGTCGGGCTGTATCACCGCCTGGTACGGCAACTGCTCCGCCCATAACCGTAAGGCTCTCCAGAGGGTAGTGAGGTCTGCACAACGCATCACCGGGGGCAAACTACCTGCCCTCCAGGACACTTTCACTACCCGATGTCACAGGAAGGCCAAAAAGATCATCAAGGACAACAACCACCCGAGCCACTGCCTGTTCACCCCACTATAATCCAGAAGGTGCATCAAAACTGGGACCGAGAGACTGAAAAACAGCTTCTATCTCAAGGCCATCAGACTGTTAAACAGCCATCGCTAACATTGAGTGGCTGCTGCCAACATACTGACTCAACTCCAGCCACTTTAATCATGGAAAAGGAAAAAATTATGTAATAAATTGTGCAGTGTGGACACACCTACTCACTCAGGGGTTTTCCTTTATTTTTACCATTTTCTACATTGCAGAATAATAGTGAAGACATCAAAACTATGAAATAAATACACATGGAATCATGTAGTAACAGGACATGACATTGACCCAACACACCTCCAGGCTGTCTAAGGGCTACTTGACCAAGAAGGAGAGTGATGGAGTACTGCATCAGATGACCTGGCCTCCACAATCACGTGACCTCAAACCAATTGAGATGGTTTGGGTTGAGTTGGACTGCAGATTGAAGGAAAAGCAGCCAACAAGTGCTCAGCACATGTGGAAACTCCTTTAAGACTGTTGGAAAAGCATTCCAGGTGAAGCTGATTGAGAGAATGCCAAGCGTGTGCAAAGCTGTTATCAAGGCAAAGTGTGTCTACTTTGAAGAATCTCAAATATAAAATATATTTTGGTTTGTTTAACAATTTTTTGGTTGCTACATGATTACATATGTGTTATTTCATTGTTTTGATGTCTTCACTATTCACTAAGGAGGAAATAGTAAAAAATAAAGGAAAACCCTTGAACGAGTAGGTGTGTCCAAACTTTTTTACTGGTACTGTTTGTCTGGCAAACCAGGCAACTAAAATCAACTTTTTCAACAATGTTTTGGTTCTTTTCTATCTTATTAGCTAGCAGCTAATGTTAAGTTAGTTGGCTAACCAGTTCAAATAATGACCATATCATATAGCTGACCATGTCTTCACTTGAGCTAATTTGTCTTCATTATTACATTATTTACTAGTTAATGGTGAGCCAATTACAGGAAATAGCTAACGGTTGAGAGTGTGACGAAGAATTTTAGAACTTGGACACTGTCTCGTTGGCCTAACGTTATATCCTAACTTGACTTTGGTGCAGGTCATGTTCTTCAGATTACCTTCTCTGGTAAACACATACGATATCAAATAAAATAGAAGTTTATTTGTCACATGCACAGGATACAGAAGGTGTAGTGAAATGGTTACTTGCGTAGTGGAGTCTTTTGTTTATACATGTAGCTATCTAGCTAGCAAGCTAAACAATGAACCATAATTCCAACTCATAACATTACTACCCTGCATTAATCTGCAGGTAGCTAACCAACCAGGTTCAATGTTGGCTAGCTAGCTAACATTAAGCTATAACTAGCCATGCAAATGGCTCTGGGATATAAATAATATTACTACACAGATCATACACGTAATGTTAGCTAGCGAGCTAACGTTTGCTAGCTACTATAGTTAACAGTATGCTTTAACTTGAAAAGAAAGCAACTTTCTGGCAAAATTAGGAATGTATAATATCTGAAAATGTAGGTATCTAGACTATCTTACCCTTATACATGGATGGACGCTGCTCCCTCTCTGTCACGGATGCCATGGTTGCCCTTAGTTTGAAGATGTAATCCGGAGACGTGTTTTATACATCAGCCTTCTGTGTGTTATCTTTTCGACTCCCTCTTCATATTTGCAATCAAACAGTAGAAGTTTTTCCATCTCCTTAGCTATCATTCTCGAATTCCACCAGGCATTCCGCTGTTTTCAAAACTCGGTCCTCCAGAAAGTGGAGAACAACAGTTTTTCAGTTCTACTACGTGATATCTTTCAAAAAAATACGCATTAGAAAGGATTACATATAAAACATTGACCAGCTCATGTTATAGATCGAAGAGTGCAACATTGCAGACCAATCCGAACTCATCTCTTGGCATGTCCAGCCCATCCATTATCTCAGCCAATCTTATCTAGCGGGAAGGTTCTGGCCTTTTTCCGTGGCTAAACAATTTAATTTAACAATTTAATCATATTTACAGATGGCATACAAGTTTGTTATTAAGGCACATGAAAGTTCGCATTTCTGTCAAAAAATGCATTTTGACTTGAACAAAAGTTTACGTTCAAATGCCTCTCCTGTGAAATAGAGACGTGCAACATACGCCTAGTTTCCTGAAACTAGTCACATATGGTGTTGACATTCTGTTAAAACTGGAGACACCTTGGGAGACACTTAGCGGAAATACCAATAAATAATGATTTGTTTGAGGGGAAATTAAGAGAATAAATAAAATTAAGCTTACACATCCCGGTTTCCTTTCCATGGAAACAAGAAAGCAATTGGTTGGAAAACCCCAGGATCCCGTTTCGTATTGCACTGTTCACCCCTAGCAGGTTTGAGGATTATAGGCTGCATTTACACAGGCAGCCCAATTCTGATATTTTTTTAAGTAATTGGTCTTTCGACCAATCACGCCAGATCTTTTCACATCAGATCTTCTTCAAAAGACCAATTAGTCTGACTGTGTACGCAGCCATAGTATCTTATATAATATCAAGTCCCAGACTTTTAGCTTGATTTTGATGTGCACCAAAGAGCATGATGAGATGCACATCTGGCCTCCTGTTGTTTCTCATCATATAGCATGCATCTACCTACAGACGCCATTTCATGACAAAAACAAATATTATACAGTATCTCTTCAGTTCTAGGACTCAAAATGTAAGTCTGGATAGCAGACACATGTATGAGTCACCACGTGTATGAGTCATCACAGAAATTATACCAGAACTCTACATTTATATTTATCTGTGCTAAGAACAGATTATGTAATTATATCAAAGTTACTAACATTTATGTAATTTGGCTTCGTTTTTTGGGGCCTGACTAATCTTTTTCTCTTCCCCTCAGTTTTGGACAAGTAGTAAGTGGTTACTTCCCGACATTTGAATACGCTTTCCAAAATTATGTCTCTTCTGACCAGCGGAGAGTGTGACTCAGCAGTGCATTTTCTCTCTGACAGGCCCATTGGTTTACATAAGGGCCTGGCTTTCCTCTGCTCTAAGATGGGTTGACTCATTATGATGGCCCAGGGCCCCATGCTTTTACTGAGGGTGTGGGTTGACAAGATGCATGTCATAATAACTATATATACAGGCCTAGAGAAAGAGGGGGGAGATCCTTAACATTTCCTGCAATTCAAAGGATGATCATGTTAAAGTTTTGTCCAAAAAAGTTGCTCATTTATGCATTATTTCCACACCGCCCAGCAATTCTATGTTCAGTGTGTGGCCTATCTGTAGTGCCATTTAAACACACTACTGTAAATCGCTCTGGGTAACTAAATTGTAAAATGATAATCAGCTTCACAAAGAAAAGTATAGGTATATTGATGTACAGTATGTATTGCTTGAACAATTTCCACATCTCTACAGAAGACTATTGCTTTCATGGTTGCATTGTGGGTAAAACTCACAGTCGTGTCCTTGGTTTCTCTATGCTTTAAGAATGCTCTTTAGTTATTAACCTGCAGACTACTGGTATGCTGTTCTTTTACATACAAGATTCATTGATACTTTATCGGTCAACACTAAATACTACACACAATGTTTTTCATGGTTCAATGATTGCCACTTAGCAATGACATATGATACAAAATGAGATGAGGGTCAGTACACTCCTCACCACTAACTGTCTGCTTTGTTATTTTTTACATTAACATTTTAGTCATTTATGAGACGCGACTTACAGTTAGTGCATTCATCTTTAAGTAGCGAAGAAAAACAACTGCATATCCCAGTCGTAGTAAGCACATCTTCTTGTCAATGAAGTAGCTATCAGCAGTGTAGTCAGTGTTATTAAGAAAAGACAAGAGCAAGTGTTATTTCAAGAAAGGCAAGGGTGTTCGTTTTCAAGAAAGGTACGGGGGGGGGGGGGGGGGCATTGTGGCATTAATCAAGATACTCTTTGAAGAGGTATGTTTTCAAAAGATATGCAGGGACTCTGCTGTCCTAACATCAGGGTAAAAGCTCGTTATGCCAATGGTGTGCCAGGACAGAGAATAGCTTTGACTAGGATGAGCAGGAGCTGACAGCTCGTAGGGGTGGAAGGACCAAGAGATGCCGTTATGTTATATATGTGAAATAGCATACAGACTAAATAAATGTATGAATAGTGAATTCTGCTCCTCAGAACTAAAGCTCCTCAGATACAGGTACTTAATAATCTTCAAGTGCTCTACTATAGTATACGGCACATTGAGAATGTTTTTGTAACATGCACTGCTACTCTATAGGAGGGCTCTCATACTCTGGTAGAAACCATGTTGTTTTTTTCTCAATCAGGCACAATCAGGGTAGGCACCTGCACTAGCAATCAATCCTCTATTACATCTTATGCGGTTAGCTATATGAGGAACACTGGCATAGTTTTATTTTGCCCGCACGTTAGCTCTCAGTCAAACTTCGCAAAACTGAAAAACGAAATTTACCTCGACGGTAAAACCACTTATTTTATTTGAAATGTTTCACCTTAATAGATAGTAATAGGCACTTCCGTAGCCCCTAGTGGATGTTAGGAAATTGACATAGAAATCAAATGATACCCCATGCCATCATTTCACCATTTCAAAAACTCCAAAATACGCTGTAATCAACAAGAGTCTGAGTTGATAATACCAATTATTTGCCCATAATAAGGAACCAAGAGGAGGCATGGTTTATATGCCAACCAGCTCTCACAGTCTCAGGTCAGAATTAGATGTTCAATCATGTTTCTCAAAGGTCAAATTCCAATGTTGTTCCAGATGTCAAATTTCTAAATATTTAAGGTTAAGTTTAGGCATTAACTCAGAATTTTTAAGGTTACGGTTAAGTTCAGGAATTAACTCCAAATTGTTAAGGTTAGGCATTAACGCTGATTGGTTAAGGTAAGGGTTAAGGTTTGGGATAGGCTTAAAACAACTTTCTATCACAGGATTCAAACTTGCAACCCTTGGAATCAGAGGCAGATGCTTATGCCCATCTGCCATCCCTTGTCCACAATGCCAACGCAAAACTGAAACCTACTTGACGGTAACAGAGCTCACTGTTGCCCCTAGTGGACGGTTTCCATGTCATCTCCCGACATCCTCAGACATTGATAGACATGGAAGACTGACTTGTATCACGGGTGACCTGGCTGTTTATTCTACTTATAATCAGAATCTAAGATGTGATTGACTGCTATTATGGGTAGAAAGAACACAACCCTAAAAGCACCAACATACAGTATTTCGACCCCTAAAAGCACCAACATCGGTGATTTTTTACCTCAAATTGAAAATTGACACTTTCTGCCAAACAGTAACACTTTTTATTTTATTAACCTTTTCTAACATACGTAAATGGTTTAAATCCCCCAAAATAAGATATACAATATTTCATACATTTATAGTCAAATTTGATGTTTAAAAATATAAATGTTTGTATGTTTTTCATGTTTAATATTTGTTTTATCAATTTCACCCATAGCAACATGAAATGTTATTTATTTAAAGTGTTTCTGTGATACTCAGAGGCTGATACATTGGTGATTGAGCTAATCTAAAGTACCGGGAATACCTAAGATAAGCACTGATGGGCATTATAGGCGATATGGGCACTGGTGCCATCAGACTTTTATCTTTAACTTTGGAAAAGCTATGGGCTATCAACTCAGTTCCAATTGTATCTGAAAGATGAGACTTTCAACTTGATTTGGAGACATTGACTTGTGGCTGCCTCAACCCCCAGGGGCCAAATCTGGGTGGCTCCATATCTATATCTTTTCAGGGTACACACATTTACCTGTGCCAAATTTGGTGCTTTTAACACAAAGTTTACTATTGAGTCCACAATGTCAGCTCTAGTATACAAAATAGTTTATTTTTAATTCCTCCATATTGACACAGAAATCATCATAAATTGTGTTTTCATGTTGGTAACTAGTTGCTTGACAATGTCCTACAATTTCAGAAGGATAAAAAATGTATCTTGGGGTCAAAATTGAACCTTGTTGGTGCTTTTAGGGTTAATTGGAGAACACAGGGGCCCCTCCCTTCATTCATCTCAATGTCCCTGTTTTCCAGGTACATTACAAAACCTACTGTCACACCCTGATCTGTTTCACCTGCCTTAGTGCTTGTCTCCACCCCCCTCCAGATGTCGCACATCTTCCCCATTATCCCGTTTATTTATACCTGTGTTCTCTGTTTGTCTGTTGCCAATTGGTCTAGTTTTGTCAAGTCAACCAGCGTGTTTTTCTGTGTCCCTGTTTTTTCCAAATCTTTGTTTTTCTAGTCCTCCCGGTTCTGACCTTTGCCTGCCCTGACACTGAGCCCGCCTGCCTGACCATTCAGCCTGCCCTGACCTCAAGCCTGCCTGCCACTCTGTACCTACTGAACTCTGACCTGGTTTGTGATCTTTTGTCTGTCCATGACCATTCTCTTGCCTGCCCCTTGTTTATAATAAATATCAGAGAGTCTAACCACCCATGTCTGCATCTGGGTCTTGCCCTGTATCGTTATACCTACAACAGTAACCATTAGTACAATAGAACATTTGAACAGCTTTTTCAGATCAGTCCATTTTCACCTCTTAGCTGACAGATTGATTGGGATGTGCTGTATTTCATCTGTGCAGCCTCCTCATCTGCCCCCCATCATCCTTGAAAAGTGCCTTTGGTTCCTACGTCTCAAGCACAGCTCACAGGTCTCAGCCTCCCCTGTCACGACAGGAATCAGGAGAGGGGCGTTCTGAGGAGAGACAGGTGGATACAAACCCACCACCTCGGACGAAACCAGCGACAGATTGGAAGCAGGTGATAGTTGCCATGGTAACCCTACCTTGTTTGCACCAACAAATAGCTTGAATTTACCCCACCTGCTGTCTGAGAAGACAGCTCTGGACAGAGTGACGGACTCAGAGAATCCCTCCTATTTTTGTGTCCAACCGGTGTCATTATGAGCACTCCGTTCGGGCTGTCAGAGATTTTTTACAACATTTTCAGAACAAAGGGGTGTTTTGGAGGTGGACAATAATTGGACAATTGTTGTTGAAGATGAAAACTGAGTGAGGGTAATAAATGAATGTTAAATATCTCAAAACCCACAGGTTCTTATGATTCTGAATGCAACATCACCACACGAGTCAAGACGATGGACAAAGTCTCAAGATGTCTTTAATTTGTGAGTTGTCGGTTTTAGATTTATTGAGCACCATACCACAAACTGAGATGACCCCAATTAACCATAATATCTGTCTAAGGGAAACATCATTGATGAGGGAACAAACATAGTAAACCCTTTCCAATTATTTTGCGCACCAACAAGCATAGACATGCCCACTACAACCAATGAGTTATTAATATTTAACCCCCCTATAGATACAGTATGAGACAGTATACATACAATATAGGCCTATGGCTTCTCTCATACAGTAGCTGATTACAAGATTAAAATCAAAGTTACATTCTCAGTAGTTATTCAAGTGCCAATGAGGATGTTGACTTTCCCTGTGGTGCTGTGTGTCTTCTCGTCTCAGCTTTGGATAGCACACTGCGGCACTTACGTCGGTTTGGTGCCAGTGTGAGCTTTAAACGGGTAGACTGGTGGCTTCACTGGGAGCTCTGTTATGGGGCACCTGGGACCTTTCTGGGGCCTTTCTGAACTGCGATCAGAGTTGCCTGGTTCTCACAGGTGCTCAAAAAGTAATGCGGTCTGAGTGCATTGTCTTGTTGTGCATACAGGCAGCTTGTGCTTTTAATGGCTAATTTGATGCCAATGTAGACAGCGTAGACAGTCCCTCAGTCTCTGTCTGGCTACTGTGGTACATAAGTTGTGATGCATTGGAGAAGGCAGGCATTTGTCTAGTTGGATTCCCAGACAAGTTCACATTTAATTTCCAATACGTCAAATAGGAAAATAAATCACCATAAACATGATTGTGTAACAATATGTCCAAATTGTCCCTGTGGGTTTGGGTGGAAGTCTGTTTTATTTTCTCACCTACTAATTACTACTTCATCAACATGCTTATTGAACTTGACTTAAAAGGCAGCTAGCAGAGAGAGATGCTTTTCATTATTCAGTGAGCCCTGAGATTCAGTGAGCACTAAGACTTTGGCGATCAGGATCGTTTTCTTTCATTGCCTATGAGATTGATACAGTGCCTTCATAAAGTATTCACACACCCCTTGACCTTTTCCACATTTTGTTGTGTTACAGCTTGAATTTAAAATGGATTAAATTTAGATTTTGTGTCACAGATCTACACACAATACCCCATAATGTTAAAGTGGAATTATGTTTAAACAATGTCTTATAAATTAATATAAAATTTAAAGCTGAAATGTCTTGAGTCAATAAGTATTCAACCCCTTTGTTATGGAAAGCCTAAATAAGTTCAGGCGTAATAATTTGCTTAACAAGTCACAACATAATACGTTTCATGAACTCACTCTGTGTGGAATAATATTGTTTAATAACATGATTTTTGAATGACTACCTCATCTCTGTACCGCACAATTACAATTATCTGTAAGGTCCCTCAGTCGAGCAGTCAATTACAAACACAGATTCAACCACAAAGACCAGGGAGGTTTTCCAATGCCTCGCTATGAAGGACACTTATTGGTAGATAGGTAAAAATAAAAAATAAAGCTGACATTGAATATTCATTTGAGCATGGTAAAGTTATTAGTTACACTTTGGATGGTGTATCAACACACCCAGTCCCTACAAAGATACAGGTGTCCTTCCTAACTCAGTTGCCGGAGAGAAAGGAAACCGCTCAGGGATTTCAACGTTAGGTCAATGGTGACATTAAAACTGTCACAGAGTTGAATGGCTGTGATAGGAGAAAACGTATATCATTGTAGTTACTCCACAATACTAACCTAAATGAAAAGAAGGAAGCTTGTACATAATACAAATATTCCAAAACATGCATCCTGTCTGCAATAAGGCACTAAAGTAAAACTGCAACAAAAAAATGACAAAAAAATACAAATAAATGATTTTTATGTACATTTTCTTTGTTATGTTTGTTTGTTATGTTATGTTTGGGGAAAATCCAACACATTACCACTTTATATATTTTCAAGCATGGTGGTGGCTGCATCATGTTATGGGTATGCTTGTCATCGACAAAGGCTAGGGAGTTTTTCAGGATAAAAATAAACGGTATAGAGCTAAGCACAGGCGAAATGCTAAAGTAAAACCTGATACAGTCTGCTTTCCAACAGACACTGGGAGACAAATTCACCTTTCAACAGGACAATAAACTAAAATACTTATTTAAACGAGATACTTAATTTTCAATACACTTGATAAAATATTTTAAAAACATGCTTTCACTTTGTCATTAGTGGGTTTTGTGTGTAGATCGGTGAGAAAAATATATATTTAATCCATTTTGAATTCGGCTGTAACACAACAAAATGTGGAATAAGTAATGGGGTATGAATACTTTCTGAAAGCACTATAGGTGCAATTAAGGAAGGGATTATGTCTTATTAAATGACAAGTGAAAGTGTGGCAGGCTGGCTACAAAGAAAAATCTAACTAGTTAATGAATTACATGACAAATGACTTTACAGCGATACTTTGACTTTCTTTGACCTTGGCAAGTGTGTGTTTGTGCTTTCTGTCATCTTTCATTTTGAAAGACTACTTAATAAATGGTCATAAAGCTGTCATATAATGGTTGATGTCTTAACTATGCCCCTTCATATTGAAATGTTTGAGGATACCAAAGGGGATAGAAAATATGCACTCTCAATTGTCACGTTTACATATAGTACCATATGTGACTGATTTACTATTCATGTATGTAAAACACTGAACCAATGTGACTGACAAATGATGGACAACTAATTATATGCTGGGTGAAAAAGGCCTTGGAATTGATCATCTAAGACTGCATCAGTCAGTTCACCATTTAGTTCCTTTTGGGCAAAACATAATCCAAAAAGCAACCGAAACAAGTAGAAAATGCATCCAACAAGTATGTTGAGTCACAAGCTTGATGTAGTCATTGTGTGTAACGAATATAGGAGCAAATACTAAACATTTCAATACTTTAATACAACATAAGTGAATTTGTCCAAAGACGCATGACTTCTTCAAATAGGGGAATAGAGACAAAGTGCTTTAATTTCTAATCGGTAAAACATATACGGTAGCAGTCAAAAGTTTGGACACCTACTCATTCAAGGGTTTTTCTTTATTTGTACTATTTTCTACATTGTAGAACAATAGTGAAGACAACACAAATATGAAATAACCCGTATGGAATCTTGTAGTAACCAAAAAAGTGTCCAACAAATCAAAATATGTTATATTTGAGATTCTTCAAAGTAGCAACCCTTTGCCTTGATGACAGCTTTACAAACTCTTGGCATTCTCTCAACCAGCTTCATGAGGTAGTCACCTGGAATGCATTTCAATTAACAGGTGTGCCTTGTTAAAAGTTCATTTGTGGAATTGATTTCTTAATGCGTTTGAGTCAAACACTTGTGTTGTGACAAGATAGGGGAGGTGTAAAGAAGATAGCCCTATTTGGTAAAAGACCAAGTCCATATTATGGCAAGAACACCTACATTAAAACCAAAGAAAAACAACACTCCATCATTACTTTAAGACATGAAGGTCAGTCAATGCAGAAAACTTTTAAAGTTTCTTCAAGTACAGTCTCAAAAACCATCAAGTGCTATGATGAAACTGGCTCTCATGAGGACACCCACAGGAAAGGAAGAGAGTTACCTCTGCTGCAGAGGATAAGTTAATTAGAGTTACCAGCCTCAGAAATTACAGCCCCAATAAATGCTTCACAGAGTTCAAGTAACAGACACATCTCAACATCAACTGTTCAGAGGAGACTGCATGAATCAGGCCATGATCGAATTGCTGCAAAGAAACCACTACTTAAGGACACCAATAATATGAAGAGACTTGCTTGGGCCAAGGAACACGAGGAATGGACATTAGACTGGTGGAAATCTGTCCTTTGGTCTGATAAGTCAGAATTTTTGATTTTTTGATTCCAACCACCGTATCTTTGTGAGACGCAGAGTAGGTGAACGGATGAGGTGTGATGGTGTGGGGGTGCTTTGCTGGTGACACTGTCTATGATTTATTTAGAATTCAAGGCACACTTAACCAGCATGTCTTCCACAGCATTCTGTAGTGATACGCCATCCCATCTGGTTTGCTCTTAGTTGGACTATCATTTGTTTTTCAGCAGGACAATGACCCAACACACCTCTAGGCTGTCTAAGGGCTATTTGACCAAGAAAGAGAGTGATGGAGTGATATATCAGATGACCTGGCCTCCACAATCACCCGACCTCAACCACATTGAGATGGTTTGGGATGAGTTGGACTGCAGAGTGAAGGAAAATCAGCCAACAAGTGCTCAGCACATGTGGAAACTCCTTCAAGACTGTTGGAAAAGCATTCCAGGTGAAGCTGGTTGAGAGAATGCCAAGAGTGTGCAAAGCTGTCATCAAGGCAAAGGGTGGCTACTTTGAAGAATCTCAAATATAAAATACATTTTGATTGGTTGAACAATCTTTTGGTTACTACATGATTCCATGTATGCATTATTTTATAGTTTTGATGTCTTCACTATTATTCTACAATGTAGAAAATAGTCAAAATAAAGAAAAACTCTTGAATGAGTAGGTGTGTGCAAACCTTTGACTGGTACTGTATGTATGAAAATACCCTAAAATAAAAGCTGACATTCTGTAATGTCGCTTTCGATGAAATATGAATTTGACATAGTATCTCAAATCTAAAATGCTGAAGTATTGAGCCAAATTAAAAATGTTAGCTTCTCTGTCCAAATACATATGAAGGAGAGCGTAAATGCAGGGCCACACAAAACAAGTATTACACAGTGTAGTAACTTTCATTGTCACGACCAATCATTTACTCAGGTATTTCCAAATAAGCACACGTCAGGTCTGACAAACATAGACATAAAACATTTAAATTTCAACTCTATTGTCATTCAATATTTATTTGCCATCTTTGTGTCCTTCAGAGTCAGGGCAGCAGCATCACAGCCCCACTTGTGAGGGTGTTTCACATAACTGTACACACACTGAGAAGACATATTTGGAAGATCCATTTGCTTCTGAAAGAGCTTGAGTTGCAGCTCTCATAGTACAAAGGAGCTCGGAGCAGCCTAAAGTCGATGCATGGCGCAGGGAAACACAGGGAGTTTCTTGGCCAGGCAACCTTGCTCCTCTCCCTGCCAACAGTGAGTGTAAGGCACGCTGAGGGATGCCACTGGAAGCCATGTTGAAGCACCATTAAGGCAGCTCACGCTTCCAGCTTATTGATCTAGGTTGGGAATTGGGACTATGTCAAACAATTTAATTTAGTCAGGAGACGAAAGGTATTCAAATGAGTATGAATTTGTATTCCGGTTGCTTGGTCACTTTTCTGTTGTCTAGCATGCACCCCAAGTTTTAGGTCATGCTACATGTTGAGTAGCCATGTCAACAGCCCATTCTCCGTAACCTGGACTTGAACATCCATTTGGCTTCTCTTCATGGCTTTGAGGAATAGAATGCATTGAATTTGACTCCAGATTTATGACAACTCCTTTCAATACAACAACATAAAATACCACTTCTTTTTTTTAAAAGCATTCCTTAATGAGAAGCATAGATAATGATGCTCACTTCCTCTTTACAGGTCAATGTCATTTCTATGACATCAGCACCATTTACACATATCGAATCACCCCCAACTCCCTCTGTCTAGAAGCAGTCTAGTCAGCAAAACTCACAACATGGAGCGAGATATGCTGAAGTGCAGGGCTTACATTTTGCTGTCATTAGCAAAACTGGCAGCCTGGCACAGTTATTATTAAAATGATGATATGCTGCATGATTCATCTCCAGTTAGGCTTTTACAAGGCAAAGTTGAGCCATTTTGAATATGGAATTACCTTGGGCAAAAACGTGTTTAACTTAATGAATAGGTTTGTGTCAAAAACTAGTATTTTGGCCATTTGCAAAAGCATGCTGTTCACGTCGCATTTAGCAATCTTCTCGTTGTACCCTGCCACACAGAGTAAGACTCTGGGGGACGTTTCAAAGACATCAGTCGATCTCCACAGTCAAGGCATTTACACTGAGATGCAGTCACATTAACAAGTCCCTTTGGATAGCTGTGCACAATCATGTACCAGCTTAATTTCCCTCCCACTCTGGTGAACTATGCATGGCTGTATGCAAATCAGCCGAGGATTCCATGTTTATGAATTTGAAAGCAATTCCTCAGTAAAACAATTACAGTATCACAGCACTCAACAGTACACGACTGACTACCTTGTAGGAACAGGGGTCAAGAAAACAGGAGAACAGTTATTTTAGCACAGACCTCTGTGAGGGTACAGTACAGCCCATTATCAGTCTCAAAACATCATTCTGTGATGTTTTTTCTGAAATAAAACTTCACAACATATGATGTTTTATGCCAATGCATTGCAGTAAATGGGAAAAGAAAAGGTTCAACCAATTGACATTCATGTCAATACATTGCTGTAAACAGGAGAAGAGAACTGTCAACCAATTGAATTTTATGTCAATACATTGCAGTAAATGGGAAAAGAGAAGCATCAACCAATTGAAGTGTATGTCAATACATTGCAGTAAATGGGAAAAGATGAGTGTCACAGCGTTGACACTAATGTAAATACATGAGTATTTTAGTATAGGATCCCCAATTAGCTGCTGCCGAGGTAGTGGCTACACTTCCTGGGGTCCAAACAGGAAATAACACAACAAATACATAATATACATACAGTAAATATCAGTGGTGTAAAGTACTTAAGTAAAAATACTTTAAAGTACTACTTAAATCCTTTTTGGGGGTATCTGTACTGTACTTTACTCTTTATATTTTTGACATCTTTTACTTTTACTCCACTACATTTCCCCTGACACCAAAAAGTACTCATTACATTTTGAATGCTTAGCAGGACAGGAAAATGGTCTAATTCACACACTTAAAAAAAAAATCCCTGGTCATCCCTACTGCATCTGATCTGGCGAACTCACTAAACACGAAGGCTTTATTTGTAAATTATGTCTGGGTGTTGGAGTTTAAATTTTAAAAACAAGAAAATCGTGCCGTTTGGTTCGCTTAATATAAGGAATTTGAAATTATTTATACTTGTTCTTTTAATTTTGATACTTAAGTATATTTTAGCAATTAAATTTACTTTTGATACTTAAAAGTATATTTAAAAACATTTTTTTTTGTTACTTTTACTCAAGCAGAATTTTACTGGGTGACTTTACTTGAGTCATTTTATATTAAGATATCTTTACTTTTACTCAAGTATGAAAATTGGGAACTTTTTCCACCACTGGTAAATATATATACAGTACATAGCACTACATTTACATTACAATTTAGCCCTTCAATAGACACTCCCATGCAGAGAGACCCACAGCTAGAGCATTCATCTTAAGATAGCCAGGCGAGACAACTACATATCACAGTTGTATCCCAACCAAGTATCACTAACATATTACAATGCAAAATGCTATTTAAAATGCATAAAACTGTCTGTGTCTCTCTTCGCGGTCCACGTCATGCTGTAAGGTGTTCTTTTCTCAGTTTTTTTGTATCTTGTTATATTGCTAACTTGAGTTACCTGGGGTGGCAGAGAGTTCCATGTAGTCATGGCTCTATTAAATACTGTGCATTTCCCAGTGTCTGTTCTGTACCTGAGGACTGTGAAGAGACCTCTGGTTGCATGTCTTGTGTGGTACCGGAGTGTCCGAACTGTGTGCCAACTGCTTGAACAGACAGTTTGGTACCTTCAACACCTCGCACAAAGACCAATAGTGATGCAGTCAATCTCTCCTCAGCTTTGTACCAGGAGAGATTGACATGCATGCCATTGACATTGCAGTAAATGGGAAAAGAAAAGCATCAACCGATTTACCTTTATGTCTCTCACTTTAACTCCACATCTTGGCTCAACCCTAACCTTAGCCATTACTCTAAACCTAACTTCTTGTCCACATCCCGGCTCAACCCTAACTCCAACCTTGACCCTAACCCTTATCCTACGGCTATATTTAGGGTTTAGCCAAGAGGTGGAGACGAAGCTAGGGTTAGGGTTAGGGCTAGGGTTAGGATTGAGCAGGGATGTGGACATGAAGCTAGGGTTAGGGTTATGGCTAGGGTTAGGATTGAGCCGGGATGTGGACATGAAGCTAGGGTTAGGGGGTTTTGGATTAAGGTTATACTCTGCCTACTTGCCCGCCTGTCTCCCTGTCTGTCAGGTTAAGGTCAGGGTTAGGTACAAGGACAGAGCTCTAAGTGCCAGAGACAAGTCATGAACCCCTGGGAGGATGCACACCGCTACGCGACTGGTGAGCCAAGGAGACAGACTGTTAAGGGATTTATTATCAATAATGACTAATTATGTATACATTTCAATCAGGACTGACTAATCAGAATACTATTATGTTGCTGTATATGTATGAATTTTCTTTTAATCCTAGTACTGAATATAATGTGTGTAAATATAATCAATAATTAGAACAACGACTGTCTGTTCCTTGGTAGAAATGAATTAACTTATCGTCAGACTGGCTAGAATGCTTATCTCCACAGGAAGATCTTGGCTCAGTCATAAATGATCTAAATTGGTGAGAGAACTATACTGCCATTGTACCGGGTGGAGAAGAGACGGGACAGTTCGAAAACTAATGAAGTAATTTTCAGTTTATAACCTGTTGTAAATTGTTTCATGTTCAGTACTCTGGAGAATAAACATTACTGATTGATTTTGAGACTGGTCTCTGTCCATTTTATGCAAATAAGGGTCTTACAAATTCTTAGGAGTGGATAGAGTGTTGAATTGAATTAGTTGAATAAAACATAAAGGAATTTAATTCCTGTAACACAGGCCCATGCGTATAAGCCCCTAGAGTGACAAGCCCCGCTGATATGGGACCACACCATTACCTTCTTTCCCTTTGTGCTGATGTCTGTGCCCAATCATGTGTGTACCATGTTTTGTGCTGCTACCATGTTGTGTTGCTATCACATTGTTGTCATGTTGTGTTGCTACAATGCTGTGTTGTCATGTGTTGCTGCCTTGCTATGTTGTTATCTTAGGTCTCTCTTTATGTAGTGTTGTGTTGTCTCTCTTATCATGATGTGTGTTTTGTCCTATATTTAAAAAATATTTAAAAAATAAAAAATACCAGCCCCCATCTTGCAGGAGGCCTTTTGCCTTTTGGTAGGCCATCATTGTAAATAAGAATTTATTATTAACTGACTTGCCTAGTTAAATAGAAAATAAAAATATTAAATGTACCAGGGGGCCACCAGGCCTGAACCCTGAATAGAAGAAATGTGGCAGTGGTTAAGTTTGGGCAAGAACCCCCTTGAGATTAAGGTTAGGGTCGGGGTTCGGGGAGAGCTTAGATAAACTGGGTTAGGGTTAGGGCCTCAAGCCAAGACATAACCCTAACCTTAATCGAAATAACAATGGCAGAAAGTTAGGCCTCACTTGAAGCTTTTGAGTGACATCGGTAGATTTTGAGTGACATCGGTAGAACGGTTGAGGCTAGAAACACAATTCACATATGGGATCGTTCAGCAAATGCTAGATAAATGCAAGCCTACACCTAACCATTAATTATTGACAGTGAAAACTTGGTCCCACAGAGAACAAGGCCCTTCTTCCATAGAAAACCATTACCTACAGTCCTTATTTTTGTCACCAGGGGACCGTCATGACCCGGCATATGAAATTTAAATTCAATTGGTCACAATGGTCTTGCAGATCTACTACTACTACAAATAATAATACATTTTATTTTAAGGACCTTTAAAGACACTCATAGCCTTTTACATACACAAGATTATCAGCAAGATACAAATAAATACAATCACACATTAAAAGAAGTAAGTATACTGTATAAAAGTATCCTAAACATAAGGATGAAATACAAGACAACAGAGAAACTGGGAAAGCCTATGTGAAGAGGTGTGTCTTTAGTTTGGTGTCTTTAATATCTGTATAGATTGTGAGGTTCTGAGAAAAAAGCACGGTCTCCCATGGAGCACAGTGTGGTGGAGGGATGATGATGAAGCCAGTGTCAAAGGAGCGTAGTGAACAGGTAGGAGTGTAGGGATGCAGGAGGTCTGTAAAGGTATGTGGGCGCCAGTCCATTGAGTGCTTTGTTGGTGAGCATGAGCAATTTTAAGATGATGCTGCATTGAACTGGGAGCCAGTGGAGTTTTATGAGGGTGGGGGTGGTGGGGTCCCAAGGTCTGGTCTGTGAGGACTCGTGCAGCTGAATTTTGAATATGTTGAACTCTGTCTAGAGTTTTGGTGGGGAGTCTGTGGAGAATGTTGTTGCAGTCGTCCAGGTGTGATAAACCAAAGGCGTGAATGAGGGTTTCAGCAGTAGAGTCAGTGAAAAAGGGTCTGAGTTGTGAGATTTGTTTGAGGTGGAAGAAGGCTGACTTGGTGATGTTCCAGATGTGGGGTTCAAATTACAGAGTGGGGTGAAATGTAACCCCAAGGTTCCTGACTGTGGAGTTGGAGTTGATGGTGCAGTCGCCGATTGTCATGTTAAGTTGACCCAGTCTCTTGATGAGGGAGTAGGGGCCCATGAGCATGATCTCTGTGTTGTCGTCATTTTGTTTAAAAAAGTTATTTCTCATCCGTTTTCACTTCACGGAGACAGTCAACAGCAGAGGAAAATGGCAGAGTGAAGTTGGGTTTTGTGTGGGTGGAGATTTGTGTGTCATCTGCATAACAGTGAAATCGGAGTCCAAAGTTGATGGAGGATCTGACCAAGGGATAGCATGTAAGTACTAAACAGTTATGGACCTAACACCCAGGGGCCCCAGCTGAGCAGGGGGCCCCACTATCAAAACTAAATAAATGAATACGGAATTAAATGTAATTAAATTATCTATAACGAGGAAGGTGACATATCTACAAGGGCACTACTACAACTTTAAAAGGTGAAGGAAATTACAGTCCGTATTTCCCAATGTTGACATTGTTATGACGTTGGCCTGGGGGTAGGTTTATGACAGTCAAAAATACCTCTTTCCCCCTTTTTCCTCTCTCTACCCTAATGATGTTACATTTGCAAAATCCTTGGTTAACATAGAGATTCTGGGAACATCAGAAGGTGGGGGGAAATTAACTATATTCTGGTATTTGAATATATACAGTGGTACTTAATGAATATGATGTCAGTTCGGTTGTCATCTGAGACATTCTCATCAATGATAAGATGACATAAACTCTACAGTGGAAAGTCTACGCATCAGAGTTATCGGATTCACATGGAATTGTTGTTCAATTTAAATGTTTGAATATGAAATTATTCGTGATGGTTGAAATGAAATGTGATTTTAGCTTCTAAAATGTGAGATTTGGGTTTTCATAAGATAGGGCTCTGCTCAATCAGTGGCTCGCCCCTGTGAAAGGACATGGGCTATAAAACTTTTCAAACACGCCTCCTCTCCCTTGATGACAATATAACCTCCTGTTCCGAGGACGTGAGGACGACGGTCCGATGTCAGAATGGTTAAGATAATAACTACAGAACGAAGCCAACATCAGCGTGAGCATTGTTTGCGAATGGTATGAACTTTGAACTCTTATTCACTACAGAAGTGATACCTCCTTGCCGTTGAGTTAGCAACAGCCACTGCAAACGAGGGTTAGGAAGGAACAGCAGAGTATCCTGTCTATCACACAACGACGTTACTACAACTTATTCAATTACCAGCAGAGACATTCTTCAAAGGACAAAGGACTCGGTTGGGCAACACAGCCTTCCATCTACCACCAACCTACCAAAGCGCAGCTCAGAGTAAATATTTTTTGCATTTTCCTTTTCCAAATGGGCGGTAATTTAGAATGCATTAGATACTGTATTTACGATAGCACAGCTTCGCCCTTTATTCCTCAGTCTTCCCGCTCTTTCACTCAAACCCTTTTCTTTTGTGTAACCAGCTGTCATATCTGTTCTGACCGCTAGGGACTTTTTCCTTTGTGACGTAATTTGTAATCAAGTTATGATTTAATTATATCTATGTGTAATTCTGTGTGATTAGTTAGGTATTTAGTAAATAAATAAATAATTAAACCCAATGTTGTATTGGTGATTCAACTTGTTAGCCGGGGTTCATGCAGATAACCAAGAATTTACAACTTTCAGATGAGACTGAATTAAGATGATGATTAATATTCACTGCCATTGATGTAAAATATCACTACGTCTTTAAGAAATTATTTGGAAGATAACAGCTCTATAAATATTATTTTGTGGTGCCCCAACTCTCTAGTTAATTACATTTACATGATTAGCACAATCAGGCAATATTAATTACGGAGAAATTATTTTATAGAATAGCATGTCATATCAATATTCCGGCATAGCCAAAGACACGACAACATTGCACTATGGATTAACTTTGCTGGTGATCAACACAAGTGGAGTGGGGTCTTTTTCAAAACTTTCTTTTGTGAAAAATAAACTGATCATCAACGCATCAGGAAAGACTGAATCACTTAACGCTGATATCTCATGAAAGGGACATCTTTTGTGGATTGGATTTTACCAACGTAATCAAGGACTTTTCAGCTAGAAAAACAAGACGAAAATACTTCTAAATGTAAGGACGTTTATTTAGTAGCCTAATATGTGCTCTGTTTGATGCCTTTAGCTATCCATCAGTGGACACTTCTCAGAGGAGGAAGGGGAGAACCATCCTCCTCAGTGAATTTCATTAAAAAAAAAAAAAACTTTTTAGATAAAACTATACTAAATATAATCAGATGTTACCAAGTAATTTATTAAAACAGTCTAGGTCTACAGTAGCCTCAACAGCACTCTGTAGGGTAGCAACATGGTGTAGCCGGAGGACAGCTAGCTTCCATTCTCCTCTGGGTATATTGACTTCAATACAAAATCTAGGGGGCTCATGGTTCTCACCCCCTTCCATAGACTTACAGAGTAATTATGACAACTTCTGGAGGACATCATCCAACCTATCAGAGCTCTTGCAGCATGAACTGACGTGTTATCCACCCAATCAAAGGATCAGAGAATGAATCTAGTACTGAAAGCATAAGTTACAGCTAGCTAGCACTGCAGTGCATAAAATGTGGTGAGTAATTGACTCAAAGAAAGAAAAAGACGATAGTTTTACAGTCACCTAACTCCTGATTGGAGGAATTGCAAGTGTTACTTACGGACTTCTCTCTGTGTTGCTGTGCTGTTTGTTGCTACTTGGCTACCTGCCAAACCTTTCAGTTTTTACTTTTAATAATTATTTAATAAAAATCTGCATTTAACACATTTACCAACGTCTTAGTTTTTTTCCTTCACTAAACTTTTTTCCTTCAGCTTTTTCACCCAGAACACTTTATCTGGACATGATTCTACAGGAAACCAGATCAAACCAGCCAAAAAAGCTAAATAGTATCATTAACACTATGCCATCTAATTGCAGTCGTTGTACTCATAATATACAGGAGAACTATAGCCATGTTGCAAGCCCAGTTTCAGATGCAATCGTTAGGCAAGAGCAATTTATAATTTATTTTGTATTTTACCCCTTTTCTCTCCCAAATGTGTACCCCTTTTTCTCCCAATCGCTGCAACTCACCAACATGCTTGGGAGGCGAAGGTCGAGTCATGTGTCCTCTGAAACCTGACTTACCCAACCATGCTTCTTAACACTTGTCTGCTTAACCCGGAAGCCAACCGCTCCAATGTGTCAGAGGAAACACCGTTCAGCTTACAACTGAGGTCAGCCTGCAGGCGCCCGCCCGCCACAAGGAGTCACTAGAGCACGATGAGCCAAGTAAAGCCCCTCCGGTTGGATCGAACCCGGGTCTGTTGTGACTTCTCTAACACTGTGATGCAGTGCCTTAGAAAGCTGCGCCACTCGGGAGGCCAGGCAAGGACAATTTAAGTGTAGGAAAGAATGAAACAGCGTCTGTGCCACCAGTTAGTACAGGTAGTAGTATAAATCCCCCCACACAGTTCCCACAGCCGGACAATTTTCTCAAGGCTTCTGGAAATAAATGCTGTCGGGATGCTCAACCGGTGTCGCTCATTCAGCTGACAGAAACGTTCAACTGGTTCTTCCCATTAAGCAAAGAGTCATAGTCAGAGGCCAAGCCTTTTCACGTCTCTCTCCCACCCGTTATGGGGTCTGAGGTGCTGAAGCCTCCCACCATTAGCTCTGACAAATTGAAAACCCTAGTCATTGGAAACTCCATTACCTGCAATATTAGACTTAAAACAATCATAAAGCTGTTTACGCTTCAAGATTGTTTTGATCAAGCGGACTGGGAAATGTTCCAGGCAGAGAAGAACATCGATTTATACGCTGACTCGGTGAGTGAGTTTTTAAGGAAGTGCATTGGAGATGTTGTACCCAATGTGACTATTAAAACCTTCCCTAACCAGAAAACATTTGTGCAAAACTGAAAACGATAACCACCATTTAAACATGTAAAGATGACTGGGAATATGGCAGAATATAAACAGTGCAGTTATTCCCTCTGCAAGGCAATGAAACAAGTGAAATGTTGGTATGAAATGTTGGACAAAGTAGAGTTGCAATTCAACGGCTCAGACAGGGTCTACAATATATATATTTTTTAAACAGCCACGTCATGGACACCGACGTCTTCATCCAGGCAAACTTAACACCTTCTTTGCCAGCTTTGTGGATAATACAGTGCCACAGACGCGGCACGCTACCAGGGACTGTGGGCCCCCGCTCTCCTTCTCTGTGGCAGATGTGAGTAAGACATTTAAACGTGTTAACCCTAGTAAGGCTGCTGGCCCAGACGGCATCCTTAGCTGCGTCCTCAGAGCATTCGCAGACCAGCTGGCTGGTGTGTTTACGGACATATTCAATCGCTCCCTATCCCAGTCTGCTGTCCCTACATGCTTCAAGATGGCCACCATTGTTTCTGTACCAAGAAGGCCAAGATAACTGAACTAAATGACTATGGCCCCATACCACTCACTTCTGTCATCATGAAGTGCTTTGAGAGACTAGTCAAGGATCATATCACGTCCACCTTACCTGCAACGCTAGACCCACTTCAGTTTGCATACCGCCCCAACAGGTCCACTGCACACTGCCCTATCCCATCTGGGCAATATGAATACCTATGTAAAAATGCTGTTCATGGACTACAGCTCAGCATTCAAGAACATAGTACCCTCCAAGCTCATCATTAAGCTTGAGGCCCTGGGTCTCAACCCCACCCTGTGCAATTGGGTCCTGGACTTTCTGACAGGCTGCCCCCAGGTGGTGAAGGTAGAAAACAACATCTCCACTTCGCTGATCCTCAACACTGGGGCCCCACAAGGGTGCATGCCCCCTCCTGTACTCCCTGTTCACCCATGACTGTGGGGCCATGTACGCCTCCAACTCAATCATCAACTTTGCAGATGACACAACAATAGTGGGCTTGATTACCAACAACGACAAGACAGCCTACAGGGAGGAGGTGAGCGGTCTTGGAGTGTGGTGTCAGGAAAATAACCTCTCACTCAACGTCAACAAAAAAAGGAGATGATCGTGGACTTCAGGAAACAGCAGAGGGAGCACCCCCCTATCCACATCGACGGGACAGTAGTGGAGAAGGTGGAAAGTTTTAAGCTCCTCTGTGTACACATCACAGATAAACTGAAATGGTCCACCCACACAGACAGTGTGGTGAGGAAGGCTGAAGAAATTTGGCATGGTACCTAAAATCCTCACAAACTTTTACAGGTGCACAATTGAGAGCCTCCTGTCGGGGCTGTATCAGTCTGGTGGTGCAGTCTGCACAACACATCATCGGGGCAAACTACCTGCCCTCCAGGACACCTACAGCACCCGATGTCACAGGAAGGCAGAAAAGATCATCAAGAACAACAACCCCCCGAGCCACTGCCTGTTCACCCTGCTACCATCCAGAAGGTGACGTCAGTACAGGTGCATCAAAGCGGGGACTGAGAGACTGAAAAACAGCTTCTTTCTCAAGGCCATTAGACTGTTAAACAGTAATCACTAACTCAGAGAGGCTGCCTACATACAGACTCAAATCATTGGCCACTTTAATAAATGGATCACTAGTCACTTTAAATATTGCCACTTTAATAATGCTTACATATCTTACATTATCTTACATTACTCATCTCAAATGTACAGTATATACTGTATCTTATACCATCTATTGCATCTTGCCTACGCCGCTCGGCCATCGCACATCCATATATTTATATGTACATATTCTTATTCCATCCCTTTAGATTTGTGTGTATTATGTAGTTGTTGTGGAATTGTTTGATTATTTGTTAGATATTGCTGCACTATCGGAACCAGAAGCACAAGCATTTCGCTACACTCGCATTACCATCTGCTAACCATGTGTATGTGAGCAATACAATTTGATTTGACTTGATTTACTAGGGGGCAGGGCTATTGACGTAAAGGCTAATCTGAAGAGGGTGCAGGCTACGGCTAAAACTGGCGAGCGTAGAGAGTATAGGGTTATTGTTATCCACATTGGCACCAAAGATGTTAGGATGAAACAGTCAGAGATCACCAAGCGCAACATAGCTTCAGTGTGTAAATTAGCTCGAAAGATGTGTTGGCATCGAGTAATTGTCTCTGGCCCCCTCCCAGTTAGGGGGAGTGATGAGCTCTACAGCAAAGTCTCACAACTCAATTGCTGGTTGAAAACTGTTTTCTGCCCCTCCCAAAAGACAGAATTTGTAGATAACTGTCCCTCTTTCTGGGATTCACCCACAAACAGGACCAAGCCTAGCCTGCCGAGGAGTGATGGACTCCATCCTAACTGGAGGGGTGCTCTCATCTTATCTATCAACCTAGACAGGGCTCTAACTCCTCCAGCTCCACAATGAGGTAGGGTACAGGCCAAGCAGCAGGCAGTTAGCCAGCCTGCCAGCTTAGTGAAGTCTGCCACTAGCACAGTCAGTGTAGTCAGCTCAGTTATCTCCATTGAGACCGTATTATTGCCTCGATCTAGGTAGAGTAAAACTTAACATGGCGGTGTTCGCCTTAGCAATCTCACTGGAATAAAGACCTCCTCCATTCCTGTCATTATTGAAAGAGAGTGTGATATCTCACATCTCAAAATAGGGCTACTTAACGTTAGATCAAACTTTATTTGTCACAATGCGCCGAATACATCAAGTCTAGACTTTACCGTAAAATGCTTACTGACAAGCCCTTAACCCAACAGTGCAGTTCAGGAAGACTTAAGAAAATATTTACCGAGTCAGTGTACAGATTAGTTGAGGTAATTTGTACGTGTAGGTGGGGGTGAAGAAACTATGCATAGATAATAAACAGTGAATAGCAGCAGTGTACAAAAGGGAGGGGGCTTCAATGTAAATTGTACGGTGGCGATTTTAATAATTGTTCAGCAGTCTTATGGCATGTAGAAGCTGTTTGCCGTGCAGTAGCAGAGAAAACAGTCTATAACTTGGGTGACTGGAGTCTCTGACAATTTTATGGGCTTTCCTCTGACACAGCCTATTATATAGGTCCTGGATGGCAGGAAGCTTGGCCCCAGTGATGCACTGGGCCACACACATTACCCTCTGTAGTTCCTTACGGTCAGATGACGAGCAGTTGCCATACCAGGCGGTGATGCAACCGGTCAGGATGCTCTCGATGGTACAGCTGTAGAACCTTTTGAGGATCTGGGGACCCATGCCAAATCCTTTGATGACCCTCCCACTCTGTCTGCCGAATTCTTTCTCTTTGCTCTTGTTTTTCTTATGATGTCAGTGGGCGGAGCTGGGAGGGTCATCAGCCAAATGGGACACACCTGGGCCCGGGTGTGTCCCGGGTTAAATACACCTATAGAAATTTGCTGTCGTAAATGTTAGCAACACCTCCGCTTTTGTGGGATGAGCGGGGGATATTATCACTAGTGTAACTAGTAGGTGAGGCCTCATTTAACATAGTAAATTCATCAGGCTTGAGACATGTTTCAGTCAGGTCTTCCCCATTCATTGAGGAGACTCTCTCCATGCAGACACACTGTTTGATTTCGGATGTGGCATTTTTGTGGCCGGATTGCTTGCTTAGGCATCTTTCAACCCTCCTCATTATCACATCTATACACACAACCACTCACTTACAGTACTGATTACTGACTACACACTTCATTGTTTATATGCGTTTACAGGTTACCTCAGTCAATGCATATATTTTTGTTATTCCTTATCTCCATGTTGTCTCCTTATTGTTATGGGCTTCGAGACAGTTCGTGACACTTCTGAGGGGGAAAAGGTTTTGTCATGCCCTCTTCACGACTGTCTTGGTATGTTTGGACCATGATAGTTTGTTGGTGATGTGGACACCAAGGAACTTGAAACTCTCCCTCACTTCCAAGGCAGTCATAGCCAATGAACTAATCACTGATCATAATCTTGATGTGATCGACCTGACTGAAACATGGCTCAAGCCTAGTTACACTAGTGATAATATCCTCCGCTCATCCCACAAAAGCGGAGGTGTTGCTAACATTTACGACAGCAAATTTCTATCTCTTTTTTTTCTACTGTATTTTCATCTTTTGACCTTGTACTCATGAAATCTATGCAGCCTATTCAATCACTTTTTATAGCTTGTCATGCCCTGACCCTTGGTTCTCTATGGTATAGTAGGTCAGGGCGTGACTAGGGGGTGTTCTAGGTTTATTATTTCTATGTTGGTGCTCTTGGTATGGTTCCCAATTAGAGGCAGCTGACGTTCGTTGTCTCTAATTGGGGATCATACTTAAGGGTTCCCTGTTTCCACTTGCTGTGTGGATTATTGTTTTGAGTTAGTGCATGTAGCACTGCTGATGTTACGGTTCGTTTCGTTTTGTTTGGAAGTTTCACTTAAATAAATATGTGGAACTTGTCCTCTGACAAATCAATTGCTCTGCTGGCTCCCCTCTCTCCACTGGAATTCTCTGCCTCTGAACCTATTATGGGAGCTGAGTCACTGGCTTACTAGTGCTATTCCATGCCATTCCTAGGAGGGGTGAGTCACTTGAGTGGGTTGAGTCACAGATGTGATCTTCCTGTCTGGTTTTGCGTACCCTCAGGCTCGTGCGGTGGAGGAGATCTTCATGGGCTATACTCAGCCTTGTCTGAGGGTATTACGTTGGTGGTCTGTTGATATCCCTCTAGTGGTGTGGGGGCTGTGCTTTGGCAAAGTGGGTGGGGTTATATCCTGCCTGGTTGGCCCTGTCCGGGGTATCGTCGGACGGGGCCACAGTGTATCCCGGATCCCCCCCCCCCCCCCCCGTCTCAGCCTTCAATATCTATGCTGCAAGAGTCTATGTGCCGGGGGGCTAGGGTCCTGTCTGTTACATCTATTGTAATACTTCTGTCTTATCTGGTGTCCTGTGTGAATTTATCAAATTCTCTCTCCCTATCCCTCCACTCCCAGAGAATCTGAGCCCTAAGACCATGCCTCAGGACTACCTGGCCTGATGACTCCTGGCTGTCCCCAGTCCACCTGTTCGTGCTGCTACTCCATTTTCAACTGTTCTGCCTGCAGCTATTGAACGCTGACATGTTCACAGGATGTACTACCTTGTCCAGGACCTGCTGTTTTTGATTCTCTCTCTCTACTGCACCTGCTGTCTCGACCTCTGAATGACCCTGCTGGTCATCTTTGAACGTTTGAACATCTTGAAGAACAATACTGCCTTATTGGCCATGCACAATTTCCACCCGGCACAGACAGAAAAGGACTGGCCACCCCTCAGAGCCTGGTTCCTCTCTAGGTTTCTTCCTAGCCACCATGCTTCTACATCTGCATTGCTTGCTGTGTTTCTGTATAGCACTTTGTGACATCTGCTGATCTAAAAATAATAAATAATTTGATTTTGAACAAATTCATTTCATTCCAAAATGAAGAACTAAGAGAATTCGTCATTTTTTTTCATTGTCAGTGTCATTAAATGTTGTTAGACATGACTTTGTATTGGCTGGTAGGCCTATAGAGGACTGTCCTCTGTGGCTGTGTTGTGTTGGGTTGAAACGTGGGCGTGACTTGTGGTTCCTATTGCTGTTTTGATGAGTTTTCTGACTCTATAGTGATTCCATTTTCCCAGTAGGTAGGCCTACTCATTACAGTTAATGTTAGTAGCATGTGTTACTGTCTCAAGGAGAGTGATATATGCATTTGCACCGTTTGTATGTCATTCCGATTGTGCACATGATATCAGTTGGTTTGCATTTCGTTCATATCGTTGCATTGATGTATGACATTAGTATGTGTGCAACATACTTATTTCTATGGATGTGGAGTTTGTAGTGGTAGGGCAAATAAATAATTTTTGCCGATACTTGTCTTATTTGACCGGGGACTCAAAGAGCTGCACCATTTCTGTATGGACCTTGCTTTGGGCATGGAGTGCATTGTCATGCTGAAACAGGAAAGGGCCTTCCCCAAACTGTTGCCACAAGGTTGGAAACACAGAATCCTCTAGAATGTAATAGCATGCTGTAGCATTAAGATTTTCCTATACTGGAACTAAGGAGCCTGAACTAGGGCTGTTACGGTGACCATATTACCACCACACCGGCGGATCCCATCAGCTTTCTATAGGCTAGGCTTACTATATTTCTCAACTTTCCTAATATTAAGCACATTTTCACTTTACAACAGAATTATAGCCTACCTAGCTGGCATAAAAATAAACCACGGGAATATAATGCTATATAAGGGCATAGGTGACGTATATCCCCCCCCCCCCCCCCTGCCCCCTGCCTCTCTAGACAGGTGCATGATTAAACAAATTTCACACATATATTGCTTAGTACTGTGTATGTAAAGACAAGATTAAATCAAGAATAGTTTGATGGGGGACAATATTAGCCTATCACTTGTGAATGATGTTCAGCTTGTGCAGTAAGGCAAGAAACAGAGCATGCCTTTTTGGGGGAAACGTTTTCAAATCATAATTGCGCACCTCATGTAGCCTAGCCCATATGCCAATATGTTTTGACAAGGTTTGTATCACAACTAAAGTGGCCAAATAACGTATTTAAATGAAGCACATTAAGCTGTTTAACAACCGGTGTAGAGCCTAACTGGTATACATAGGTGGTGCATAAGTTTCAGGTTTGGGGAAGATCATTTTCACCATAAAAATGCACCTTTATAATAAAGCATTACATGCATAATCGCATTTGCGGTCATGTTTGAGAATGGCGTTTTCCTGCTAATTGATTGCATTTTGGAACATTTGCACATAGTCTAGCAATGAGGCTGATGCAACAGATCAGAACTTTTAACTTAAAATGTTCATAAACTATTAGGCTATTTCTTCACATTATAAGCGCAGTGTGTGCATTGCTACGCTTATAATGTGAAGAAATAGCCTAATAGTTTATGAACATTTTAAGTTAAAAGTTCTGATTGCTTTTAAAAGGTTTTTTGATGCTGTCTCAAGGAGAGTGATATGGTGGTTATATACATTTGGGATCTATCACATCCCACAACTGTCCCAGAATATGTTTGGAATATTTCTTTCTCGCACAGAAGGACAAGAGAATAGGTCAACTTTTGTACAATGGGGGACAGTAGATTGACATACGCTGGTGCTATAGCTGTTCATTAGGCCTACTCATCTTGTTGTCTGATGTAAAGTAAATGTGGACAGTTCTTCCAACATCTTCAATATGAGCCTCGGAATTCAATAAGGACGCACGCCGTTGCATCCCTGATGTGTCTGTCTTCACTTGTAGCCTGTGAGAAAGACCTATGTAAGTGAGAGGTACTTCAGAGAACGCAGCCGGGAGAAGGGAATTATAATTATTATATTCAGCCCAAGGGTATAAGGCCACTGGCCGCAAAAGTCATGGACTTTTTTAGGGAGCATTGCGGCCACACAAAGGAGGACCTGTTTATATGTTAGCCGCTCAACAAAGAATAGCCGCATGTGCGCATTCCCTCAAATCATTTGGAGAAAATATCCTTTCTATGTTATTCAGCTATGTTCAATTGTATTCTTCATAAAATAATATAAAATAAGGCCACAGAATTCTAAGCAAATCTTTTCTGCAAAATGAAGATGGCGCCGAAGTACAATTTTGTAAATGTTTTGTAAATTATTTTTTACTTATTGTGTACATAATGTTGCTGCTACCATCTCTTATGATCGAAAATCAATTCTGGACATCAGAAAAGCGATTACTCACCGCGGACTGGAAGAAACTTTTTCCTTTAACGAGTCTGACGAGAAGGATATCCTGCTTTCACTGGAACAGGCCCAGATCAACACCTTTTGCGTGAAGAAAAGACGCCAGAAAAGGGGACGCAGATCGGGGATTCTTCTGAGAAGCCGGAGGCCAGCGAGTAAACTCCCAATGCCGTCTATTGTTCTTGCTAACGTGCAATCATTCGAAAATAAAATTGATGGCCTACTATTAAGATTATCCTACCAACGGGACACTAAAAACTGTAAAATCTTATGTTTCACTGAGACTTGGCTGAACGAAGAAACAGACAATATAGAGCTGGAAGGATTTTCCATGCACAGGCAGAACAGAGATGCTACCTCTGGTAAGATGAAGGGTGGGTGTGTGTGTCTTTTTGTCGATAACAGCTGGTGCGCAATGTCTAATATTAAAGAAGTCACGAGGTACTGCTCTCCTGAGGTAGTGTACCTTATGATAAGCTGTCGACCACACTATCTACCAAGATAGTTCTCATTTGTATTATTCGTAGCCGTCTATTTACCCCCACAAAGTGAAGCTGGCACTAAGACCGTTATCAACCAACTCAATAAGGCCATAAGCAAAGAAGAAAACGCTCACCAAGAAGCGGCACTCCTAGCGTCCGGGGACTTTAATGCAGACCAAACTTAAATCAGTTGTACCAAATTTTTACCAGCAAGTCACATGTGCAACCAGAAGGAAAGAAATCAGAGACCAACTTTACTCTACACACAGAGATGCAGACAAAGCTCTCCCCCGCCCTCCATTTGGCAAATCTGACCACAATTCTATCCTCCTGATTCCTACTTACAAGCAAAAACTAAAGCAGGAAGTACCAGTGACTCGCTCAATACAGAAGTGGTCAGATGATGTGGATGTTACACTACAGGACAGCTTTGCTAGCACAGACTGAAATATGTTCCGGGATTCATCCAATGGCATTGAGGAATACATCACCTCAGTCATCAGCTTCTTCAATAAGTGCATCGATGACGTCATCCCTACGTTGACTGTACGTACATATCCCAAACAGATGCTGTGGATTACAAGGCAACATCCACATCGAGCTAAAGGCTAGAGCTTCCTCTTTCAAGGAGTGGGAGACTAATCCAGACCCTTATAAGGATTAAGATTTAATCATACTACACCGGTTCTGATGCTCATTGGATGGCGCAGGACTACAGAGGGAAACCCAGACGCGAGCTGCCCAGTGACGCGAGCCTATAAGACGAGCTAAATGTCATTTATGCTCTTTTCGAGGCATGCAACACTGAAGCATGCACGAGAGCACCAGCTGTTCTGGATGACTGTGTGATAATGCTATCGGTAGCCGATGTGAACAAAACCTTTAAACAGGTCAACATTCACAAATCCACTGGGCCAGACGGTTTACCAGGACGTGTACTCAAAGCATGCGCGGACCAACTGTCAAGTGTCTTCACTGACATTTTCAACCTCTCCCTGACCGAGTCTGCAATACCTACATGTTTCAAGCAGACCACCATAGTCCCTCTGCCCAAGGAAGCAAGGTAACCTGCCTAAATGATTACCGCCCGGTGGCACTCACGTCGGTAGCTATGAAGTGCTTTGAAAGGCTGGTCATGGCTCACATCAACAGCATCCTCCCAGACACCCTAGACCCACTCCAATTCGCATACCACCACAACAGATCCACAGATGATGCAATCTCAACCGCACTCCACACTGCCCTTTCTTACCTGGACAAAAGGAACACCTATGTGAGAATGATGTTCATCAACTATAGCTCAGCGTTCAACACCATAGTGCCACGGAGCTCATCACAAAACCTTTTCCCCAACAAGAGACTGAAAAGATTTTGGCATGGGCCCCCAGATCCTCAAATGTTTCCTATAGCTGCACCATCGAGAGCATCCTGACCGGTTGCATCACCGCCTGGTATGGCAACTGCTCGGCATCTGACCGTAAGGCACTACAGAGGGTAGTGAGAACGGCCTAGTACATCACTGGGACCAAGCTTCCTGCCATCCAGGACCTATATAATAGGCATTGTCAGAGGAAAGCTAAAAAATTGTTATAGACTGTTTTCTCTGCTACCGCATGGCAAGCGGTACCGGAGCATCAAGTCAAGGATCAAAAGACTCCTCAACAGCTCCTACCCCCTAGCCATTAGACTGTTGAACAATTAATTCATAAAAATCGCCAACGGACAATTTACATTGAGACCCCCCCCCCCCCCCTCTTGTACACGGCTGCTACTCGCTGTTTGTTGTTAACTATGCATAGTCACTTCGCCCCCACCTACATGCACAGATTACCTCAACTAGCCTGTACATTGACTCGTTACCGGTGCCCCCTGTATATAGCCTCAATATTGTTTTTCTGATTGTGTTACTTTTTATTATTACTTTTATTTTAGCCTACTTGGTAAATATTGTATTCTTCAAGAACTGCACTGTTGGTTAAGGGCTTGTAAATAAGCATTTCACGGTAAAGTCTACACTTCGGCGCATGTGGCAAATAAAGTTTGATTTGAACTTCTGTAGTCCACAGCTATGGCATTGCCAGATCAGGGCCTAACATGCTATTCTGTTCTTCTGAAATAGACTACATTTTCTTCATGTTTAGAAACATGTTTCTTTAGACATGTCTAAAATAAATAATGGATTTATTGTGATGGAGTAGGCTATATTAAATAGTTTTTTGGTACTTTTTAAAAGGTGTAGAGCCAGGAGATGCTAAAGGTGTTTATGTTAATTATTGGTCAATTACCATGTGACAGAAGTTATTTTCTTGACAGTCACCAGCTGACAAAATTTTCATGACCACCACAGCCCAAGCCCAAACCATGAAAAACAGCCCCAGACCATTATTCCTCCTCTACAAAACTTTACAGTTGGCACCATCCTACGTGCTTCAACACTCGGCGGTCCCATTCTGTTAGCTTGTGTGGCCTACCACTTAACAGGTGTTATTGCTGCTAGATGTTTCCACTTCACAATAACAGCACTTACAGTTGACTGGGGCAGCTCTGCCAGGGCAGAAATTTGACTAACTGACTTGCTGGAAAGGTGGTGTCCTATGACGGTGCCACGTAGAAGGTCACTGAGCTCTTCAGTGAGGCCATTCTACTGTCAATGTTTGTCTATGGAAATTGCATGGCTGTGTGCTTAATTTGATACACCTGTCAGCAACCGGTGTGGCATGAAATAGCCGAATATACTAATTTGA
Organism: Oncorhynchus kisutch; assembly: GCF_002021735.2. Classification (NCBI taxonomy): domain Eukaryota; kingdom Metazoa; phylum Chordata; class Actinopteri; order Salmoniformes; family Salmonidae; genus Oncorhynchus; species Oncorhynchus kisutch. The sequence goes on along the minus strand of NC_034196.2, from coordinate 15,970,855 downwards.
AGGGGTGTCCACATACCTTTCTATATATAGTGTATCTGTGTTGACTGTGGTAGGGCCTATAGATGTCTGCAAAAAGAACAAGTTGATTTCATTGGCAGGACACAGCTATAGCCTTGTCTACAAAGCACAGATAAATACAAAAAAAATGTGATTATTCTATAATATTGAAATAAATTGCCTTGTATCATTTTTTTATGATCTTCCTGAACAAACTATGAATTCATTTATTTGTGAATGTGTATATTATTAACACTAGAAAGACAGAGAGCATCATAGTGAGTCAAGGCCGGACAAACTTCTCTCTTCGAGGAGAGACCAAGCACTTCCCCAGTGTTTCCACAGATCAAGTATGCAGACATTTGCGCAGTCTTGGATGAACTGGCACATTTTCTGGCTAACGCTCATATTGCCTTATAAATATTCACTTTGGACATGTGTGAATTCCTATCAGAGAATGTGCCTTCTTTTCTGTATATCATGTAGTCATTGTTTAACTGTAGCATATAGTATGTATGTATGTATGTATGTATGTATGTATGTACGTATGTATGTATGTACAGTACCAGTCAAAAGTTTGGACACACCTACTAAAAGTGCTATTTTCAACATTGTAGAAGAGTGAAGACATCACAATGAAATTACACATATGGAATCATGTAGTAACCAAAAATGTGAAACACATCAAAATATATTTGAGATTTGAGATTCTTCGAAGTAGCCACCCTTGATGACAGCTTTGCATACTCTTGGCATTCTCTCAACCAGCTTCATGAGGAAGTCTCCTGAAATGCATTTCAATTAACATGTGCGCCTTGTTAAAAGTGAATTTGTGGAATTTCTTTCCTTCTAAATGCTTCTGAGCCAATCAGTTGTGTTGTGACAAGGTAGGAGTGATATACCGAAGATTATTTGTAAAAGACCAAGTCCATAATACGGCAAGTACAGCTCAAATAAGAGAAACGACAGTCATATCATTACTTTAAGACATGAAGGTCAGTCAATGCAGAACATTTCAATAACTTTTAAAGTTTCTTCAAGTGCAGTCGCAAGAACCATCAAGCACTATTTTGAAACTGGCTCTCATGAGGACAGCCACAGGAAAGGGAAACCCAGAGTTACCTCTGCTGCAAGGATATGTTTATTAGAGTCCCCAGTCCCCAAATGAAATTGTATTAGTCACATGCGCCGAATACAACAGGTGAAGACCTTACAGTGAAATGCTTACTTACGAGCCTCTAACCAACAATGCAGTTTAAAAAAATAAAAAAATAATAATATATATATATATATAACAATAACATTTAGAAATCAAAAACAAATGAAAAAAATACATAAAATACGAATAAAAATGTTAAAGTAACAAGAAATTAAGGAGCAGCAGTAAAATAACAATAGCGAGGCTATATACAGGGGGGTACCGGTACAGAGTCAATGTGCGGGGGCACCGGTTAGTCAAGGTAATTGAGGTATTATGTACATGTAGGTTGAGTTATTAAAGGGACTATGCATAGCTGGTAACAGCAGAGGGTAGCAGTGATGTAAAGGGGGGGGGGGGGGGGGGGGGCTAATACAAATAGTATGGGTAGCCAATGCTTCACATAGTTTAAAAAAACAGACACATCTCAACAGCAACTGTTCTGAGGAGGTTGCGTGAATCAAGCCTTCATGGTCGAATTGCTACCAAGAAACCACGACTAAAGGACAATAAGAAGAAGAGACTTGCTTGGGCCAAGAAACACGATGTGCACGCATGTGCAGCATGTGATGGTGTGGGGGTGCTTTGCTGGTGACACTGTATGTGATTTATTTAGAATTCAAGGCACACTTAACCAGCACTGCTACCACAGCATTCTGCAGTGATAATCCATCCCATCTGGTTTGCGCTTAGTGGGACTATCATTTGTTTTTCAACAGGACAATGACCCAACACGCCTCCAGGCTGTCTAGGGGCTATTTGACCAAGAGAGTGACGGACCAAGAGTGATGGAGTGCTGCATTAGATGACCTGGCCTCCACAATCACCCGACCTCAACCCAACTGAGATGGTTTGGGATGAGTTGGACCACAGAGTGAAGGAAAAGCAGCCAACAAGTGCTTTGCATATGTGAGAACTCCTTCAAGACGGTTGGAAAATCATTCCAGGTGAAGCTGGTTAAGATAATGCCAAGAATGTGCAAAGCTGTCACCAAGGCAAAGGGTGGCTACTTTGAAAAATCTAAAATAAATATTTTGATTTGTTTAACTTTTTTTTTTGGTTACTACATGATTTCATGTGTGTTAATTCATAGTTTTGATGTCTTCACTATTATTCTACAATGTATAATATCCTACAAATATAGAAAAACCCTTGAATAACTTGTGTGTCCAAACTTTTATGTATGTATGTATGTATGTACAGAGAATTTGGAAAGTATTCAGACCCCTTGACATTTTCCACATTTTGTTACATAACAAACTAATTCTAAAATTGATTAAATGAGTACAAAATCCTCATCAATCTACACACAATACCCCATAATGACAAATTGAAAACAGGCTATTAGACATTTTTGCAAGTGTATTAAAAACAGAAAACATAAATACGTTACTTACAGAGCCTGTACTGTGACACTCGAATTTGAGCTCAGGTCCATCCTGTTTCCATTGATCATCCTTGAGATGTTTCTACAACTTCATTGGAGTCAACCTGTGCTAAATTCAATTGATTGGACATGATTTGGAAAGGCACATACAGTTGAAGTCGGAAGTTTACATACACTTAGGTTGGAGTCATTAAAACTAGTTTTTCAACCACTTCAACCACTCCACAAATGTCTTGTTAACAAGCTATAGTTTTGGCGAGTCGGTTAGGACATCTACTTTGTGCATGACACAAGTCATTTTTCCAAAAATTGTTTACAGACAGATTATTTCACTTCTAATTCACTGCATCACAATTCCAGTGGGTCAGAGGTTTACACACACTAAATTGACTAAGCCTTTAAACAGCTTGGAATATTCCAGAAAATTATGTCATGGCTTTAGAAGTTTCTGATAGGCTAATTGACATAATTTGAGTCAATTGGAGTGTAACTATGGATGTATTTCAAGGCCTTCAAACTCACTGTCACTTCGCTTGACATCATGGAAAAAATTGTAAAAATCAGCCAAGACCTCAGAAAATAAATTGTAGACCTCCACAACCCTGGTTCATCCTTGGGAGCAATTTCCAAATACCTGAAGGTACCACCTTCATCTGTACAAACAAATAGTACGCAAGTATAAACACCATGGGACGATGCAGCCGTCATACCACTCAGAAAGGAGACGCGTTCCATCTCCTAGAGATGAACGTACCTTGTTGCGAAAAGTGCAAATCAATCCCAGAACTACTGTAAAGGACCTTGTGAAGATGCTCGATCAAACACGTACAAAAGTATCTGTATCCACAGTAAAACGAGTCCTATATCGACAAAACCTGAAAGGCTGCTCAGCAAGGAAGAAGCCACTGCTCCAAAACCACCATAAAAAAGCCAGACTACGGTTTGCAAATGCAAATAGGGACAAAGATTGTACTTTTTGGAGAAATGTCCTCTGGTCTGATGAAACAAAAATAGAACTGTTCGGCCATAATGACCATTGTTATGTTTGGAGGAAAAAGGGGGAGGCTTGCAAGCTGAAGAATTACCATCCCAACCGTGAAGCACGGGGGTGGCATTATCGTGTTGTGGGGGTGCTTTGCTGCAGGAGGGACTGGTGCACTTCACGAAACAGATGGCATCATGAGAAAGAAATTTATGTGAATATATTGATGCAACATCTCAAGACATCAGTCAGGAGGTTAAGTGAGTGTATGTAAACTTCTGACCCACTGGGAATGTGATTAAAGAAATAAAAGCTTAAATAAATCATTCTCTCTACTATTATTCTGACATTTCACATTCTTAAAATAAATTGGTGATCCCAATAGACCTAAAAAAGGGAATTTTAGGATTAGGATTAAATGTCAGGAATTGTGAAAAACTGAGTTAACATGTATTTGTCTAAGATGTATGTAAACTTCCGACTTCAACTGTACCTGTCTATATAAGGTCCCACAGTTGACAGTGCATGTCAAAGCAAAAACAAAGCCATGAGGTCGAAGGAATTGTCCGTAGAGCTCCGAGACAGGATTGTGTACCAGAAAATGTCTGCAGTATTTAAGGTCGCCAAGAACACATTGACCTCCGTCGTTCTTCGAAGAAGTTTGGAATCACCAAGACTCTTTCTAGAGCTGGCCGCGAGGCCAAACTGATCAATCGGGGGAGAAGGTCCTTGGTCAAGGAAGGTAGCTGTAGAGTTCCTCTGTGGAGATGGGAGAACCATCCATCCATCTCTGCAGCACTCCACCAATCAGGCCTTTACGGTAGTGGCCAGACGGAATTCACTCCTCAGTAAAAGCCACATGACAGCCCACTTGAAGTTTGCCAAAAGACACGTAAAGACTCTCAGACCATGAGAAACAAGATTCTCTGGTCTGATGAAACCAAGATTGAACTATTTGGCCTGACGGTGAAGCATGGTGGTGGCAGCATCATGCTGTGGTGATGTTTTTCAGTAACATGGACTGGGGGACTAATCAGGATCAAGGCAAAGATGAACATACAAAGTACAGAGAGCTCCTTGATGAAAACCTGCTCCAGAACGGGAGCTCAAACTGGGGCAAAGGTTCACCTTCCAACAGGACAACAACCCTAAGCACACAGCCAAGACAACGCAGGAGTGGCTTCGGGACAAGTCTCTGAATGTCCTTGAGTGGCCCAGCCGGAGCCCGGACTTGAACCCAATCTAACATCTCTGGAGAGACCTGAAAATAGCTGTGCACCGACGCTCCCCATCCAATCTGATAGAGCTTGAGAGGATCTACAGAGAGGAATTGGAGAAACTCTCCAAATACAGGTGTGCCAAGCTTGTAGCATCATACCCAAGGAGATTCGAGGCTGTAATCACTGCATAAGGTGCTTCAACAAAGTACTGAGTAAAGGGTCTGAATACTCATGTAAATGTAATATTTCGGTTTTTAATTTTTTATACATGTGCAAACCTGTTTTTGCTTTTTCATTATGGGTTATTGTGTGTAGAATAAGGCTGTAACGTAAACGTAAACAAAATGTGGAAAAAGTCAAGGGGTCTGAGTACTTTCCGAATGTACTGTATGTATCTATGGAGCATAATGTATTTACAGTTTTAGTCACATGTTTTCAAATACTGGTGACAAATAATGCATTCGGATTATTGCATAAATTGTAATGGACACCTATGATGTGTGTAAAATGATTTTTTGAATGTTGTACTGATTATAATGGGCTAATGCTAAACTACTTGACAGCTATGTGTGGTGCCATGTTTGTTTACATTATACAATGCATTCTGGGTGTCTGTCAGACCAAAGATGATTTAAGGAGGTGAAGGAATGGTTCACTCATCTTACAAGTAAACTACCCGGAAGTGAATGAAGGGACGTGAATGATCGTAGACGTGAATGATCATCTCCTCTTATTATCTTTGGTTGACGCGAAAAAACAAACAAACGGCGTCGGATTACTTTCGCTTTCTAGAAGGTGTTTTACTCAATTATTTAGATCAATGGTGAGCTCACCCGTGATGTGATGAATTATAAATAGCAATTGCTATTAGCTAATTCATATTGTGGTTTCTGTCGGCCGAGAGTTATCTAAACATAAAGGCTTGTGTTACATCAATCTTTCCTCAGTTAGCACTAGGACTAATTTAGCCTTCATTTTCGATTTTGGATGATTGTGTATGCTATCGCTACTTCTGTGAATGTATGAACTTTGCATCCAAAAATAAACTGGTCACATTCAGGACATAACTTTGTAAGGACTGTTTTCGTGCAAAATGTTTTTGTGAAAAAAACAGTGTGGCTAGCTCATATGCTGACTGTTGCATCGATCGAAACTAGACATTCTAAATAAGCGTTCTAATCACACCAGTTTGAGAGTACGCTGCAGGGACCACTATAGCATGATCACACCCATTTGTTGGTAAGTGTGAAAAGGTTCAATGTTAAATTACTCTGACCTCTTCACTGGACGTGATACCTTGTCCTGGACCTGCTGTTTTCGACTCTCTCTCTCTACCGCACCTGCTGTCTCTAACTCTGAATGCTCAGCTATGAAAAGCCAACTGACATTTACTCCTGAGGTGCTGACCTGTTGCACCCTCTACAACCACTGTGATTATTATTATTTGACCCTGCTGGTCATCTTTAAACGTTTGAACATCTTGGCCATGTACTGTTATAATCTCCACCCGGCACAGCCAGAAGAGGACATGCCACCCCTCAGAGCCTGGTTCCTCTCTAAGTTTCTTCCTAGGTTCTTTCAATGGAGTTTTTTTCTAGCCACCGTGCTTCTACATCTGTGTTTTTTGCTGTTTGGGGTTTTAGGCTGGGTTTCTGTACAGCACTTTGTGACATCGGCTGATGTCAAAAGGGCTTTATAAATAAATGTGATTGATTGATCGATTAAAGTCATGTCCCCCTCGTCCTTAACTTTTCCTAAATAAGTTTATATAACACACTGTCCTTAATTTTAATATCACAAATCGATAACCAGTTTTAGGACATTTCATTTTTTGAATGCTTTTCCCCGGCCTGCTCCACTCCTTCTCTGAGAGTTGAGTTTGGCATGCCCAGTTGATAATCACCCCGATAATTGCCTCAAAACTGAACCTAAACTATACTGAAACTAATTGCACATATAACAACCACAGATTCAATAAATGAAGTATAGTATGATGGGGAGAATGGGTGAGTTCATGGGAGAGGGAAAGCGAACGACGCGTAACTATGTAATCGGCCATTGTGAATGAAGAACAGGGTGGGGCATTCTATTGTAATTATAATCTCAAAACTGTGTACCCTATATCAGTCCACTGAATCCAAGCAGTCTTATTAGTCCACTCTAGGCCGACTTGGAGTAGAGAGCGTGTGTAATTTACAATGACAAGACCAAAACGAATGGATGCACATGCAGCCTTAGCGTTGCTACAAGATCTGAATGAAAATGACTCAGACGGCAGGGAAGAAATGGATCATGACATCTCTGATGATGATTATTCTAATTCATGCTGAACGGCATTCCATATCTGGGAAAGAATCCATATCGGGCAGCAGGTAAACGAGTGGCGGATGTTTTGGATCAGATGCCGCTGGCCTGTTGCTGTGTTCTACAACATGCTTGACTTGGCAGTTATCAAAGCAAACATGTTGTTTAAGCAGTGAATGAACAATTATTATTCTTATTTTGATATTGTTTTTAAGGATCCCCATTAGCTGCGACCAAGGCAGCAGCTAGTCTTCCTGGGGTTCTTAGGCAGTTATATACAATTAAAAATATCACAACATTACATTTCAGAACACTTTTCGCAACACATTAAGTGTGTTTCCTCAGGCCACTACTTTACTATCACATATCTACAATACAAAATCTATGTGTACGTGTGTGTAGAGTGCATGTCTTCTCGTGCGTATGTGTGTCTGTGCCTGCGTGTGTGTCTCTTAGCTGTCCCCACTGTCCCCACTGTTCCATAAGGTGTATTTTTATCAGTTTTTTAAATCTGATTCTACTGCTTGCATTTTCCATGGCTACATGGAACTAGGAATAGTTCCATGTAGCCATGGCTCAATGTAGCACTGTGCGCCTCCCATTGTCTGTTCTGGTGGCATGTCTTGTGGGGTATGCATGTGTGTCTGAGCTGTGTGCTAGCAGTTTAAACAGACACCTCGGTGCATTCAGCATGTCAACACTTCTAACAAAAACAAGTAGTTGGTGAAGTCAATCTTTCCTCCACTTTGAGCCATGAGACATTTACATGCATATTATTCGCGTACATTTAAGGGCCAGCCCACTGCCCTGTTCTGGGCCAATTGTAATTTTCCAAGGTCCCTCTTTGTGGCACCTGACCACACGACTCAACTCAATAGTACAGGTGTGACAAAACTAGAGCCTGTAGGACCTGCCTTGTTGATAGTGTTGTTAAAAAGGCAGAACAGTGCTTTATTATGGACAACCTTGTCCCCATTTTAGCTACTGTTGTATCAACATGTTTGGACCATGACAATTTACAATCCAGGGTTACTCCAAGCAGTTTAGTCACCTCAACTTGCTCCATTTCCACATGATTTATTACAAGATTTAGTTGAGGATTAGGGTTTAGTGAATGATTTGTCCCAAATACAATGCATTTAGTTCTTTAAATATTTAGGACTAACTTATTCCTTGCCACCCATTCTGAAACTAACTGCAGCTCTTTGTGTTGCAGTGATTTCACTCGCTGTAGTAGCTGATGTGTATACTGTTGAGTCACCCGCATACATATTCACACTAAACAACACCATGAGCAGGAGAGACTTCATCATGAGTCAGGCGCACGGGCTATGTGAGAGACATTACTGTATGAGGGCCAAGGCAGCAGCAAAGATTTCACGCGAGCCATTGCACAAGAAGGAGATACTGCAAGATGGTCAGGTGCACTTGGAAGAGAACCCACGGCACCTGTTTCAGCTGCAAGCAACTTGCTTGTGGGAAGTGTTGCAATCAAGTGAAGAAGATTTGTGGTGACTTTTAGGACAACGGATAACAGCTAAATGAGATCCAACTGTTGTGTGAAGACGCACACCATACTGTAAGCTCGAGCGAGGCCACAAATAATGTGTCCAGTAACTGAAAATAATATACTATTTTTAACCGCTGTCATATCAACACTTGTATTCATTATGTGCTGATTTTCGCTATTCAACTGATGTTTAGGCTACTGATTGTTTGTGATATTTTCCTCATTGACTGTGTGTTTGAGTATTTAAAAAATAGGTGTTTCAACACACATGCTTTCGGTTTGAAAGTTGTAACAAAGGCACTCCACAAATAAAATAAACTTTACACTTGAAATTATGTTTTTAGTATTCATGCCACTTGACTTTTTCCACATTTTGTTGGGTCAGCCTGAACTTAAAATTGAATACATGAGATATTGTGTCACTGATCTACACATCAAAAATTTATTAAAAATGAAAAGCTGAAATGTCTTGAGTAAATAAGTATTCAACCCCTTTGTTATGGAAAGCCTAAATAAGTTCAAGAATAAAACTGTGCTTAACAAGTCACATAATAATAAGTTGCATGGACAATAATAGCGTTTAAAAATGTTTTATGACTACCACATCTCTGTACCCCACACATACAATTATCTGTAAGGTCCCTTAGTTGAGCAATGAACCTCAAGCACAGATTCAACCACAAAGACCAGGGAGGAAGCCTCATGGACATAGACTTGGCGCTCCGGAACTGTTTTCCATGCGGAAGCAGAGAGAACAGTCCATGACTATGGTGTCTGGACAATGTCTAGGGTCTTCCTCTGACACCGCCTGGTATAGAGGTCCTGGATGGCAGGAAGCTTGGCCCCGGTGATGTACTGAGCCATACGCACAACCCTCTGTAGTGCCTGCGGTCGGAGGCTGAGAAGTTGCCATACCAGGCAGTGATGCAACCCGTCAGGTTGCTCTCGATGGTGCAGCTGTAAAACCTTTTGAGGATCTGCCAAATATTTTCAGTCTCCTGAGGGGGAATAGGTTTTGTTGTGCCCTCTTCACGACACCATGTCGTGACACCACACCATGGCTTGGTGTGTTTGGACCATCTTAGTTTGTTGGTGATGTGGACACCAAGGAATTGAAGCTCTCAACCTGCTCCACAACAAACCCGCCAATGAGAATGGGGGCGTGCTCGGTCCTCCTTTTCCTGTAGTCCACAATCATCTTCTTTGTCTTGATCATGTTGAGGGAGAGGTTGTTGTCCTTGCACCACACAGTCAGGTCTCTGACCTCGTCCTTATAGGTTGTCTCATCGTTGTCGGTGATCAGGCCTACCACTGTTGTGTCAACAGTAAACTTAATGATGGTATTGGAGTCGTGTCTGGCCGTGCAGTCATGAGTGAACAGGGAGTACAGGAGGGGACTGAGCACGCACCCCGTGTTGAGGGTCAGCGTGGCGGATGAGTTGTTACCTACCCTTACCACCTGGGGGCGGCCAGTCCGGAAGTCCAGGATCCATTTGCAGAGGAAGGTGTTTAGTCCCTTAGCTTAGTGATGAGCTTTGAGGGTACTATGGCGTTGAACGCTGAGCTGTAGTCAATGGATAGCATTCTCACATAGGTGTTATTTTTGTCCAGGTGTGAAAGGGCAGTGTGGAGTGAAATATAGATTGCATCATCTGTGGATCTGTTGGTGCAAACTGTATGCAAACTGGAGTGGGAATAGGGTTTCTGGGATAATGGTGATGATGTGAGGCATGACCAGCCTTTCAAAGCATTTCTTGGCTACAGACTTGAGCGCTACAGGTTGGTAGTCATTTAGGCAGGTTACCTTAGAGTTCTTGGCACAGGGACTATGGTGGTATGCTTGAAACATGTTGGTATTACAGACTCAGACAGGGAGAGGTTGAAAATGTCAGTGAAGACACTTGCCAGTTGGTCAGTGGATGCTCGGGGTACACGTCCTGGTATTCCATCTGGCCCTGTTGCCTTGTGAATGTTGACCTGTTTAAAGATCTTACTCACATCGGCTGTGGAGAGCATGATCACACAGTCATCCTGAACAGCTGACGCTCTCATGCACGTTTCAGTGTTACTTGTCTCGAAGCGAGTATAGAAGTAATTTAGCTTGTCTGTTAGGCTCGTGGCACTGGGCAGCTCTCGGCTGTGCTTCCCTTTGTAGTCTGAAATAGTTTGCAAGCCCTGTCACATCCGACGAGCATCGGAGCTGGTGTAGTACGATTCGATCTTAGTCCTGTATTGACACTTCCTGTTTGATGGTTCGTCGGAGGGCATAGTGAGATTTCTTATAAGCTTCCGGGTTAGAGTCCCGCTCCTTGAAAGTGGCAGCTCTACCCTTTAGCTCAGTGTGAATGCTGCCTGTAATCCATGGCTAATGGTTGGGGTATGTACGTACAGTCACTGTTGGGACGACGTACTTGATACACTTATCGATAACGCCAGTGACTGATGTGGTGTACTTCCGGATTGGATTTTTCTCAGGCTTTCGCCTGCAATATCAGTTCTGTTATACTCACAGACAATATTTTTACAGTTTTGGAAACTTTAGAGTGTTTTCTATGCTAAGCTGTCAATTATATGCATATTCTAGCATCTTGTCCTGACAAAATATCCCGTTTACTTTGGGTACGTTATTTTTCCAAAAATGTAAATACTGCCCCCTAGTCACAACAGGTTATTAAATTAAGAGCCTGCGCCATATCCCTTTGAGCATGGTGCAGTTATTAAATACACTTTGGATGGTTTATCAATACACCCAGTAACTACAACGATACAGGCACCCTTCATAACTTAGTTACCGGAGAGGAAGGAAACCATTCAGGGATATCACCTTGAGGGCAATGGTGATTTTAAACAGTTACATTGTTCTAATGGCTATGATAGGAGATAACTGAAGATGGATCAACAACATTGTAGTTACTCCACAATACTACCATAAATAAAAAAAGAAAGAAGCCTGTACAGAATAAAAATATTTCAAAACATGCATCCTGTTTGCAATAAGTCAATAAGTAAAACTGCAAAATAAAATAGCAAATAAATTAACCTTTTGTCCTGAATACAAACCATTATGTTTGTACAACTCTTCATATTTTCAATATATATTTATTTCTTCCACTTTGACATGACTATTTTGTGTAGATTGTTAAATCCATTTTAATCCCACTTTGTAACACAACAACATATGGACAAAGTAAAGGAGTGTGAATACTTTCTGATGGCACTCACTGTATTCTACAGCAACATAAAATTATGAAACTGTTATCATGCTCTTTCAAATATTTACATTTCGTATTCAAATTTTGCTTTACACCGACATAAACACAACCAAATTACATTGGCACAAAGGATTTATTAGACTGGTGGTGGCTATTAGTACTCATATTCTACTGTAAACATGGCTACTGGTACCCCTATTCTATTGTAAAAATGCATACGGTCATGAAGCTTTGAGGATAAAATGCTCAGGAATTTGTGTATTTTATGATATTTGTCTGAAAGTACTGCTAGAGTGTAAAATACACATATTTAGGAAAAGTCATGGACAAGTGGGTTCGAGGTTTTTATTGAAATTAAGTTGTTAAAATTACAAAATTAAAAACGGACCGTCTTAACGGTTTTATTGTTCACTAAGGCAGTGAGCATGGGGTCAAGGGAGCAGGTTGTGGTTTTAGATTTAGAAAATTGTGAATTGATGATGGTTTTAGGGAGATGACATTGTATGTTCTCAGGTGGCGAGTCAGACAGTCCTGGGGGGGTGAAGGGGTCAGATGAAGGATAAGACTTTTGCAGCTGTTGGTAGATACAGTAGCCTCCACTTTGTTTTGAAAGGAGGCCAGAAAACGGTCACAGATGTCACTGTCTGTCTATGTGAGTCTTTCATAGGACTGTGGCGGTCATGAAATGTTGTTAGCCAGTGATTGTCAAGCAAATAACTGCCGGTCTCACAGTAATTGACTGTTAATTAACATAAACACATTTAGCATCTCCTGTCTTCCACGCATAGCCTACATGTCACTGATGCAGACCTTTGGAACATCTACATTTTAATGAGTCTAATAAATCCATGTAATATAGCTGACACCATCACAATAAATCTATTATTTATTTTAAAACAGGTCTAAAGAAACATGATATGAAGAAAATGTAGTATTTTTCAGAAGAACAGAATAGCATATATCGCTTTGTCATTATGTTAGGCCCTGATCTGGCTATGCCATATGGCTGTGGGCTACAATAGTTAATTTAGCAGACAAGATTTGCTTAGAATTCTGTGTCATTATTTTATAGTACTTTATAGTATGAAGAATTACAATTGAACAGAGCTGAATAAAATAGAAAGGATATTTCCTCTAAACAATTTGAGGGAGTGCTCACAAACTATTCTCTGTTTAGCGGTTAACAAAGAAACAGGTAATCATATATGCTTAGAGTTATTTATCCTACTTTAGTTGAGATACAAATGTTGGGCTATATGTTTTGATTCTTAATATATTCTAAGGCTGCATGATGCGACTCTAATGATGATTTGAAAAAAGTTGCATGAAAGCCATGAGCTCTGCTTTGTTTCTGGCGCAGGCTGTACACACTTCATCAGTCTCTCATTCACAATTTTACAAGCACTTGATAATGCCTTGAATTTCCTGGCTGATATACCCTTTGTGTGGCCATAATCCCTCTAAAAAAATCCATGTATTTTGTGGCCAGAGGCTGTTATACCCTTGGGCTGAACATAACAATTATAATTCCCTTCTCCCCGCTGCATGCCAAAGCACCTCTCACTCACATGGCTCTCAGTCTCATAGGCTACAAGTGAAGACAGACACATCGGGGACACAACTGCGCGCATCCTTATACAATTCCGAGGCGCATATTGAAGACGTTGGAAGAACTGTCCACATTTATTTTCATCAGCCAACAAGATGAGTAGGCCTATCGAACAGAAAAAAGCACTAGCCTATGTCAATCTACTATCCCACATAGTACAAAAGTTGACCTTTCTATTTGCTGCAAGAAATATATATTCCAAACATACTGTAGTCCGGGACAATTGTGGGATGCGATAGATCACAAATTTATACAACCACTAGCATCAAAACAACTTTTAAAAGCAATAAGGCTGATGCAACAGGTCGGAACATTTTGTTATTTTTTAATATAAATTTTTACCTTTATTTAACTAGGCAAGTCAGTTAAGAACAAATTCTTATTTTCAATGACGGCCTAGGAACAGTGGGTTAACTGCCTGTTCAAGGGCAGATTTGTACCTTGTCAGCTCGGGGATTCGAACTTGCAACCTTTCGGTTACTAATCCAACACTCTAACCACTAGGCTACCTTGCCGCCCCTGAAAATCAGTTAGGTTCTACACCCGTTGTAAAGCGGATTAATGTGCTTCATTTTAAGACGTTATTTATCCACTTTAGTTGTGATACAAACCTTAACAAAACATATAGGCCTATGGGCTAGGCTACATGAGTGCGACTATGATTTGAAAAAGATAAAAGAAATGGGCATCGTTGTGATAATATATAATTCACAAGTGATAGGCTAATAGTGTCACCCATCAGACTATTCTTGATTTAATCTTGTCTTTACATATACTAAATCATATATATATGTGAAATTTGTTTTGATTTAGAATGAACCATTATCATGCACCTGTGTCAAAACAGGTTCATTGGGGAAAAAAATACATGTCATCTATGCACTTAAATAGCGAATGGAGGATGCTTTTCCCTGTAGTTTATTGTCATGCCAACCAGGTATACTGCTGTTTTAAAGAGAAGCAATGTGCTTAATATTAGGATGGTTGAAAAATAAATATATAGGCCTAGCATATAGAAAGCTGATACGATCCTCCTCTTCTTAATAGGGGCCATCAGTGTTTTCTCAAGCAATTGCATTGCCTATAGAAATGTTGCGCAACATGAGCTCATGGGCTCTCATGGAGTGTTTGATTCAATTTTCGAACATTTGCATTAATCAGAGTGATTAGAGGGACAACAGAGTGCTGCATACCAGATAGTTAGCAAGTTTTGTAGGCTACTTAATGACCATCAGCAGCATCAGAGCTTGGCGAAGCCTAATTACCATGACTAACAGGTCACATGGAATTTGACTGTCATCATGACTCGTGACTGCCGGTGTGGCGGTAATACGGTCACCGTAACAGCCCTAGTCTTTCACCAATTTACCTATTGCAGCTTTATCACCAACGTTTTTGTCTTTAATGCAATGTATTGACTTCTGCGTCAAATCTATTGATGCAAACCTATACATCAATATCCTTAATGCAAAGCTTTTGCATTGAATGCAATGTATTAACTTCTATGCATCCAAAATCCAGTCTGTGGAAGTGGGAAAGAGGAGAGAGAGTAGGAGGGAGGGAGGGAGGGAGGTAGAAATAATAGTGGGGGGAGATAGAGAAGAAAGGGAGATAAAGGGGGATAGAGAAAGAGAAGAGAGAGGAAAAAAATTAATAGAATTGAGAGAGAGGTATTGAGACAGAGAGAGGGAGGAGGGAGAGAGCGAGCGGGAAGGGAGAGAGAGAGCGAGAGGGGAGGTAGAGAGGGGAACGGGCGGAGGTGGTGAAAGAAGGGGGAGGGAGAGAGATAGAAGATAGTGAGAGGGTGGAAGAGAGAGGGGGTGAGGGTGGAGGAGGTGAAGGATGGTTGATGCTAATCTTTTCCCATTTACTGCAACGTATTGACATAAACGTCAATTGGTTGATGCACTTCTTTTCCCATTTACTTTGATGTATTGACATACATCAATTAGTTGATGCATTATGTTGTGATGTTTTTTAGAAAAAATGTCAGAATGGCCTTTTTCTATGATATCATGTTGCACAGTAATTCAATTAAAATGCCTCTCTCATTAACAACACAACAACTATTTAAACAAAGGAAGAAAGATTGAAGTGTACTGTAAAAAATATTTTCAAACATTTCAAAATAAGTGAGGTTTTAATGCCAAAGAATATGGGGAGAGTAGTGAAAAACAAAAACAATATGATACAAGATAACAAGACATTAGAGGCTACTCTGACTAGTTGGTGTATTTCGAAACTGTTAGTATAATTTAATTATGCCAATGTGCTTTCATCAATTGAAAGCCCTTAATCTATTTTATGAGAATTTGTAAGATTCCTTGTTTGCATAAAATAGACGCAGACCAGTCTTTAAATAATAGGTAATAGAATTTATTCTCGGAGCGCGCTACCACTCGAACACATTGCATCAGTTTAAATACAGATCATGACGTCATTTCACTGCCTTAACCCGAACCCCCTCCTGTCGACCGGGACAAAGTAAAGTGAAAAGTTCATTCTAACTTACTAGCACACTCCCAGATAACCTTTGACCCCTCAACATTATCGATCACCACTGAACTGACAGTTTTAATTAACAGAAACCCTAGAAATGCACTCACTGCCTTATCTAAAAAACCCAGAGCTACGTTTCAGTTGGGTCAACCATAGGCTAACGACCTTATGTGTTTACACAGTCCACAACCCATTTGTTCCTGCCCAGTTGGAATGGTTTTATTACTCCTTTCTCCAGTCCCACAATTCCTTCTTATGAACTCATATTGTTAATCAGATATAATATAACAGAGTATAAGTTTACTTACAGTTCCATTTAAAATGATTTGTTCAGTCATATTAATCAGAATTTCCTAACAGAAACAGCCCCCTCTATTCTACCAGGAATTAGGAGTCTTTGGTTTTGTAAGAATTCTCTTTGAAATGTGTTACCTAGTCATATAAGACACACAGTGGGTATTACAACATAGACATATATGCACAGCTTGAAAGAGATTATTGGTGTGATTTTGTGTGTCACTGGGCAGGGTTATGAACTTGATATAACAACGGAGTCTACATTATTTACCGGAGTCATAAGAGGTTGACATAATAAGGGAAAACGGGAGCCCACCATAAATAATGCAGTCATATATCTCTTTGACTATGCCAATGGTAGAATACCTGCCAATACAAAAAAAACTCTCTCCTATCTACAAATTCTCATCCTTACACAGTATGCCTATGTGTGAGTAAAAATGGATTGAACTTTTGAACTTCAAGAGGGACGGTGACTAACTAGTAAGTAGGATTTAGTGAAACATTTTTCATTCGGTGGATTAAATCGTTTCTGTCTGTCAGAAGAAAGATAGCGTGAGGAGCAGGCATGGGGGTTCTGTTTGCAGTGGTCACCCACACGTTGATCGCGATCGACTGGCCAATCTCCAAAGCATACCTAGTTGATCACCAAACATTTCTGTAAGAAAGTCATAATTCCCTACATCTCGATAATAAGAGTTGCAGTGCAAAGATAAAGGCAAGACAAGTGTTTTACTTTGAAGCCTGACGGTTGATTAGATTTTTTTTTTTTTAAGCAGTTGTGTGTACTGTTCACGTGAACGGGGCATGTTGAATCCCAACGAATTAACCCTGGATGCTCGCGTTGCAAAAAGCAAAGAAGAAAAAAGAGTAGTGAGGAGCTGAAGAACTGGAAAAGCCTCCCGCTTCATTTAAGTCTCATGTATCGGAGTATATATATGATGACGGAAGAAGGGTGGTGGAAAACACCATTACGGTGAATAGGCATTGTGCCAGAAGAAAGCCGTATGATCATGGAAATACATTGAGCATGGCCACACATTTAAAGCGTCATCACCCTGGTGTGTCAGTGACGGGAGCCAACTCAGCCAAGAGACAACAACTTCTCACCGCGGCATTTAAGCCCTTTGCTGCAGAATCAGACCGGGCTGAAGCCATCACCAAATCTATTGGGATGTTTATCGTTGCAGACATGAGGCCATACTCTGTTGTGGAAAACAAAGCGTTTAGAAATATGGTGAAAGTGCTTGAGCCACGCTACGAAATCCCCTCGCGTCCCCCACCTCAGTATGAAGATCGTGCCAGATCTTTATGAACAGGAAAATATCCAAATTGTCGACAAATTATCCAAGGCATCCTCTGTTGCCCTCACCAAGGCAACGGAAAGCTACGTGACTGTGACTGCTCACTACACCACAGAGGAGTGGGATATGTGAAGTCCGGTGCTACAGACACACTCCCTCTATGAGAGTCACAAATCTGGCGCAAGTACTGCTAGGAGCAGTAGCAGAGTGGAAGCTAGAGAGGCCCAATTGAGACATTTCTATGACCACAGATAATGCCAAGAACCAAGTAAATGCAGTGATAGAAGCTGGACTGGGGCCACAGTCCAGAACATATTTAGCATCCCAAAGGGGAATCTCAGTGAACCAGATGGACCGCCTCCTTGGGAGGATCAGGAAGGTGGTTTCCTTTTTTCAACGACACACAACAGCCGCTCATGTGCTTAAGACCAAGCAAGAAATTATACAGCTACCGACCCACGATGTCATAACAAGATGGAACTCCACTTATGACATGTTGGAGAGCTATCTTGAGCATCAGGCAGCTGTATACTCTGCCCTGACAGACAAGACCCTGAAAAAACATAGACATTATCACGTGAAAGTGTCAGAGGAGGTCCTCCAGGTGCTCAAACCCCTCAAAACGGTTACAACCCTATTGAGCACTGAAACTGCACCGTCTGTGTCCATGATCCTACCTCTGAAAACAAGGATTCATGGTCCCAAGTGAGGAAGACAGCACCATCACTAGAGATGTCAAGGCTGCCATTAGAGAGGATCTGAACCCCAGATACCCCCCCCCTAATGTACAGGACTACCTTCATAGCTCTACTTCACTGGATCCAAGGTTCAAGTCCCTGTCTCACCTAAACCCTGCCTTACACCGGAGGACATACAGTGATCTCACCACTGAGATTGTGGCCACTAAAGAGGTAAACAAATGTAAATATGAGTGAATTACTTAATAAATATAGTGCAGTCTAATCTTAATCTATGCTATTGCTATTAGAATCATCCATTTTTCATTTGGAATAATAATGGCTTTTATTAAAATGTTATTTCCACAAATACAGTTCTATGAAATATGAAAATAAATAATTAGTTTGTTTAATAGTAATTTTTTATGCAGGGTCAAGCCACAGAGCCGACAGGAGAAGATTCAGAGGCATCTCCTCCACAACATAATTTGGCCAAGAAGAAGCTTTTCGGGGAGACCTTTGTGAGCAAAGACACAGGCAAGACGTTTGCCAACACCATCAAAAGAGGAGGTGTCATCCTACAAGGCAGCAAGTGTCATTGCAGTGGATGGTGATCCACTGGCATGGTGGGAAAGCAATGAGTGTAAATACCCTCACATTGCCATGATGACAAGATGCTACCTGGCTGTGCCAGGCACTTCAGTTCCTAGCGAGAGGGTGTTCTCCACGGCAGGGGACATAGCGACCTACCCTCTCCCCAGACAATGTAGACATCCTCATCTTTTTGAAAAATAATTTGAAGTTATAAGCTCAGGTCTGCTTTGCTTTCTTTAAAAAATAAACTTTTGTTTGATGTGGACACAGGCTATTTTTTCATTCACTATTGTTCAAAGGAAGAAGGTATCATGCCTCATATTGCACTTTAATTTAGCAATTGAGTATTTAATATTTTATTATAAGATTTTATTTCAACATTGAAAAGTTCCTTGCTTTAAGTGTTCTTTAAGTAATAAATGGAAAGCAAATTTATATTTGTCTCCCTTTTTTTTGTTGCGGATCCGAAAAGATGATCTGACTCAAAACCGCGATCCAATCCGTGAGTTTTGTGATCCGTTACACCACTCGTCTGAAGGTATAACTCCACCTACCCGGCAGGTCCAGTGCATCTATAGGCCTACCACTGGCAAATCAGATAGCTCAGATTCTTGTGTCTGCACAGTTTCTTCTGTAAAAAGAAGCCTTGAACGTACAGGTAAAGTTGATACTGTGAGATTATTTAACTTTTAAAGCCACGACCAGAGAGACTCAACGAATACAGCAAAGAGCTGCTGTTTTTAAGAGTGAGGTCACATTTAAATTGTTATTCAGGATTGTCAACAATTTGTTCCACGCTTTTATAAGCCACTCACGCTACAACCAGCAGTGCATCTGCAATGAATGACTATGGCAAAGTGTTACGATAAGCTTGCGTTGTTATTATTAGCGGTTTGCTGCTTTTTTCATATTGAGGAATATTTCACTTTCTCTGGTCATAGCAGTTAACAACATGAATTGGCGCATGAGGCAGAAATAATGCAGCACAACTTGAGTTTTGCTATCAGCTGGAAGACTGTATCCCCTTTTCTCAGTGGCGGGATGGTATACTCACTCAGCTGTGCCACACAAGTAATGCAACAAATGATCTATTACCAGTATGATCATATACCACTTTTTTTTTAAATGGTCTGGCAGGAAGAAAGAAGCTTAATTACAGTCCATTAGGGACAGACCTCACACGGACAGACTTTGCCTCTCTGAATCATCTCTTCTCTCTAGAATCAACTGACCTGAGGTGAAACACTCACATATAAAATACATCTATTTTACTTTTTGGCTAGGTGACATGAGGACGCAAATCATAAAGATAGAGATGCAACATTCTCTATATCGCAGACAGCTACATTCTTGGAGCTTTAAAAAGGGACATTCATGTTACTTCTAAACATCTGTTATTCATGTCACGTCTACTATTAGTAAATGCATTGTCAATTTACTCTACAGAACCTGTGTACACGCACACATAATCCCAGCTGGCAGAGGCACACATAGGGGATGGGGCCGGGAGACTAGTGTGACCATGGTTACTCACCGTCTTTGCATGCGAACTGTATGCACTCGACTCATCTGTACATAAAAGCTCACCTCTCTCCAGGGACAAGGACATAGGCAGCAGAATCAAATCACTCTGCATTTGATCTGATGGGGAGAAAGTTCCTGGCATACAGATTGAGTTTCTGCTCTGTTCATGCCTCCCAATGGGATGTGAACAAACTGTTGGGCTAGGGACATGCAAAGAATAACAGGGAAAAACAGAACTGACACCCACGGATGATGACTGTCATATTTACCCTCCTGTCTGCTGGCATGAGAAACGAGGAACTGTGCTCTCCCTGGGGCCCTACACCACGATGGGATGAGGAAGCCATCAGGAAGGCTAGGTGGTTACATAACGGCAGCAACGCCAGTACCCCCACAGCATTTGACTGATAGCAGTAATGCTGTCAAAGAGTGGGCCCATGCCATGTTGAAGACATGAGCTAACACTATGGGGGAGTAAGCATGAGAAGTGAGTACGTGTGTGTATGAAGTGATGAGAAGGTGTGGAGACAGTTCATCAGTCCGCACAAATCCAAAAGGACTCGAGAGAATACATGCATACAATCTACGTTGACAATTCTCCTTCCCTATTGGCAAAGGTTACAGTGATTACTGGAGCTAGTGTGGTTTGGTTTCAATAGCTTACTGTACACGCAGTGTCAAATATGTCGTATGTTGATTCGAGTGATTTACATCTCAATGTTATTTAAACATTGTGATCCGTCTCCTGTTTCCTTTTGTTTGTTTTTTACAACCTGTTCAAATAATTGTTACCAAAACGGATGTAAAATCCAGAGCGGTCTAGTTGGTTAGTAGAGCAATAGAAAAATAAACCTGATATACAATTAACTTATTTTCACCTCGTTTTGCTGGATGTAGGCTAATGTGCTTGGTCTGCAATCCTCTGATTAAGCTTATCCTCAGCTTATAAAGATGTCAGCAAAAGCTCATTTTAATAGCATAGAGCTGTTTAATTCATTACCAAATGTAAACTTAACTATAGAGTGAAAAGGGAAAGGAGCTGGAGGAACATTTCTAGGTTTATTTTACACAACTAATTACGCAATAAATTCAAAGCCCCCATGGGAAACACACTAGAATATAAAAGTGTTTAAAACTACAGCACGTGATTTTCCCCTAACATGGTGCAACATACTTAAAAAATATTACCAAGGAACCACTCTTTTGCTTATGTCAACAGAACTGGCTCAGACGTTCAGGCAACACACTGAGCCATACTGAGTAAGGAATAGAATAGACGCGGGCCAGATAAAACAGCAGGAAAAGACAGTCATCAGCTGATTGCTTTCCTCACTATTCCAGTTCTGAAACAACCTGCTGTAATAGAAAGCAGACACAAAGAAAGTAAAAGAATACCTCACAAACCTCTAGCCTTATGTTGATAGGAACCACATGGGGGTTTTTAATGGTCTGGATGAATAACCCAAAAGTTGATATCCTATTAGATATACTGTTTATCCCAGAACTCACCGTATACTGTGGCTTGAATAAACCCAGACAGTGACAACTAACACAAAGTAACAATGTCCCAGCAGCAGCAGTGAGACAACTGTGGTAATAAACATCAATGATCTATCCCTGTCACTCTGCCATGGTAGTGATGTTGAGACAAACACTCAGGTGCACCGTGCAACCTGATTTAACAGGCAGCACAAACCCTTCTAGTACACACGTCTGTCAGGTCTGTCTCGCTGTCTGTCTGTCAGGGCATCCATTCACGTCTCTTATCTCCTCGCAGAAGGATGGCGTTTCAATGTCACCAGACGCCCCCCTCCTGAGTCCCAGCTGTCAAGCCCCCTTGTCATTACATCCCCCGGTCCCCTCCCTCCATTTTGTTCTGTCAGGGTGG
Organism: Oncorhynchus kisutch; assembly: GCF_002021735.2. Classification (NCBI taxonomy): domain Eukaryota; kingdom Metazoa; phylum Chordata; class Actinopteri; order Salmoniformes; family Salmonidae; genus Oncorhynchus; species Oncorhynchus kisutch. The sequence continues at coordinate 15,948,653 of NC_034196.2, read as the reverse complement.
ATGAGGTCTGACTACAGGTGACAGCTCGGGGTGCTCCTGGGAATATCAAGCAGCTGGAATACAGCAGGAGGCCACGTTAGGGAGGAAGGGGAAATCAACAAGCACACAATCTGACTAAACCATGCCGGGGCCTCCCGAGTGGCACAGTGGTCTAAGGCACTGCATCACACTGGTAGCTGTGTCACTAGAGATCCTGGTTTGAGTCCAGGCTCTGTCGCAGCCGGCCGCAACCAGGGGACCCATGAGGCGGTACAAAATTGGCCCAGCGTCGCCCGGGGAGGGTTTGGCCGGCATGGCTGTTCCTGTCCAATCGCGCTCTAGCTACTCCTGTGGCGGGCCGGGCGCAATGCATGCTCACACTGTAGCCAGGTGTACGGATCTGAAAAGGATGTTGTACGGATCGAGGAATCCTAAATGTACACTCCCTTCCATGTGTATTTGGACAGTGAAGCAAATTTTTTTGCTTTGGCTATAATCGAGCATTTTGGATTAGAGATGAAAATACCCCCAAAGATGGTGATTTTCATACATATCTGTTTTACCTTTTAGAAATGAAATCACTTTTTGTATCTGGTCCCCCCATGTAAAGTCACAAGTTTTTTGGACAAATTCACTTATAGGGTATTAAAGTAGTCAAAAGTTCAGTATTCAGTATTTGTATTCCTTGCAAGCAATGACTACATCAAGTTTGTGACTCTACAAAATGGTTGGATGCATTTGCAGTTTATTTTTTGTGCGTTCTGGCTCGTGATACACTTTCAATACCTTTGGATAAATAGAAGCATTAAGCTATCAGTTAAGCCAAATCATGACGGCATTTTGATTCCCTTCCCAACCTCCCCCTGGTTAAAAAATGCCGGTGTTTATTAATTAATTCAGATGTATGCAGGCACCATTTCGGACTCTAGCTGTAAGGCAACATGTGAAACCAGGAAAGACAAGGCCATTCTAATATTCACACTCATGACACAACTGCAACAAATTTCCAGATCTGACTGCACTCTGCATTTCAGACCATGCCTGCCTCAATTGTAACCGAGTGAGCTCTGACATGAAAGCTGTGAACGGGGGAGGGATGCCTGTTCACTTTGTAAATTCTAACCATTATAATAGAATGCACAGGCAGGTGCCAGGGCATGGTGGGGAACATAATATTGGTAAAACTATACGAGGCTAGAGGTGACAATCTCTTTCTAATCAGGAGCACAATGGGGATAACAGGGACAATGGTGACTGAGTAACTGAAAAATATGAGAGAGAAACCATGCCTATTGAGAATTTGTTTGTGTTGTGTGGATGTGTGAGTTCACAGAGAAAGAGAGCGAGAAAGCAATAGAGTGGAACGGAAGGAAGCGGAAAACCCCACTGTGAACAGAGCACATCATTCGCTTTTTCCTTCCTGTCTACGTCAATGAAAGTATATTTATTTGTCAAAGACCAGACTAAGGCCAACCTGTTATTGTGTGGACTGTAATCCGGCCAGTCGATAATATATAACCAAAACCTCAAACATACACAGGTAATTATTTTCTAACAAAAATACGATTTTTATGTTTCAAAGGGATGGTTGATTTTTAAATCTACACAACATGACCAAAAGTATGCGGACACCTGCTCGTCTAACATCTCCTTCCAAACTCATGTACATTATTATGCTATAACAGCCTCCACTCTTCTGGGAAGCCTTCCACTAGATGCTGGAACATTGCTGCAGGGGACTTGCTTCCATTCAGCCACAAGAGCATTAGTGAGGTTGGGCACTGATGTTGGGTGATTAGGCCTGGCTCGTAGTTGGCGTTCCAATTCATCCCAAAGGTGTTCGATGGGGTTGAGTTCAGGGCTCTATGCAGGCCAGTCAAGTTCTTCCACACCGATCTCAACAAATAATTTCTGTATGGACCTTGCTTTGTGCACAGGGGTATTGTCATGCTGAAACAGGAAAGGGCCTTCCCCAAACTGTTGCGACAACATTGGAAGCACAGGAGAATCTAGAATGTCGTTGTATGCTTTAGCGTTAAGTTTTCCCTTCACTGGAACGAAGGGACCAAGCCCGAACCATGAAAAACAGCCCCAGACCATTATTCCTCCTCCACCAAACTTTACAGTTGGCACTATGCATCGGGGCAGGTAGCGTTCTCCTGGCATCCGCCAAACCCAGATTCATCCGTCGGCCTGCCAGATGGTGAAGCATGATTCATCACTCCAGATAATTAATTTCCACTGTTCCAGAGTCGGCAAGCTTTACACCACTCCAGCCGACGTTTGGCATTGCGCATGGTGATTTCAGGCTTGTGTGCAGCAGCTCCGCCATGAAAACCCATTTCACAAAGCTCCCGACGAACAGTTCTTGTGCTGAAGTTGCTTCCAGAGGCAGTTTGGAACTCTGTAGTGAGTATTGCAACCAAGGACAGACGATTTTTAAGCTACGCGCTTCAGCACTCGGCAGTCCCGTTCTGTGAGCTTGTGTGGCCTACTTTGCGGCTGAGCCGTTGTTGCTCCTAGACGTTTCCACTTCACAATAACAGCACAGAAATTTAACAAACTGACTTGTTGGAAAGGTGGCATCCTATGACGGTGCCACATTGAGTCACTGAGCTCTTCAACAACTGCCAATGTTTATCTATGGAGATTGCATAGCTGTGTGCTCGATTTTATACACCTGTCAGCAACGGGTGTGGCTGAAATAGCCCAATAGACTAATTTGAAGCGGTGTCCACGTACTTTTGTGTATACAGCATATTTTACATTGGCCTTGGCTGATCGAGCCAGACAGTTTAGAAAAGGGATACTTCGGATTTTGGCAATGATACCTTTTACTGTATCTACTTCCCCAAATTCAAATTAACTCGTGGATACAAGTTTTATGTCTCAGTGTCCAGTATGAAGGAAGATTGAGGTAGTTTTGTGAGCAAATGCTAACTAGCTTTAGCACAATGACTGGAAGTATATGGGTATCTATGGGTATCTGGTGGATAAGCATAGACTTCCAGTCATTGGGATAACGCTAGTTAGCAACTTCCTTCAAACGGCACGCAGAGACAAAAATGGTATCCAGGAGTTCATCTGACTCTGGGGAAGTAGATAAAGGGCCTCAATGCCAAGATCACAAAGTATCCATTTAAAAACTGTCTGGATCGATGTAAAATATACTATATATACAAAACAACATTGTAGTTACTCCACAATACCAAACTAATTGACAGAGTGAAAAGAAGGAAGCCTGTATAGAAAAAAATATTCCTGTTATGCATCCTGTTTGGCACTAAAGTAAAACTGCAAAAAGTGTGGCAAAGCAATTCAGTACAAAGTGGTATGTTTGGGACAAATCCACTCTCCATATTTTCAAGCATAGCGTTGGCTGAATCATGTCATGGGTATGCTTTTAATTGTTAAGGACTGGTGAGTTTTTCAGGATAAAAATGTATGGAATGGAGCTAAGCAAAGGCAAAATCCTAGAGGAAAACCAGGTTCAGTCGGCTTTCCACCAGACAGTGGGAGATGAATTCACCTTTCAGCAGGAAAATAACCCAAAACACAAGGCCAAATCTACACTGCGGTTGCTTACCAAGAAGCCAGTGAATGTTCCTGAGTGGCCGAGTTACAGTTTTGACTTAAATCTACGTCAAGACCTGAAAATGGTTGTCTAGCAATAATCAACAATCAATTTGACAGAGCTAGAATACTTTTGAAAATAATAAATGGGCATGTGTTGCACAATCCAGGTGTGGAAAACTCTTAAGAGAATTACCCAAAAAGGCTCACAGCTGTAATCACTGCCAAAGGTGATTCTACAAAGTATTGACTTATGGGTGTGGATAATTACAGTACGTAAATTAGATATTTTGGTATTTCATTTTCCATAAATGTGCAAAAATGTCTAAAAACTTGTTTTCACTTGGGTGAGAGAAAACTATGTTTAATCCATTTTCAATTCAGACCCTGTAAAATCCATACCATTAACATGCATGACCATTAATATACATTGAGGTTTTCATTAATAATGGAGAGTTCGATGCATTCTGATGACAGCCACAGGAACCTGCTTGATTGCCTTACTAATAGCATATTGTAATTCCTGCAGCCATGCAAGAAATTATGAAAAAAGACAAAAGGCACAAGGTAGACTCCCTACCGTATCTATGTGTCGTTAGCTATTGTGATGGTACGATTGTGTAACCACGAATGCTACCAGGTCATTCAACTCACCTACTACATAACATCTGACCTATGGACAACAATCAACATTGCAAAAGGTACTGCACAGTCTTTCATATCTCAAGGGCAAGCTTCTTATCAATAACAACACTTTCCGTCACCCTCCTATGGCTGTACCCCATCACACTCAAACTGCAGCACAACTTCTGCATACGGTGGCAACAATGGCCGCGGATAATTGGCTGGCACAGGGAAGGTTTCTCTGATGTTTATTGGCACTTGGCGGCCCCAGCAAGAGTCTCTTAGGTGTAGGAGCATTGGGACGAGCCCAACAAAACCCCTGTCTGTCTCAACTCTGCAGCAATTTGACGCAAGCTAGCAAGGAGCTTTGGGGGAGAAGCCTGGGAATGGGAGAAAATTGGAAATGCAGCAGAGTAATAATGGAGTGATAGGGTGGGGGGTTGGGGGGCAGGAGAGAAATTGTTATTGGTTTGAAAATATCTGGTTGACATGAGGGGAGAGAGGCAGTTGTGTCGTGGTGAAAGAGGAAGGATAACGGCACAGCAGGGGTGATTCTTGAGAAGGAGAGGCTGGAGGAAGACAGAGAGATAATATATAGTTATAGATAATAGCCTCTCTGATACTTCCTATGGATCTTAAGGGTCATTAGGAAAGACCCTTAGGAAAGACCCAGAGAAAAAAACGTCCTGGGGCACTTCACCCACTTTGACCCATTCTCTGTCCTTTCCCTGTCCAATCAGGAGGTACCACTCTCTGTCCTCCCCCTGTCCAATCAGGAGGTAACAGACTGGCATGGTGGTGGGTGGCAGATGGCAACAAGCTGACCTTTAATGGCAGAGACACTTCACTAGTGGCTGTGAGATGTGCGATGTGAGCAGATCAGGCGATGACAGAGGTGCTGCTTGACAAGCTTTCAGCCGTGAGGAAATGTTCCGCGCAGCCAGGCATGCTGCAGGGAAAGAGAGACAGTGACACAGTGGGACAGGGAGAGAGAGACAGTGACACAGAGGGACAGGGAGAGAGAGACAAGGAGAGGGAAGGACGTGAAAGAAGGACTGAGGGAGAAAGAGACTAAAATAGATTGGGTGCATGAAGGGAAAGGGACAGAGAGAGAGCGAGAGAGAGAGGAAAGAGCAAGAGAGAGGAAAGACAAAGCGAGAGAGAGGGACCTGGAGGGATAGTGAGTAAGTCACAGTGATAGAAGCAGGGATGCCTTTTTCTGAACCAATTACAATCTGCCAATGAGGGATGTGCTCTTCCCAGATAGGGCCAGTGAAGGGAAATCATTCAGAGGGTTCCAGGATCCCAGGCTGCAGAGAACCATGGGGAAAGGACCTGGGACTGCAGTATAGATTCAGTAGTTTTAAGTTCCTCGGCATCCACATCACAGAAGACTTGACAAGGACCATCAACACCACCACTCTTGTCAAGAGGGTGAAACAGTGTATCTACGTCCTGGGCGGCTGAAGAAATTCCTCTCCAAATACTACCGCTGCACCATCAAGAGCGTCCTGAGTGGTTGCATCACAACCTGGTACGAACATTGCTTCGTCCACGTCCGCAAGGGCCTCCAGCGGGTGCTGAAGATGGCCCAGTACGTCACTGGGATCGTGATCACCACCCATCCAGGACATCTACTCGAAACGGTGCCTGAGGAAATCTGGCAGCATCCAGCCACGAGCTGTTCAACAGTCTTATCGTCGGGCAGATGATATCGGAGCATGAGATCTGATACCAACAGTTTAGGTCTAATACCAGACAGTTTCTATCTACAAGCCATCAGACTGCTGAACACTTGAACTGATCACCTGCTCTGATTCTCCGCACCTTAACACACATGCACCCACACATCACAACTGCTGCTACCAGACTCTTACTATGATTGTTAAATACTGCACCATTTAAAACACATGCCCCCAATTCCCACTTCCCCAATACACACGTAAATATTGGATCTATAAATTGTGCCTGTATTATAAATATATGTGCTAAAAATGTTTATTCTATTCTACTGATCTTTTATTAGTTCTTATTGTTGTTGCATTGTCGGGAAGGAACCTGCAAGCAAGCATTTGTTTGGACGTTGTATCCCATGACTATCGCGTACACACGACTAACAAAACGTGAAACTTGAACTTGAAAGGGATGGATGGCAAAACAACTCCATGAGTGACATGGAACTCACAGAGGAAGTACACTTTAGGTTGAAGGTTTAAATAGAACTCTCTCTATAGGGCTGAAGAGTTTATACAAACGAGAGGGAGAGATTGCAGGCATGCCTACGTGTCTGCACGTGTGTGCTTTTGTCCTTGCGGAGTGTGCACGTGTGCCTGTCTGCCTGCCCCTGGCTCCTGGGGTTTCACTCAGGGTCCTCTCTTTTTAACCATGCTCATCACCTTTCACTAATGCAGCATGGCGTCGTGCTGTGAGCCTGACTGAGGACCAGCAAATGAAGGACTAATGCACAAGTCAATGTGCTTCTCTCTGGGCTCAAGGCCTCAGTCAATTGTAATAGGCTGTGTGAAGTGAGAGAGGGAAGAAATAGGCTATGAGAAACGTAATTTAGTATCGTCTGACATCCATCATAATATGTCTAGTCCTTTTTCAAGCTACGTGTCTTCTTCACAAGGAACAGCATATAACCCAGGCAAGTTGAAGTGGAAATGTGTGTGATATAATTTTTCAACTGCGACAGCTTTATAATCGACCGTATGATATTCATAACATCAATCAATCACCAGGACAACAGCATACTTAACTGACCATGGTCAACCCACAATTATTGGTCTATATCTTAAATCATGTATTTTTAACCTTTTTAACCTGAAACATTATGGGTATTTTTGAAGATACTGGAATGAGTTGGTCTTGAATCTATGACAATAACATTCTCTGAAAAGTTTTGTTTTTAAAAGAATACTCTGTTTGCTTCATCATTTACATGGCCTTTTTTTCTGTTCAATTTCATGACTAAAGCATGGCTCTTTAAAATAATTCTAGAAAACATCCGGCCTCAAATGTCACACCTACTGATAAACTTCAAACGTTGTTACCTTTGTTTGTTCATTATTGTTCTATGGGTCGGTGCATAAACAAGGTGTTCAATATGCTAAGTAACAACATGCTCTAGTGGAAAAGGTACCGAAGGTCCTTCAGACAAATGGGCCTAACATATGGGGAAGAATCTCAATTGTACACTCCTCGCTTCCTCTCTCCTCGAAACTCATTCTCAAAATCCCTCTCCTCTTCTCCTCCAATGGGTTTTGAGGAGACAAGGAGAGGACAAGAGGAGTATGCAAATGAGATTCCCCCACTGAAGTGTTATCTGCTGCATCATGACACTGTTAATGGCTTCCAGATGATGTCCTCTTCCTGACTGTTAATGAGACCAAGGGAATGCTTCTGCGGGAGAAAAAAACACAACTGCATGAAAAAGTGAGAAGTGATATCAAGGAAATAGAAGAGGGATAGACGGGGTGGAAGATGTTGCCACTAATTCATTATTTCAGGTAAACACATCAACTTCAGGTTCGTTGTTCATGCCGATGTGTTCGAGAAGTAAATGCTCATTTGGATTATAAAAAGAGACAGCTAATAGCTTTGACTTATTGAATAAAACATGCATAAACAAGTATTTATTTTTCAGTTCTATGGAAAATGTGTTTATATAAGGATACCTTGTACTGCGCATCATCAGCAAACTAAGCACAGATCATACAAAGAAATACACTAGTCTTACAAAACAATGAATAATTTTCTGTATAAAAAAAGGGTATATTTTAAGTACAAACGTGCACAAAAACCTTGAAAATAGTTCACCTTTATCCTTGTACGATAACAATGCATGTTTACAAAAGCACAGTAGCAGTAATGATTAGGCTCGTCATTCATCTAACTGCATTTGCATTCAGTCTGAGGATTCGGAACAAACGGTGTGAGAAAATATACCATGTATATTGGCAGTGTATTGCTATTGAGAGCCATACCACATATATAAAACCCAAAGTGGACAAACTGACATTTCTCTGGGAGTCATTTCTGTGCACAAATGTTTGATGGAATTCAAATGAAGGGTAAGTGGGGTGATCTGGTGTTGTAAGCTGATAACAGAGTGTGTACAGCTCAAAAGGCATTCACACCCGCGGCGGCGCCCCTCCTTTCTCTCCTCTTATCACCAGACGTTGTGCTGGAAGGCATTCTAGGGCATAATTAACTCTTCAGACAAGCTGTAAATTCCCATCTCCATCCCTGACTAGGATGACTCAGAGATTGACTTATTGAAAAAAATACCATTTAGGTTTCCATCTCCAAATTTGACACGGCAACAAAAATCTCACCGGATAATAACATTCGTTTTTACACGTGGTTGGTGAAAAAAAACAGCCTTCGCTTATCCCAGCAACAGGTGATCATTACCAGCCAAGCGCTCACCCTACTCAGTCACGCACAAAAAAAACTACTGCACTCTGGGTACAAAAAAAATCATTAGACAGATCAAACATTGCACAACATCAATGAGGTTAAAAATAGAGAGTAATGAGAGATTCGATTAGCTACATATTGAGAATATGGGTAGAAAAGAGAGCAATCCTTCTTCATAGAGCTACATCTGATTAACCCGAGTGAGTTAACCTCCTGGGTAATATTATTGATCGTCTACTCAGAGCTCATAGTTGTACTGCAGTAGCGGTCACACTAGACCAGGAACCAAACTACGTGAAAAAAGGCATGATGCAGCCTACTTCTTCGCCACATTCTCCATCAGTCCTCCTTAATTTTAAGGACCTGTCATACTGCCCTCTCAAAACGCTCTCTCTCCATCTCACAGAAAAATCAATCATACGTCATAGTTCTATCATAAGTTGAAAGTGTTGTAGCAGTGAAACAAAGTGCCCAAGTGGTGGATTGCTTTTTCTCAAAGCAATAAAAAGAGCCTCCAACTTGTTCTTCTGCGTGAGTCCTAAGAGTATGAATGATGTATTTTCGCACACAGTGCCATGATGACGGGCAAGGAAGACCCAAGATTGTATCTGCCTTTTCACTTACTTGGTAACAAGTTTCATAGTACAAGTATCCCGTAGAAGTAGCAGAGAGAAAATCAATGTAACCACTAAGTTGTGTGAATCAGTGGTAAGAGTCCTCTTTGGTGGGTACAGCTCTGAACAACACCAGTCAATACTTTACGCATCCACCAGTCCAGTCAGTCAGTGTTATCCCATGGATGAGAGTTTTGACAACTGTACATCCATGCTGAATTGCCGATGAAGGCACACTATTTTCACCTCCTTGTTTGAAGTCTGTATAAATAAAAACAAACATTCACTGAGATATTAGTAGAAAGCAACAGGAGAAGAAGACTGACAGATGCACACAAAGAGATAAGAAAAAGATGAACACCAACACAATAAGAGCCACAGAGTAAAGCTAAATACATAAGGTGGGAGAGACATGGGTAAACCACAGCCAATCACACAGATCAATGCTCTTGTGCAGACACACAATAACAGAGATGAGAGCTCTGAGCTGACCTTCGCGATGGATGGGGCTGTCAGAACATCACAGTCTCTGGTTCGGGTTCTGAGTGGCGGCTGGTCACATGGCGATGACCCTGGAAGTGGACTGACTCTTTGAGGCCCTCCCTGGAATGGTGCATGCTGGGAGTAGACTTCAGTAGACTAACTGAGGAGAACAGGCCTAAAGCAGGAGAAGATTGGATAGGGATTAGAAATATCCTTCAATAATCTAAAGCAGGGGTGTCAATCAATCAAATTGAAGAATTTCTGAAGGATATTATGTTTTAAAAAAGACCGGTGTCTTCACCGTGTTCAGCCCGCTAACAATCCCCAAAACGAAAGCTACACTCTTAGAAAACAGGGTTCCAAAGGGCTTCTTCGGCTGTCCCCATAGGATAACCCTTTTTGGTTCCAGATAGAACTCTTGGGTTTCCATGTAGAACCGTCTGTGGAAAGGGTTCTACATGGAATCCAAAAGGGATCTACCTGGAACCATAAAAGGATATTCAAAGGGTTCTACTATGGGGACAGCAGAAGAACCCTTTTAGGATCTAGATAGCACCTTTTTTTTCTCCTAAGAGTGTAGACAGTCCGGAACCATCAAAAAGTCCCAAAAGATTGGATAGAAATCATATTTTTTTTCCAGATCTTGACAAGGCAATATACCCAATTTGCCATGAAGCCTCGGTGAAGACAGAATGTGGCCCCGAGGGCAAAATGATTTTGACATGCCTGTTCTTAAGCAACAGAGCTAGTGTTATTAAACTCAGTTCTGAACATATTTCGCTCAGACAGCGGCATGCCAGTCTTAAAAGAACATTATAGCTCTCATACCTCTGCCTTCAAGGTCTTGATCTCCCAGCTGAATGGACACATCAGCTGAATCCCACTCATAATTCTCATCCACTGAGGCCTTTCTCCTGAAGAAACACACGCACAAGCGGAAAGTTTGCAATGGCTAAAGTTGAAGATTTTCTCTCATCAGCTATTCATTATGTTGCATGTTGCTCAATGTCAAAGGGACAATGTAGAAAGAGAGCATTAGAGATACTAAATAAAGGGAGACTGAAGTACATACTAGCTCAAGGGACAGACTCACCTTTTCAATGTCTCCATGTCCTGTAGGTGTGACTCCACTGTGTTTCCCTGCATCTCCTCGGTGGACTCAGGAGAGCTGGTGAGGGTTGGGGACAGGCAGATGGACATTCGCCCGTTTGGAGGCTCCAGACTCCCCCTGCCACTGCTCTGGCTGGCATAGCTACTGTAGCTCCCCCCCAAGTCTGGCACTCCCCGATGATACCTCCCAATCTCCACCTCATGTCCCCCATACCTCTCCTCCTTTTCCTCCTCCACTACTACCTCCTCCAGCTTCTTCTCCTCCTCCTGGGGTGGCTGAGGGATATGGTGAGGTGCAGGCCAGCTGTAACCCCTGAGCAGGGAGGGAGCCGTGGTTCTGCCTCTACAGTCTGGGGGTCTGGGGTGCTCCCTGTGGTCCCTGGGGAGAGATGCATTCTTCCTGGCCTCCATGCGCTGCACCGACCTCAGGGCCTCCTGGTAGGTGATGGGCCACCTGTAGGCGTCTGGGAAGATGGAAGCCTTCTTCCTGGGGTCGTGGGTGGGATGACTGGGGCTGGAAGGCACTGAAGGAGGGGTTGGGGGGAGCTGCGTCTGTCTCTCCAGCACCGGTCTTCTTACGCTTTGGATGTGCATATCACCCCCATATGCTTCACAGAGCTGCTGTGGGGCCCTGCTGGGAGGTCGGGTGTCCTGGTGGGTTGGTGGCGGGGGAGGGGGAGGCAGAGAAGCAAGGGGGGCCTCTGTGTGAGTGGGGGTCTCAGGAGCTAAGGAGTTTTCGGGTTCAAAGAAGACAGAGTCTGGGCGGAAGGAGAAGGGAGAGGAGCAGTTCTCCTGGCTGAGAGAGTCGACCCAGGCATCAGGCGTCAGGAAGTTACCCAGGGATTGTCTCCTGGAGTCTAGACTCTGGCTGCGTTGGTGGTTGCCGCCGTTCCTGTTCTGAAAGCCTCCTAGACTGATAGCCTTCCTGAGCGCCGGCCTAGGAGGCTGAATGGTAGCTGGGCTTCTGCTCCGAGATGACCTCCTGTGCCACTTCTCCCGCTCCTCCCTAGGCACTGGGCTTTTCCTGTGGGCCAATGGATGGGCTCTGTGGCCTTTCATGGTCTGTAGTCCTCTGTGGTCTTTCTCAGCCAATGGGGACTCATTGTTTACCTGATGGGCATGTCTCTGGTGACTTATGGGATTTGTAGGAGGATCCACTGAGCCTTCATCCTCTGGTTCATCCACACTCATTTCTACACATTCAGAGAGATCAACCGATGTGTGTAGAGATGACTCTTCACATGGCTGTGACCTTGCTAACTCCACTCTCCATGAACCAGGCACTTTGTTGACAGAGACATCTGGCTTAGACTTGTGTGAAATGCTGACATTACATTGATTGCTCTTGCCATTCCATTCATGTGACTCCAAGTCACCCCTCTTCAGCTCTGTTGATATGTGAGTTTCATCACAAAGCCCTGTGTGTGTCTTGACCCTTGCAGTCTCCATCCCTTCCTGCCTGCCTAGTGGCTGTTGGCTCACCCTCCTCTTAGAGTGACACTCTGGTCTCTCTGACCTGAAGGGATGTTGTGTGACAGGTGACAGAGAGGGACAATGGGTGAGTGGAAGGTCACAGTGGAGGACCGCTGTCCTCTCAGAGGGGGTCTGATGTGCTGGGACAAGGCTGGTGGCTGAAATGAGAGGGCTGGCCTCCCAGTGAATATAGGATGGGGGTGAAGGGCCTTTGGCCATGCTTGAGCACCCCCTGTTGACCTGGGGGTGACTGAGATGATGGGGGTGACTGTGTGGTGAAGTGTTGTCCTGAGGTTTCCATATTGGATCGCACTCTTCAAACTCTCTCCACCTCACCTCGTCGCTGCCTGGTCCCTCTCTCTTCCCGTCTAAAGTAGCGTTACTATCAAGTGTGTACTTCCGTAGCTCTCTCTCCAGCTCCTCTCTCTCCCGGGCCAGCTTCAGACACCTGCTCAGGTTGCCGGTCTCCTTCTCATGCTCCATCTGCAGGACCAGGGTGCTGGCAGTGGCTGGCTGGACAGCCCGCTTTAGGGATGGGTATCCTGGATTGCTTTCCTCCAGGCTTGGCTGGGGGGACATGTCTGAGTTACTGTCTGAGTAGAGACTACTCTTGTCTGGATGTCCAGCACAACTGTCCTGCTCCTCATCCAGGTAGAAGCGTCCGTGGAGGGAGAGGTGTTTGGCCATGGCCCGGACCCTGGTCGTGGGGTTGGGGTCAGTTCCACTACAGGGGGGTAGGTCCACTGAGAGGACGAAAGGTGGCTCCCTCCCCACTCTCTTCTCAGAGCGAAGGGACACTGACCTCTGGACCCCAGTGGATTGTGGGAAGTCTTTCCTCAGGGATCTCATGGTGTTGGAGGAGGGGGCGGAGGCCTGGTCGTAGGGCTGCACAATGAAGCGACCGTCTGGACCTCTAGAGATAAACTCTAGAGGGGAATTGGGGGAAGAGCCTATCCTGGGGAGGTGGTGATGGTGGTGGGCGGCATAGTGAGGAGGAGGTGGGGGGCAGGAGAGCAGCTGCTGGCGCTGGTCCTTGTATTCACTGTGGCTGTCTCTGCCAAAGGAGGAGTGGTCTGACTGGGAGGAGGAGCAGGAGGAGTGGGAACCGGGATAGTGGGGGTGGCAGTGGGGAGGGAGGAGCTTCTGCTTCAGCACACTGTCTGGACTGCTAGCCAGCGACCTGCTACAAGAGAGAGAGAAGGGGTTTAAAGGAAGGAAGGAAGGAAGGAAGGAAGGAAGGAAGGAAGGAAGGAAGGAAGGAAGGAAGGAAGGAAGGAAGGAAGGAAGGAAGGAAGGAAGGAAGGAAGGAAGGAAGGAAGGAAGGAAGGAAGGAAGGAAGGAAGGAAGGAAGGAAGGAAGGAAGGAAGGAAGGAAGGGAAAGAAAGAGAGAGAGAGAGAGAGAGAGAGAGAGAGAGAGGACCATTTTACTGAGCCATCACCATGTCTTGAGATGTTTTGTGAAGACATCTTGAGTCATCTTAAGACATGTCTTTGAGAAAATGAAAATGTATCTATAGCGAGTCATGAAGACTTCTTAAGCTGTCTTGAAGATATCAGTCTTGAAAATAAAATACATTAAGACAAAGGCGATCCAGGGTATGGTAAAATTAAAATCTCCTAAAAAAATCACCCTACAGTAATTAAAACAAAATGGAGAGAAGGAGAACAATTAATGATATTATGGAGGAAGGGTACTTACGTTGAGGGGGGGCTTTTATAGATGGCAGGAGGGAGATCTGAAGGGGGGGATGATGATTCACAATGACACAGTCACCATGGAAAGGAAATAAATGAAAAAAACGAAATCAAGCCCAATAATATGAGCCCAATCAAAGCAGACAAAAATGGCCGGAGCCACAGCAATGGGCCGTGCCTCAAAGTTAATTACACTCACATTAATCAGCCACATTAATGAGGAATGACCCTAATTAGCTAGCAATGTAAACTAAATTAACTTATTTTACAATGAAAGGGGAATGGGGTTGACAAGCATGGCGATGTGTCTGTGCACTGAACTATGGTTTAGGAAAGTGTAGTGGAAGTCATCTACATGCTGTATAATGGTGTTCATAGTGCATGTGATCAGTAAGTGATCATGTTTCACCATCTGTCATCTTCCTGCATCGCTGGTCTCTCTTGTGACTGAAGATACACACGGTCCCCAGGACCAGGATGAGGGCCAAACACAGGAAGCCCACGCCACCCATCACTCCAGCCAATAGCGGCTCGGGAACAAACTCCAGGAAGCGGGAAGTGGCAGGGTACATATCCATCCCTGTGACATGACCGCAACATCAGCATCCATAACACAGAACTCTACCACAGCCAAATGTTAACAATGCATTCCTTACAGTAAATACACTAGGGCAGCTTGTCCAACACACAGTATGATAAAAGCATGACACTATCGCTGATATATCCGTCTTCAATAAGTCCCATGGTGAAATATGAATATGTTAAAAAAGCCAGATATGGTCAAATTCTAAATACATTATTAGCTGCAATATTTCATAACTCAAGACTCTTAAAAAGACCAGTATTCTCCAGAGGGCTGTTCTAATTCTGTAATGGGCCTGTGGTGCCTGTGGTAATGTTACAGAGGCTGGTTCTGCCTGGCTCCCCAGCCTGAAACACTAACCCATGGTGGAGACGTTGACTGATGGACTGGGCTCGCTCAGCAACTCCCCTCGCCGGGACAGCAGCCGCAGCTCGTACACACAGTCCTACACACACAGGGGAGGACGGAGGGACGGGGGGATGAAACCAGACTTTGTCAACATAGGATCACGCCTGCAATGCTAATCAGGCTCATCTGAATTCAGATGTAGGGAAGAGAAGGAGAGAGGGACAGAGGAGGCAGACAGAGAGGGGAGAAAGGACATAGATTGAAAGAAGGAAGAAAGATGATCGCTGTCATATGATAAGCCTGAGAGAGCTTCCTCATTTAAATACCACTGTAGTGTCTAACGGAGATAAGAGTCTTTAAGACTGTGCTGACTGGTCTCTGAGGGAGTGACGAACAGGGACTGGCGGTTACCTTGCGCAGACCTGGAACGATCATCACACTCCTATTGGCACCGATGTCCTCGTCCAGATTGAACCACTCCCCTTGCTCAGTGCGCGATTGGAGGACAAATCCAGTGATGGGCAGGAACTGAGAATAGGGGGACCACTGCAGGACTATACCTGCCAAGCTCTGATTGGCTGACAGCGATGTGGGTGGCTCTAGTTTCGCTCTCCTTGGGAGTGGATCTGAAGGCGTAAGACAGAACACACTTAAAAATAGACCACTTAGGAACTATAATTTGGAGAATAAATGTTCAAGCATGCAGCCTTAGAGTAGACAATGTCATTCAGGCTCTAAAGAGACATTGTAAACAGAAGACACTTCAACACAACGGGTACTGACTCAGAGTTCGGACGGTGGCGATTTCGCTGAAAGGCCCAGTGCCCACTTTGTTGTGTGGCAGGACACTGAACTGGTACTCTGTGGCAGGGACCAGCCCCGTCACCTGCAGACTGGAGCCAGAGGAGGAGGGCACAGGCACAGAGAGCCACTCCTGTTTCTCCCCACTGTCACCAACAGACATCTGCTTCAACCTGCAGAGAGAAGATGAGAGTGAATGGAGAGAAAGGAGAGAGAGACAGAAAGAAAACAATATCTACTGGGTGAAATACCACAGTGTGCCATCACAGCAGCAAGATTTGTGACCTGTTGTCACAAGGGCAACCAGTGAAGAACAAACACCATTGTAAATACAACCTATATATGTTTATTTATTTTCCCTTTTGTACTTTAACCATTTGCACATCATTACAACACTGTATATATACATAATGACATTTGAAGTGTCTTCATTCTTTTGGAACTTCTGTGAGTGAAATATTTACTGTTCATTTTTATTGTTTATTTCACTTTTGTATATTATCTACTTCACTTGCTTTGGCAATGTTAACATATGTTTCCCTTGCCAATAAAGTGCCTTGAATTGAAAATTGAATTGATAGAGAGTGTGTGTGTGCGCATATTCTATGCACAATGTAATATATCTATATGATAACGTAGAGATTCTATACAATAGCATTGTTTTCAAGAGATGATGTCACGATCGTCGTATGGAGTAGACCAAAGCGCAGCTTGGTTAGAATACATTCTCCACCGCATAACATGGTGCCTGCCTGGTACAACGCCCTCTCTCTCCACGGTAAGCACGGGGAGCTGGCGCAGGTCTCCTACCTGACTTCGCCACACTCCCCGTGTGCCCTCTCCCAATAAATTTTTGGGGCTGCCACTCGGGCTTCCAGCCGCGCCGCCGTGTTGCCTCCTCATACCGGCGCCTCCCTGGGGGGAGACTCTAGCAGCTCAGGACAGACGGGAGACTCTAGCAGTTCAGGACAGACGAGGCGCACTGTAGGCCTGGTGCGTGGTGCCGGCACGGGTGGTACCGGGTCCGAGGACACGCACCTCAGGGCGATTGCGGAGAGGAGGAACAAGGAGAACTGGGCTCTGGCGTCGCACAGGAGGCCCGGTGCGGGGGGCTGCCACCGGAGGGCTGGTGCGTGGAGATGGCACCGGATAGACCGGACCGAGAAGGCGCACTGGAGATCTGGAGCACCGAGCCTGCCCAACCTGGTTGAATGCTCCCCGTAGCCAGGCCAGTGCGGCGAGGTGGAATAGCCCACACTGGGCTGTGCAGGCGAACCGGGGACACCATGCGTAAGGCTGGTGCCATGTACAGTGGGAAAAAAAGTATTTAGTCTGCCACCAATTGTGCAAGTTCTCCCACTTAAAAAGATGAGAGAGAGGCCTGTAATTTTCATCATAGGTACACTTCAACTATGACAGACAAAATGAGGAAAATATATCCAGAAAATCACATTGTAGGATTGTTAATGCATTTATTTGCAAATTATGGTGGAAAATAAGTATTTGGTCAATAACAAAAGTTTATCTCAATACTTTGTTATATACCCTTTGTTGGCAATGACAGCGGTCAAACGTTTTCTGTAAGTCTTCACACACTGTTGTAGGTATTTTGGCCCATTCCTCCATGCAGATCTCCTCTAGAGCAGTGATGTTTTGGGGCTGTTGCTGGGCAACACGGACTTTCAACTCCCTCCAAAGATTTTCTATGGGGTTGAGATCTGGAGACTGGCTAGGCCACTCCAGGTCCTTGAAATGCTTCCTACGAAGACAGTCCTTCATTGCCCGGGCGGTGTGTTTGGGATCATTGTCATGCTGAAAGACCCAGCCACATTTCATCTTCAATGCCCTTGCTGATGGAAGGAGGTTTTCACTCAAAATCTCACGATACATGGCCCCATTCATTCTTTCCTTTACACGGATTTGATTTGATTTGATTTGGATCAGTTATCCTGGTCCCTTTGCAGAAAAACAGCCCCAAAGCATGATGTTTCCACCCCCATGCTTCAATGTAGGTATGGTGTTCTTTGGATGCAACTCAGCATTCTTTGTCCTCCAAACACGACGAGTTGAGTTTTTACCAAAAAGTTATATTTTGGTTTCATCTGACCATATGACATTCTCCCAATCTTCTTCTGGATCATCCAAATGCTCTCTAGCAAACTTCAGACGGGCCTGGACATGTACTGACTTAAGCAGGGGGACACGTCTGGAACTGCAGGATTTGAGTCCCTGGCGCCGTAGTGTGTTACTGATGGTAGGCTTTGTTACTTTGGTCCCAGCTCTCTGCAGGTCATTCACTAGGTCCCCCCTGTGGTTCTGGGATTTTTGCTCACCGTTCTTGTGATCATTTTGACCCCACGGGGTGAGATCTTGTATGGAGCCCCAGATAGAGGGAGATTATCAGTGTTTTCCATTTCCTAATAATTTCTCCCACAGTTGATTTCTTCAAACCAAGCTGTTTACCTATTGCAGATTCAGTCTTCCCAGCCTGGTGCAGGTCTACAATTTTGTTTCTGGTGTCCTTTGACAGCTCTTTGGTATTGGCCATAGTGGAGTTTGGAGTGTGACTGTTTGAGGTTGTGGACAGGTGTCTTTTATACTGATAACAAGTTCAAAAAGGTGCCATTAATACAGGTAACGAGTGGAGGACAGAGGAGCCTCTTAAAGAAGAAGTTACAGGTCTGTGAGAGTCTTGCTTGTTTGTAGGTGACCAATTACTTATTTTCCACCATAATTTGCAAATAAATTCATTAAAAATCCTACAATGTGATTTTCTGGATTTTTTTTCTCATTTTGTCTGTCATAGTTGAAGTGTACCTATGATGAAAATTACAGGCCTCTCATCTTTTTAAGTGGGAGAACTTGCACAATTGGTGGCTGACTAAATACTTTTTTGTCCCACTGTATGCCAGCCCGAGGAGACGCACTGGAGACCAGATGCGTAGAGCCGGCTTCATGGCACCTGGCTCGATGCCCACTCTAGCCCGGCCGATACGAGGAGCTGGAATGTACCGGGCTATGCACACGCGCCGGGGACACCGTGCGCTCCACCGCTTAACACAGTGCCTGCCCGGTACAGCGCCCTCTCGCTCCACGGTAAGCACGGGGAGCTGGCGCAGGTCTCCTACCTGACTTCGCCCCACTCCCCGTGTGCCCTCTCCCAATACATTTTTGGGGCTGCCACTCGGGCTTCCAGCCGCGCCGCCGTGCTGCCTCCTCATACCGGTGCCTCTCTGCTTTCTCTGCCTCCAGCTCTGCTTTGGGTCAGCGATATTCCCCTGGCTGTGCCCAGGGTCCTTTGCCGTCCAGAATCTCCTCCCAAGTCCAGAAGTCCTTTGATTGCTGCTGCTGTCCGTTACCACGCTACTTGGTCCATTGTTGGTGGGTTATTCTGCTGTCCGTTACCACGCTGCTTGGTCCATTGTTGGTGGGTTATTCTGCTGTCCGTTACCACGCTGCTTGGTCCATTGTTGGTGGGTTATTCTGCTGTCCGTTACCACGCTGCTTGGTCCATTGTTGGTGGGTTATTCTGCTGTCCGTTACCACGCTGCTTGGTCCATTGTTGGTGGGTTATTCTGCTGTCCGTTACCACGCTGCTTGGTCCATTGTTGGTGGGTTATTCTGCTGTCCGTTACCACGCTGCTTGGTCCATTGTTGGTGGGTTATTCTGCTGTCCGTTACCACGCTGCTTGGTCCATTGTTGGTGGGTTATTCTGTCACGATCGTTATATGGAGTAGACCAAAGCGCAGCGTGGTTAGAATACATTCTTCTTTATTTAATGAAGAACACTTAAACAAAAAACAACAAAACGAATAAGACGAACGTGACCGCTGTATAAACAATGTGCTAACGTGCAACATAACATAGACAATAACCCCAAAAATACCCTAAGAAGATGGCTGCCTAAATATGGTTCCCAATCAGAGACAACGATAAACACCTGCCTCTAATTGAGAACCAATCTAGGCAACCATAGACCTACATAAACACCTAGATGAAAACAACCCCATAAATCTACAAAAACCGCTAGACAGTACAAACACCCTAGAATAAGACACAAACACACATATCACCCATGTCACACCCTGACCTAACCAAAATAACAAAGAAAACAAAGAATACTAAGGTCAGGGCGTGTCAGATGGGGCAATGTTAGTAAAAGAAACAGCTTGAAAAAGCATGGTGAAGGATACTGGTTTGTCTTTCAAACTGCTCCATCTGGCATCAGTAATTACTGGTGTGTTTCTGTGTTTTGTCCCAGTCTGTGTCAATACATTTCGTCTGTTTCTCCGTTTGTGACCGTTTACCTCTGCTGCCGCTGATGATGCGCTGTCCTCCACTGACGTTCAATGCAATATATTAATATGTTGCTAATATGGTTACACAGCACAAGGCCAAGGAGAGGGAGACAGAACATAGACTAGAAGAGTAGATGACTCACCAGACTGTGAATTTCTGGGTGTATCCCCCATCAAAGCCTGGTTCCCAGGAGACATTGGCCTGCTTCGCCCCTGGAGTGACAGACACCAGAGTGGCAGCATGGGGACTGGTGCCTGACAGACAGAGGAGGAGAAGAGAAAGAGGGAGCGAGAAGTAAAAAGGGGAAGAATAGTGATAAGATGAGCGTTGCGTCATTATTTGACATTGATTCGTAACATACTGATGCGGTTACATAACGTCATGAACAATGTTCGCAGTAGACTAGACTACGCAGCTCCCCGGGGACTGCCATGCAGAATAAATATCAACCCACAGAGAGAAGCACGAGATTGAACTTCACTCAACTTTCTAGAGCAGTAGTCAATCTCCAAGGCATTCCTAGTCGATCGGCAAACATTTATGTAAAAAAAACAACGATAACGCCTTGTGTTCCAATTTTTTCTTTTTTTCTTCTCATGCTGTTGGCGATAGGTGCACCCGATTCAGCTGCCCTGCGTGCCAGGTAGGTGAATTGTTGCCATTTTTTATCATTTCAAGTGTCTGAAGGTACAAACTCTGTCTACCCAGTGGGCCCGGAGAATAAATCAAGTGCACCTAGTAGGCCTACCACTGTCCAATCGGATGGCTCAGATTACCGTGTCTGCAGAAACGTAGCAGGCATAAAAGAAAACTACAGCAAAGATGATACTGTGAGACTTAAAACGTTTAAAACCATGACTAGAGAGAAACTGTCAATGAATACAGCAAAGAGATGCTGTTTTTATGAGTGAGTTCATGTTTAAGTTCTTACTCAGCACTGTCAACACTTTGTATTCAACACTTTTATAAGCCATAAAATACTCGTTCTTCCTATTTCCACTCAGCGCTGCAACAAGCACTGCAGCAGTAATGAATGAGTAGGAAAGTGTATCTATAGGCTTGCGTTGTTGTTATTATTACCGGGTATTTTTTAATATCAATGATATTTCACTTTCTCTGTTCATAGGAGTAACAGCATGAATTTGTGCATGAGGCAGAAATAATGTGGTTTTGCCATCAGCTGGAAGACGGTGTCCCTTTTTGGTCAGTGTCAGTGGAGGAAAGGGAGAGCGGAGGGATGTTGAGAGGCGGACCCTCAGTCTGCTGCTCTCTCCCTCTGCTGAGACTGACCATCGGATGCAGGGACCATCAGCCCAGTAGAATAAAAATAAAAAGCGAATTATTTAAATGTATGCTCACTCAGCTGTGCCTCACAAGTAATACAATAATGGATCTATTAATCGGTGTGTAAAAAAGTGGTCAGATGAAGCAGATGCTAAGCTACAGGACTGTTTTGCTAGCACAGACTGGAAAATGTTCCGGGATTCTTCCTATGGCATTGAGGAGTACACCACAACAGTCATTGGCTTCATCAATAAGTGCATCGATGACGTAGTCCCCACAGCAACCATATGTAAATACCCCAACCAGAAGCCATGTATTACAGGCAACATCCGCACTGAGCTAAAGGCTAGAGCTGCCGCATTCAAGGAGCGGGACTCTAACCCGGAAGCTTATAAGAAATCCCGCTGTGCCCTCCGATGAAACATCAAACAGGCAAAGTGCCAATACAGGACTAAGATCGAATTGTACTTCACCAGCTCCGATGCTCGGCGGATGTGGCAGGGCTTGCAACAATTACAGACTACAAAGGGAAGCAAAGCTGAGAGCTGCTCAGTGACACGAGCCTACCAGACGCGCTAACCTATGAAGCGCAAATAACACTGAAACATGCATGAGAGCACCAGCTGTTCAGGACAACTGTGTGATCACGCTCTCCGCAGTAGATGTGAGTAAGACCTGTAAACAGGTCAAAATTCACAAGGCCGCAGGGCCAGACGGATTACCAGGACGTGTACTGCGAGCTTGCGCTGACCAACTGGCAAGAGTCTTCACTGACATTTTCAACCACTCCCTGTCCGAGTCTGTAATACTAACATGTTTTAAGCAGACCACAATAGTCAGGACAGCAACCTCTCCCTCAACATGATCAAGACAAAGGAGTAGATTGTGGACTACAGGAAAAGGAGGACCAAGCCCGTCCCCGTCCCCATTCTCATTGACGGGGCTGTAGTGGAGCAGGTTGAGAGCTTCAAGTTCCTTGGTGTCCACATCACCAACAAACTAACATGGTCCAAGCACACCAAGACAGTTGTGAAGAGTGCACGACAAAACCTATTCCCCCTCAGAAGACTGAAAACTGCTGTTCACAAATGCTCTCCATCCAACCTCACTGAGCTCGAGCTGTTTTGCAAGGAGGAATGGGAAAAAATTTCAGTCTCTCGATATGCAAAACTGATAGAGACATACCCCAAGCGACTTACAGCTGTAATCGCAGCAAAAGGTGGCGCTACGTATTAACTTAAGGGGGCTGAATAATTTTGCACGCCCAATTTTTCAGTTTTTGATTTATTAAAAAAGTATCCAATAAATGTCGTTCCACTTCATGATTGTGTCCCACTTGTTGTTGATTCTTCACAAAAAAATACAGTTTTATATCTTTATGTTTGAAGCCTGAAATGTGGCAAAAGGTCGCAAAGTTCAAGGGGGCCGAATACTTTCGCAAGGCACTGTACTTGTTACTTTAATTTCTTATTTGCATTTTTTAAACTGCATTGTTAGGGGCTTGTAAGTAAGCATTTCACTGTAAGGTCTACATCTGTTATATTTGGCGCATGTGACTAATAAAATTTGATTTATGATCATATAGTCTACCTCAAATTTCAATTATTATTATTATTTTTTTTTTTAAATGGCCAGAACAACAATGTATTGGCAGGGCAATTCCAGCAAAGCCAATATGCAGTGATAATATATTAGGTTTATAGCTTACTGCACAAACCTCATTTCTACAGTACTGTTTTTAATAGGTCAATGTTGCATAGGCCTGAGTTTTTTAAGTCATGCAAATAACATATCTAAGTGGTAGATCCCCGGCTTGCATTTTGACTCAGAAAAGCTTGGTGACCACTGTTCTAGAGTTTTCCCTGTTAGTGTTAACTATCAACGTTTCCCTTTACTGTGGCAATTGTGGTCGAATCAACGCAAAATTAGACACTTTAATGCAACATCATGAAACAAAACAAACTATGCAAGAGATTTTACATCGGAGTATGATTCCATTGCACTAACATGCACGACTCAGCCCGTAGTAGACCTGTATGCAAATAGACCATTGTCATATATGGATCTGTGCCATTTACTTTGAACTGGACTGTGTCAACAGCACAAGTGGTCGTGAGTAGATGGGCTTGTTTTGAGATCAAAGCGAGAGCTGCAATGTAGCCACATTTTGTTCATATCCTTTACCAGTTAGTGAGTTATTAGCCCAGTTATAGATCATTTTTAGTCAGCAATAGGGGAGTGATTGCTTCCTGCAAGACCACAAAACATGGACATTCCTAGACATCTTTGGAAAAGCGAGTCAGGTAAAGAGCTTTTTTTGTCTTAAGGGGGAAGTGTTGTATTTTGAGACGGGCTTGAATAAGCTAAGTAGCCAATAAGCAGAGGGTAGCATCATTTGTCTGCTTCTTGTAATAATGGTATGGAAATAATAATGCATATTATTTTGTAAAGTGGTTTCTTTCATCAAACAATACAACAACATGTTCAGTCACCTCGTAGGTCTAAACGGACAAGTGGATGAACAGGGTAATGTTAAGCCCTGTATGTTTTTTTCCAAAAGTCTCATAGAATGTAGGCCTACATTGAACACCACACATTGGCTGCATGATAGAACCGCTATTTCCATGTTCAAATGTTATGGGATGCATTTTCTCCATAGTTTTTCATGGTAGGCCTACATTATAATCAAATAGCCACAGTAGCCTACTTGGCCACTGTTAAAACTGTAACTTAAAGCAGTAAACGTGCGCTGGAAGTTGCAAAGAATCTTTACAAAGTTCAAGTTTGCACTCAGCAAACCTGAAATTTGCTCAGTGCTGAAAAACAGAGAGAACATTGGTAATGAACACTTTACATAGTAGCTACATTAATAAAGATGAGTAAGTCAGTCAGTCTGTTCCACTCACCCAGCACTGAGATGAGAGTGCTGGCTTTGACAGTGGCCACGCGGTTCGTAACGCTGCACACCCACTCCCCCTGGTGGTCTTTACTGAGAGGAAGCAGCAGCAGGGAGCCGTTAGATGCTACAGAGTACTGAGAGCGTGTGGCAGGTCCAACCTACAGACAGAGAGGACAGAGAGATCAGACTACAGAGTACTGAGAGAGTGTGGTAGGTCCAACCTACAGACAGGGAGGACAGAGAGATCAGACTACAGAGTACTGAGATCGTGTGGCAGGTCCAACCTACAGACAGGGAGGACAGAGAGATCCGACTACAGAGTACTGAGAGCGTGTGGCAGGTCCAACCTACAGACAGGGAGGACAGAGAGATCAGACTACAGAGTACTGAAAGTGAAGGGCAGGTCCAACTGAAAGTGAAGGGCAGGTCCAACCTACAGACAGGGAGGATAGAGAGATCAGACACACAAGCTGGGCTGATTGCTGATGAAGGGCAATCTGCAATCAGTGAAGTGTTTGTTTGTCTCTGTTTATCGGGAGAGGGGTGCTTGCTTGCAGGTGTGTGTTAAATAATAGCTATTTCTGCCTCAGGGTTTGTCCACAGTTCATACTATCGTATTCACATGTTGACTGAAGAAGTCAGTAGAGTACAGTCATTTGCTGTGGGGTCTGTTGGAGTGTTCTCACCTTGCTCCAGGTTATACTAGGGGCTGGATCTCCAGTGGTCTGGCAGGGAATAACAAGGATTCTCCCAACCTCCTGTCTATACTCCTTACGGGGACAAACGCTGAGTGACGGGGGGTCCTGTGGGTCATAACAAAACAACCAGCCGTGTCATTTAGTCAAGGAGTTTATCGCAATTAGAGAAACTGAGTGAAACAGTTGATTACCTTCAGCTTTAGCCACGATTATTCTATTTACAAAAGGATTAGATCCATAATTAACTTTGATATAGAGGAGCTATTGTAATCAGACCACATTAAACTCAATTCATGTAACAGGCTGACAAGCAGAGGAGTGTAAGAAGGTCATCAAAATGCTCATTGGCTATCTCAGCTCTCTCTCTTCAGAATGAGAGAGACTATTAATTGGGTAGCATTTTATTTTACAGTGCTGTTTTCATAGGTATTTATCTGCAATTTACAAGGAAACTAAGTGGTAAAAATGGGACATTCTAGTCTAGTTAAATTGCACAAAATTAGTAACCAACTACTTGCTTCCAAATTGGTAGCAATAACTTTTTAAAGAAACAAATCAATATTGCAGAAGTTATTATTATGCAACTACCATTGTACCACGTAATTTCGAAGTAAATACCTGGTCATTTATGTACTGTACAATAAACTGCTAGAGGACATTGGGTGTACCCTGACCTGTAGGATGACTGTCGTGGGCCCTGATTGGCCCATGGTCCCGTAGCTGTTGTAGGGGGTACACGTGTATTTGCCTGTTGCATCATCATTGGCAGTAGCCATGAACACCGAGCCTTCAGATGTCAACGTCCATCCTGGATACTGATTAGATAATACAGAGAGAGGGATCAGACAGTTTTTTAATTCAGCTTAATGTGAATAATTATGTAAACAATGAATAGCAACTAATATCTTAGCTGAGGATAAAGCCAAGTGTTATAAGCCCAAAAAATGATATACAGTGCCTTCGGAAAGTATTCAGAACGCTTGACTTTTTCCACATTTTGTTACGTTACAGCCTTATTCTAAAATGTATCAAATTTAAAAAATCCTAATCAATCTACACACAGTTTCTAGAAATGTTTGCACATTTTAAATTTATTTTTAATTTTTAACAGAAATATCTTATTTACATAAGTATTCAGACTCTTTGCTATGAGACTCAGAATTGAGCTCAGGTGCATCCTGATTCCATTGACCATCCTTGAGATGTTTCTACAACTTGATTAGAGTCCACCTGTGGTAAATTCAACTGATTGGACAAGATTTGGAAAAGCACACACCTGTCTATATAAGGTCTCACAGTTGACCGTGCATGTCAGAGCAAAAACCAAGCCATGAGGTGGAAGGAATATTCTGTAGAGCTCCGACACAGGATTGTGTCTGAGTAAGGGTACCAAAACATTTCTGTAGCATTGAAGGTCCCCAAGATAACAGTGGCCTCCATCATTCATAAATGGAAGAGGTTTGGAACCACCCAGACTCTTCCTAGAGCTGGCTGCCCGGCCAAACTGATCAATTGGGTGAGAAGGGCCTTGTTCAGGGAGGTGACCAAGAACCCGATGGTCACTCTGATAGAACTCCAGAGTTCCTCTATGGAGAAGGGAGAACCTTCCAAAAGGACAACCATCTCTGCAGCACTCCACCAATAAGGCCTTTATGGTAGAGTGGCCAGACAGAAGCTACTCCTCAGTAAAAGGCACAGGACAGCCCACTTGGAGTTTGCCTCTCAGACCATGAGAAACAAGATTCTCTGGTCTGATGAAACCAAGATTGAACTCTTTGGCCTGAAAGCCAAGCGTCACGGCTGGAGGAAACCTGGCACCATCCCTACTGTGAAGCATAGTGGTGTCAGCATCATGCTGTGGGGATGTTTTTCAGTGGCAGGGACTGGGAGACTAGTCAGGGTTGAGGCAAAAATGAACAGAGCAAAGTACAGAGAGATCCTTGATGAAAACCTGCTCCAGAGCGCTCAGGACCTCCGACTGGGGCGAAGGTTCACCTTCCAACAAGACAATGACCCAAAACACACAGCCAAGAAGATGCAGGATTGGCTTCAGGACAAGTCTCAATGTCCTTGAGTGGCCCAGCCAGAGCCCGGACTTGAACCCGATCGAACATCTCTGGAGAGACCTGAAAATAGGTGTGCAATGACACTCCCCATCCAACCTGACAGGATCTGCAGAGAAGAATGGGAGAAACTCCCCAAATATAGGTGTGTCAAGCTTGTAGCGTCATACCCAAAAATACTTGAGGCTGTAATCACTGCCAAAGGTGCCTCAACAAAGTACTGAGTAAAGGGTCTGAATACTTAAGTAAACATGATATTTCCGTTTTTTATATATACATTTGCAACAAAAATAAATACAACTGTTTTCGCTTAGTCATTATGGGGTATTGTGTGTAGATTGATTAGGGGGGGAAAAAACGATTGAATCAATTTTAGAATAAGGCTTTAACGTAACAAAATGTGGGGAAAAAATCAAGGGGTCTGAATACTTGCACTGTATAAATCTCTGTTAAATGGAAACATATTCTCTGTTGAGCAGTAGGCATTCAGGGCATATTGATTCCTTATGGAAATGGTCAAATCAGCAGCATCAGACAGTTAACGGCTATCCCTATGAGGGGAGATATGAGGCTGATCTCCACCATGGCCAGATCCAGTGGCTGTCCATCCTTGGTCCAGTCGACGCGGAGCAGGGGTGGCTGAGCTCTCACGGGGCAGGAGACCAGACCTCCCAGGCCTGTGGGGAGATATGTCTGCGGTGGCATCAGGAGAGCCTGGGCAGGGTCTGAAAGGGAGAGAGGAAACAAACTGAAGGTTGGAAGGGATTTATGGACAGGTAGGATTTGTGTCATTATGTGGGGACTGAAGACTGGAGAGGAACGGATCAACACATAGACACTTACGTGTCACAGTGAGATTGGCAGATGCAGTAGGCGGAGTCAACAGTCCGTTGGTAGGCATGCAGGTATAGTTCCCAGAATCGTCTGGGGTAATGCGGGTGATGAGGAGGGTGCCGTCCACCATGATCTTCACACGGGACTTCAGAGCCCTAACACCAACAAAAAAATCTAACTTAAAACCCTTTCAGACACACAACCCGTAAAGGACATTCAAATGGAGCAAACGCCTCATTAGAAACATTACAACATTCGCAAAATCCCATGTAAATATACAAATCCAATATAAAGAAACCGGGTCAAAATGCACCAAACTCACTCTATGTGGTAGACATTCTCTCCCTCTCTCTGCCACACATAGGTCATGTTGGGAGGATCAGCCAAAGCCTGGCACTGCAGCTGGGCATCCTGGGTCATGTTGAGGGAGGTGTCCTTCGGGGGGATAACAATGACTGGAGGACCTGTTTGAGATGGAAAGAAATCCCTGATCTATTCTATGATAAAAGTCAGCAGGACATGGCAGATTAGCAAGATATCTAAACTCCAATCAGTTATCTGGTGAGAGCAACACTGCACAGCATGACAGTGACATTCATGTTGGGAGATTATGGCTGATTGGGATAAATACTTAGAGGATTTGTTTGAAGGTCTGTTTTATAGGCTTACATAAGGATTTGAAAAAGTGACTACAGCCAGAAATCAAAGCCTTATTATAATCCTAACAGGTGTCACTGCCAAAAACACACCCAAATCTAAAACGGCATATCCTGGTCCTATTGACGTCATGCGGCATAACATAGTGCGACTTAAAAATAAATGGAAAATATTTTATTACATAAGTGAAATTTATGAGGGAAAATATCCACAGTATGGACACACCATATAAAACCCTTGGGTTCACCTGTAACTGAACATCACACAACCACCACCAGATGGCGATAACAACTCTCGACACTCAGGGGATAATTAAAGAGCAGCAAAAATAACAATAGCGAGGCTATATACCTATATACATGGGGTACCGGTACAGAGTCAATGTGCAGGGGCAGGTAATTGAGGTAATATATACATGTAGGTAGAGTTTAAAGTGACTTATGCATAGATAATAACAGAGACTAGCAGCAGCGTAAAAGAGAGAGGGGGGGGGGGGGGGGTGCAAATAGTCTGGGTAGCTATTTGATTAGATATTCAGTAATCTTATTGCTTGGGGGTCGAAGCTGTTTAGAAGCCTACTAGACACGGTGTTGGGAGATTCCTATGAATTTTTCTGTTCTTCCAGTATGACCCAGGGGGAAACTGTAGACGGGAATCTCCTGAACAAACAAACAGACAAATAGCGACTGACCTTTGACTTTAAGTTTTGTCACATGAGTCACATTGCCCTCCGCATTGGAGGCGAGACATTCATACTGTCCTCCTGCCTCCCTGTCCACTGCTCTGAGAGACAACGTCCCACTCAGAACCTGAGAGACGGGGAGAGAGAGAGCAATGAATTTCCCTGCAGGGACAATAAAGTTTGCATTGAGAGAGAGATAGATTGCAATGTTGGATTGTAGGGGTGATGTTTTTTTGATTCCTCACCTCAACCTTGTCTCCTTCAATGAGAGTACCATCTTTAGCCCAGGTTATGGTGGGTGGTGGGTTACCATGGGCAACGCAGGCCAGAGAGAGAGGATTCCCCACTAGAGCCTCCATGACAGGGGGAGGGGTCTTGCTGAAAATAGGAGGAGCTACAGAACAACAACAAAGACAGTCAACACAACATCCTCTATCCCTTTTCCACAGAGACAGTTAAAAAGTTTGTAAAGGTGAAGATCTCACAAAAAAACAAAGCAGAATCAGCAGGTTTACCATAGTTTAAAGTCATATTGGCGGAAGGCGCTTGACCTGGGGTAAGCAAACATCCCTTAGAGGCCAGTCACTTACTGTACAGCTCACCATGAGTAAAGCATGTGTTTGTTTAGGAGACAGAAAGAGATGTTCTGCCTGGCCGTGTGCTCCAGGCCCTACTGCCAAGGCATCTTAACCTTATTAGACAATGAGCCTGAGACGTGACCCTGCCGTTGCCCGGGCCATGTGCCTGGCTAATCTGTCCTAATTCCTCGGCGCCTCTCCTGCTCCTCTCTCACCCCACCAAAAGTCTTCCTAGTAGGAACGTGTCCTACATGGGTGCGTTTGTCTGAGCAGTCGTGTTTTGTTGAGAGAGGTCACAGAGAGACAGAGGGAGTGTGTGTATATGATATGATAAGGTACGATGAGGATAGTAGGACTGTATGGCCTTAAAATAAAGCCCCTCCCCATTACAAGCCCCTCCTCTCACCGGTGACAGACAGCAGGGTCCAGGTGCCATTGCGGGTCTCATCTGTGGTTTTGTCCAGCAGGAGGATGCGACACTCGTACAGGCCCTGGTCCTCTATGAGGAGCCCCTTCACCCTCAAGACAGTATTCCTCACCAGAGACACACGGCCTGGAGACACAGGGGAGGACACAGGAGTGAGAGGGCACGAGACAGGGTCGGAACCAATCAAACCATTGGAAATAATGAGGAATTTCAGGGAGGTTCAATACAAAGAATGTGTTTTACAACTGATAGGAGTGTTCTATGATACTTCAATTGCCTACAGATAAAGCCTTCCAAACATACACGCACACACACGCACTGGGATTGTCATCGAGAGCCTTGAAATTTTATCTCCTGGTTGCCAGGTGACTGCACCCTGTGGCAATGGTGTTTGCTGACTCACCCCTCCCTCCTTCCCTGTGGCGTCTCTCTCATCTCCCTCACTCCATTTCTCTTAAGTTGTCATTTCTTTTGCTATTCAATTAAGCCATATTTGTAACTAAATGACTGAAACAGTGCAGTTTAGCGGCGTGATAAGCCTGGACTTCACAGACAGTGAAGCACTGAGGAGAATATCCAGACTGTAGCGCTAATGTGTTTGTGACACTGAGTCATTGAGGTGTGTTGAGCTAATCATTAACGCCAGTCCATGTCTCCAGTGACAGGGAGGGACCGTTTCTATGCCCACAGTGGGGATCAGGAAGCTACTGCAGTTAAAGGGGTGGTGGCTGTGATAACAGATGAGGAACCGACTATGACATCACATGCTGTTTACTTTTTCCAAATGGAATGGGGGCTAAATCCACATGTGTCACGGTCAGAGCAAAATACCCGTTCTCACACGCACGCACAGACACACGCGCGCACGCACGCACGCACGCACGCACACACCAACTAGGGATTGGATCACCTACCGCTGTTGTGATTTGAAAAGGTTCACATGAAAAAAAATGCATCTCTAGATTTGAATAATATGTAAATTGAGAAAGCAAGAGGAGAGATGGAGACAGGGAGAGGGAGAGACACACACGTATGCACTAACACAGGCACGGTATTGCATATGCAAACAAATCAACTCTGTAATGAGTTTAGTGGGGCTTAGTGTGGGGTTTCAGTGAAGGCATTGTTGATTTAAATACAATCACAAGACTGGCCCAGTGAGCCTCCTCTTTGGCAGCCATTCTCCCACATCATGGCATTCTCTGCAACCACCAAATGTCACTCCCCTCCACCACTCCTCTAGCCTCGTATATACCAGACTTATTAATGCTGCAGCGAACCATTCACGTGAGCTCGAGGGATCAAGCAGCTCGCGAGGCTACCACTCCTCCCCCTCTTTCTCTCGTTCTCCACTTGCCGGTCCCTCCTCTCCTTTGGCACTCTAATGATCCAAAAAGTATTTCTGTTGACCGCCATGTCAGTCTCTGTCTGTTTATACCAGGACGACACTCTCTCCCACACCCATTAGTGCAGATACAAGTGTGGGACATCTGAGTCCGATGTTACTAATAATAATAATGTTTCCATTGGATGTCCAGTCCTGCAACTCAAAGAATTGGGACCACACCCCATTGCTCTGAATGCATCACTAGACAAAGCCCAGCTAGGTTTGATCCTTCAATGGCCTCAGCTCTCAGGTGACAGTCCAACGGGAAAGCATCTACACTAGCAGCACAGACACATGACAGTGACTCAGCTCAAATAATGCACTTATTTCAACACACTACAACCCAATAAAATGTTATGTTTTAATTTGTAGATGAATGGCAAACAATCAAACAGATTAGATCAGGATCACTAAATTATGCTAATCCTGCACACAGGCTGCCTTCAATCTACTATCACAGCTTTGCATTTGTGTAAATATCTGAATATGTTTTGTTGCTGATGGGACTTTCCAAGTGCCCACGGATATGAAATTCAGAATCTATGGTCCCTATCCCTTCCTTGAGACATGTCGTCACCCTTGGGCAAAGGTTTCCCAGGCGCTGGTATTCTAGTTTCGGTCGGAGAAGAAAGCAGATAGAGTTACCTCCTGAAACCCTTCAGTTCCTAATGTCTGCATGTTGTTTTCCTATTAAGAGACGCTGTGATCATTTGACATTTTAATCATCACAGTTTGGCTACCAACTCAGAGACTAGGAAACTGCTATGGAGCCGTATGCATGCCTTAATGAAATATTAGTCATTCAATATAAGCCAGTAGCCTAATAATCGTAATATGATCCAATGCTGGTCCGTAGATGTTGGAAAATATACAGGCCAGTACAGTGGGGATATTCTTTATGTATTTATGATTTGCTTTGTAGACACTCTGGTAGTAATATAGAGTACAGGATATCATTATGTTACACAGCATTTATAGAGCTGTATTTCCCAAAGCATTGACTATTCTCTCTCCCGGGGTCTGAATCAGCATTTCTGTGTGTACAGAACTAACAACCTGCTCACTTCTCCAGATCACTTCTCTCTCTCTCTACACAGCGCTCTCCTCTGCTCTATATACACAACAAACACTGAAAAGACCCATTCAGCTCTTCCTCCTCCGTAATAGAGGGGAGAGGGCTGACCTATCCAGAGGACATTAGTCAGACTTTCTCCTCTCTAGGTTTCTTCCTAGGTTCCTGCCTTGATAGGGAATCTTTCCTAGCCACCGTGCTTCTACATCTGCATTGCTTGCTGTTTGGGGTTTTAGGCTGGGTTTCTGTATAGCTCTTTGTGACATCTGCTGATGAAAAAAAGGGCTTTATATATTCATTTGAGTGATTGACTTTCTTCCTTTTTCTTTGGCAAGAGCAGCACTAAAGATTGAGGCATCCGTTATCTCTCATCACCAAGTCATATTACTCTGAATGGTTTTATAGCAAGTCTGCTCTACAGCAGTGTCAATGAGGCATGTATGGTTATCGTATTTCCCTGTCTGGTTGGCATGGGTGTGTCATCTGGCTCTCTAACATTCTAATACGAATTGGCTGAACAGGTGTATAGTGTGATTCCTGAGCCCTAGCCAATACACACATGTGAATGCACTGCACCCGTGCACAAATTCCAATGATCAGAGACAGGTCTAATCTCACTCCCACCGGCCCGTTGGAAGACAGATCGTCCTCTAGTTAGGTTCGTCCTAAAACACACAGACATGCTCTTCCTCTGTCCACGTCAATCCCTTTGTCTGAGACTTTAAAGGACAGAAGCCGTCACAAAAGGTATTTCTGCTCTATTGAAGATCTCTTTCCCCCATAGACTGCCTTTTGTTCTCTGACCCTGGGCGGAATGGGGACAATAGACCATGATGCAATCTGAGAGGACCAACGAACACAAAGCCCCCAGCTCACACAGTCCATTGGGGTGCAGTGCAGTTAGGAGGACTGAAGCTGACAAAGGGATGAGTTACTGTTGTTTTTTGAGTGAAGATAGCTGTTAAGGAAGGATATAGGTAGGATGAAGTCTGGGTGGACTTTTACTGTAGGAAAGGGGGCTTGACAGTGTTAATGGACAAGGCCTCTGGAAAAAACTGTTTGGGGTCTGGAAACCTCAGCCTTGGGCAACAGATGATACCAAAGCGCTGAGACGGACCTGACAGGGGGCTGAAATGAAACACTCTCACTGTAAGATTAGATCCCAGTCGAGCCTCTGATGGGCTGAATATGGACTTACCCTCGTAGTTGGGATGCACCCGAGGAGCATACACTCCAAACTTCATCAGGACTGGGATGTCGAATCCCTGGCGCACCCATTCCACCACGTGCAGGGGCACAGACGCACCCGCGTAAGGGAGTGGCAGTCTACACGCCATCTCCACCACACCCCCTACCTTGGCACGCACCTCTGGCTTCTGACCGTGAGTGACCCCTATGAGGGTCAACAACAAAAAAGACATTATTCACATTATTATAATCCTGCTGAGGGAAATGGCTGAATGTAGGGACAGGTATGGATGTGGCTGTGGAGAGAGCGAATGACAGAGAGTTCATTACAGAGGGAAAGTATTAAGTACTCTACTCACACAGAAGGCACAGTGCCGTCACCATGGTAACATCCAGAAAATAGTCTCTTTTTGGTCCCATAGCTGCCAGTCAAACAGCCTCCAGCATACTTGATCTGTTGACAAAAATACACACTTGTCACACATTGCATCTTGCCAACAAAACAGACACCTGTCACCTCTCTCCAAACTAGTGGGCAAGAGAGAACTGACAGTTGTGTCTAGCTTATAGACATATGGAAGATGTGTTTAGATTTCTTCAAGTACCTTTCTCAAGATTGGAATTCACCCCATATCATTTCACAAACGGATATCCAACAGACAACCCTGCCAAAACCCTCCCAGCCCTACATGGTACTCATAACTTCAATGCTCATTAAATGTCACATAAATCTACAGAGTCCATTTTGCAGAGCACCTGACCAGCTCCAGTAAGAATCAGTGTGGTTTTCTCAGAGAGCTTAGTGAACTTGTTGGCAGTCAGCAGTCAAGGACAGAAATAATCTGGGCTGCCTCAGACATACAGCAGCCAGTAGCACTGTACTGCATGTGGTGCATCAGTCATCGGTGGCATAAAGCTGGCAGTAGGCTACTTCAAGCAGGTCAAAGACGATACTGTGCTTGTTTTTATGATCCACCATGAATCCATGATGAAGGTTTCCAGTCAGGGGGGGAAGTCAGAGCCTCTACTATTATAACCTATACAGTAACCCTACAGCAAGGGTCTGCAACAGGCGGCCTGTGGGCCAAAACCGGACAGCAAACCATTTTTTGGGGGCCCCCAGTTTTTGGTCAAATCACCTGGAATTCAGCAAATAAATGGTTTAATTTGTTCCCAAGTATCCCCTCTAATAAAGAAAGATTCATCTATGATCGTGTCTCAATGTGATCAAGGTATGAAGTTATTGTTATTTTCAAACACAATCTATTTTTGGGCTCAGTTGTGGTCAATTTGCAGTGTATAAATGATTAAAATTATGTTCTGCCCCGACGACCATCCACTCTGAAAGAAATTGGCCCACGGCTGTATCTAGACGCCTATCCCTGCCTTACAGTATGCCTCCATAAAGCTAGAGATACATGGATTGCTTTGCTGGAGTCCTTGA